>NC_041408.2:55252976-55594642 GCF_900747795.2 Erpetoichthys calabaricus
GAGCCGCTGTCTTGTGTGATGTTGCGATGTCCACGGGTTTATTTAATGACCCGGCAGTTAAAAGTTTCTCACTACAGCAATTTTAACTCTATTACAAAGTGATCCAAACTGTCGTTTATACCTCGTGTCTTCTCATTAAACTTGTATCTCGCGAATATGGCATTGCAAACGGCAGCAGGTCAGTTCACGTGCTTACGTGGGAGGCGTGATGACGCGATATATTTTGATATATATCAAAATACCCGCGCTTCGCAGCGGCGAAGTACTGCTTTAAAAATTTTATTAAGAAGAAAAGTAAACCTTTTTAAACTGAGGAAAATGAACCGGTTGTAATATGACCAAGCTGTGTGCTGAGTTTACTCTTGAGCATGAAATCTAACGTGGTTTGTGCCCTTCAGAATGAAAACGGTTTGCATTTACCTCTTTAATAAAAGGCAAGCTTTTAAGCCTGAGAAATCACCCCGTAAATGCACACGTTTAATTGCACATGTGTTAATATGTATGCTTACACAGGATTAAAAGACACTCAAAAATTAACGTCATTTACCTTCGTTCCCGCGTTTGACTCGTGCTGTAAATCTCTTCCTTGTTTTTAGTTCACGTGATTACGTAGGAGGCGTGATGACACGATAAGTGGCTCCGCCTCCTCCATTAGAGTATATGGACAAAAAACAGGTTCCAGTTATGACCATTACACGTAGAATTTCGAAATGAAACCTGCCTAATTTTTGTAAGTAAGCTGTAAGGAATGAGCCTGCCAAATTTCAGCCTTCTACCTACACGGGAAGTTGGAGAATTAGTGATGAGTCAGTCAGTGAGGGCTTTGCCTTTTATTAGTATAGATGTAATATATAAACAGTTTCTGTGTCTACTGTATATACTGTATGTATTGTGTGTATGTGAATGTGTATCTATAATGCAGTATCTCCAGGAGAATTAAAGCAAAAAGGATTGACCTGACCACATCAAACAGTCTCATTAATTCTTCGAAGGAGAGATTTCAGTTTTTAATTTTTCATAAATTTTCAAACCTTTCTGAAAACATATTTTCACTTTGTCTTTATTGGTTACTGAGTGTAGATTAATGGTTCAAAATGGTAAATATATCCTTTTTAAATTGTGTGCAACACAGTGAAGTGTGCAGAGTGGGTTTGAATACTTTTTGAATCCAGTGTATGTAGGCTAATACCAGAAAAGCACTGGGAACAGGGAGGAGGCACAATTTATAAATGGCACAAAACTGGATAATACATAGAAAACGACACATGTCAGTGGGTTATTCAGCTGCATTAAACAAAAAATTACATTTACACTGTGCTTGTTTTTAATTTTTACTGTTTACTATATATGCTCACTTGCTTTCTTTCAAATTATATATGTGGATATCTCACCAACTGGCACAATTTAAAAATACTAGTTTTAGAGACAGTACTTCTCTGACATATTTTATCTCTTAAAAGGAGGAGCATTTTACACACCTGAAACAATTGATATGGCACGGCTTCACTACCGAAACTCTTGGGCCCCCATTCTACATGCAGTGGCAACATGGCTCAACAGCACTGGGTTTTCTGTGAATGATCCATCAGAGGAAGGCCTTACAAATTCCCAGAAAGTTGCAGCAGCGGTTGTCCTAAACCAAAATTCAAGCACGCCACCTGCTGCTAAATCCCCTGAGAATGCTGTGAGAGACAAGATGCACCTTCTCCTTGGTAAGTTTGCCACGCAAGAGAAAAAAACATGTTTAATCACTTTAGGGGGTATCATATATGAACAGTTCTATATTGTTCTCGTCTGTAGTATTTTAAGTTATGATTTTTTTTTTTTGGCTTCAGGAAAAAAAAATATCATTTTAATGACATTTCTAACTTGAAAGTATCAAGGTTATACCAGACTTTACTTGTAAAATTCAAATTAGATTCACTTTTAATCCCCTGATCTCTCCACACTGTTTTGATATTACAGAGATAAAAACAGACTAATTTAAAGTTAATATGCTCTAATTTATGTTATAGATCAGTTGCAAAAAATATTGGTATTTGAGGTATTCATGTAGTCCTTTTTGGTCCTTTTTTGCTTTCTATCCATCTTTTCATTTTCATGGACTTTTTATTCAGTTTTTCTTTGCAGAACCTATTCTTTGTTAAGGAAAATAACATAATTTGTTGCCAACTAGTATTTTCTAAAAGTAATCCTGTTAAAAAGTTGTCTTTAATGCTAAATGCTTTTATGTTTGCTGAAACGTTTTGCATTCACTGTACCGTAGGTGTCAGTATTGAGTTCCTATGTTTTCCAAGAGCTGAAGAGCCCATCGAGCATGTGACGGCGTGTCTGCAGGCCTTGCGGACCTTGCTTGATTGCCCTTCTGCTAGGGTCCATATTGCCGATGACCAGGTGAGTTAAAGAATCAATATCTGTATGAAGACATTTGTACTGTCTCAGTTTTCTTTGATTTCATTCCTTAGCCATGAATAAGCCACATCTACCCTGTGTTTTGCATTTTTGGCATAAATTTGTGTTTTCTTTGTTATATAACAATTTCAGCAATGTTTTTTTGTAACATTTTTATTGATGCTGATGAATTATAGCATTTGGCAAATTCTAGCATTTTTGCCTCATTAGATCAAACAGTACATGGCAAGGTTAAGTTAGTGTACACATATGAGTGTGTGTGTGTATGTATGTATGTGTGTATATATATATATATATATATATATATATATATATATATATATATATATATATATATAATTTATATATGCAGTACTGTGCAAAAGTTTTAGGCAGGTGTGAAAAAATGCTGTAAGCAAAGAATGCTTTCAAAAATGGAAGTGTTAATCATTTATTTTCATCAATCAACAAAATGCAGTGAATGAACAAAAGAGAAATCTAAATCAAATCAATATTTGGTGTGACCACCCTTTGCCTTCAAAACAGCATCAATTCTTCTAGGTACACTTGCACACAGTTTTTGAAGGAACTCGGCTGGTAGGTTGTTCCAAACATCTTGGAGAACTAACCACAGATCTTCTGTGGATGTAGGCTTCCTCACATCCTTCTGTCTCTTCATGTAATCCCAGACACACTCGATGATGTTGCGATCAGGGCTCTGTGGGGGCCATACAATCACTTCCAGGACTTCTTGTTGTTCTTTATGCTGAAGATAGTTCTTAATGACTTTGGCTGTATGTTTGGGGTCATTGTCCTGCTGCAGAATAAATTTTGGGCCAATCATACGCCTCCCTGATGGTATTGCATGATGAAGTATCTGCCTGTATTTCTCAGCATTGAGAACACCATTAATCCTGACCAAATCTCCAACTCCATTTGCAGAAATGCAGCCCCAAACATTCGAGGAACTTCCACCATGCTTCACTGTTGCCTGCAGACACTCATTATTGTACCGCTCTCCAGCCCTTTAATGAACAAACTGCCTTCTGCTACAGCCAAATATTTCAAATTTTGACTCATCAGTCCAGAGCACCTGCTGCCATTTTTCTGCACCCCAGTTGCTATGTTTTCGTGCATACTTGAGTCGCTTTGCCTTGTTTCCACGTCGGAGGTATGGCTTTTTGGCTGCAACTCTTCCATGAAGACCACTTCTGGCCAGATTTCTCCAGACAGTAGATGGGTGTACTTGGGTCCCACTGGTTTCTGCCAGTTCTGAGCTGATGGCACTGCTGTACATCTTCCGATTTCGAAGGGTAATAAGCTTGATGTGTCTTTCATCTGCTGCACTAAGTTTCCTTGGCCGACCACTGCGTCTACGATCCTCAACGTTGCCCGTTTCTTTGTTCTTCTTCAAAAGAGTTTGAACAACACATCTTGAAACCCCAGTCTGCTTTGAAATCTTTGTCTGGGAGAGACCTTGTTGATGCAGTATAACTACCTTGTGTCTTGTTGCTGTGCTCAATCTTGCCATGACATGAAATTGTCTTCCACAACCTCACCTTGGTAGCAGAGTTTGGCTGTTCCTCACCCAGTTTTAAGCCTCCTACACGGCTGTTTCTGTTTCAGTTAATGACTGTGTTTCAACCTACGTGTGACATTGATGATCATTAACACCTGTTTGGTATAATTGGTTGATCATACACCTGACTATAATACTACAAAATCCCTGACTTTGTGCAAGTGTACCTATAAGAATTGATGCTGGTTTGAAGGCAAAAGGTAGTAACACCACATATTGATTTGATTTAGATTTTTCTTTTGTTTGCTCGCTTTACATTTTGTAAATTGATAACAACAAACAATCATTATTTATATTTCTGAAAGCATTCTTTGTTTACAGCATTTTTTGACACCTGCCTAAAACTTTTGCACAGTACTGTGTGCGTGTGCGTGTGTGTGTGTGTGTGTGTGTGTGTGTATATATATATATATATATATATATATATATATATATATATATATATATATATATATATATAAATAATATAATATAATATACACACACAGTGTGCGTATGTATAAATGTACATATAAATAATATATACACCATATGTTAATACATTATATATTTTTTGCTTTATATGTCCATTGTAAACATTTTTAAAACGGTATAATTAATAAAGTATCTATCTATCTATCTATCTAATCCTGTGTTGTCACGTATTAATGGAGCCAGATGTGTCCATGGGTTTAACAGACATGCAGGAATGGATGGAGCAGTGTTGTTATCATTACATTTAGTTATGATGTTAAACATATAGCCAGATCACCGTTCAGCACCATGTAAAATATATTTTCATAATCATAGACTTTTTATTGTCCTGTTCCAGTCTTGTCCTCTTTGCATATTCTCATTATATGTAACTCATTTTTTTTTCACCTCAGATCAGTGATATCACCCTGTCTGTATTAATTTGAATAGTTTTTGTGTTGATGCCTACTTGGCATCAATTTCTTCTTTTGTTCTTACTAGATAGTAATTCACTGTAGATAGGGTCCTTCTTCAGCATCCTCCTCATCCTCATAGTTGTCTACTTCTGTTCTTAGGTATGTTCTATGGTTTGTTCATGACCACCAGGACCAGCTTTGGATAGCCTGAATTGGATATAATGAAATATATTGTGGTTTACTGTCAGTTATTTGTTTGTCATTGCCTTGTATAACTGACTTTTATTTCTTCATAGCTGCTTGGGGTTGAACTTTTAAATGTATTACATCGTCTTCTGCTCACTCGAGATCCCACATCAGTCCAACTTCAGGTGACTGGTGTTGTTCAAGAAGTGATACATGCCACTCAAGATTGTCTGCAAGAAAGGAGACATGCTAAGGGTAAGCTGCCTTGACTGAATGAATGCTTATACCAAGTTAAAGGTGTGCTGTACTCATTTTTTGTAAGGAGGGGTATATGTATGGGTAGGTAATAGAAGTTGTGAACGTTTTGTAATTTTAGTTTTGTGAATTTTGTTTCTGCTTTTTACACAATGGCTGTGCTGCCATATTACTAGTTTGAGTGAACTGTGGGTTACTGATTCTATTTATTTATGTTAAATAAAATACAATTTAAAAAAGAAATGTTGGATATACCCTTTAAGATGGAGTGGCCTGTTATCTGAACAGACCTCTGAGATGAAACCACATTGATCACTGAGTAAAAAGCATGTTATTTTCTAAAGCTCTCTCCTTCAGCAGATTGCAAACAGTATGGGGAGTAAGAAAAGGAATGTTTCCAACAAACCTGGAATTAGACTACCAATAGTGTGGCCTTCCTGAAAGTAGCAGTTTTGTAGCTAAGGAATTAAATATTTAGAGCGCTGATGATAAAGGTGGTGCCAGGGATCAGAGATAAGATCTCTTGAACTGTCAGTGCGCATGATGCTATGGTGAGCTAAGTACTTTTGGTCAGACCCTGACCTCGCATATCCCTTTGAAATGGGTTTACTGTATATTCATGTTTTTTTCCTGTTAAGGCTGGTTAAGGTTAAAGTCAACAGGTAAGATGGGACAAGTCCTCATTGTTATAGAGGTGATTAAGTCCTTTTGACTGAACACCTCCATGGACAAACAGGTTAGTTACACCACCTCACAGTATAAGGCTTATATGGAGAAATTATTTGCTTAGAGATGGGCCTATACAGGAGAGATATGATTAGGGTTGGTCCAGTTCTCTGATTTTTCCTCTTCTGTTCTACTCTTCTTTTAGATGTAATGATATCTGCTTTTCAATCCTTAATAGAAAATAAAGTAAGTATTCAGGATCCTGGGCAGAGCCACTAGTAGGTCCCATCAAAGTTGGTAAATTGAAATAGTCACTTAGAGCAATATCCGGCACCATATCACACTACGTGGTCTAGGCATGCTTGATAATTGAGATTTGTTTTTCCATATTCGTTGTTGACATACACATACCTTGTAATATTATCAATGTGTATAGTGTTAAAATTATAATTATTAGATTAAGCTTGGTATGAATGAAATAATATTGGGTGTGTTTCTCCTTATATTTCAAACCTTGAGCCTTCTTTTTTTCTCTTCACAGCTGAGGATACAGGGGAGCAAGATGCACCATCTGTACTTGGAGAGGGAGGGGAATCTGGAGGGTTAGTCCCTGGAAAGTCATTGGTGTTTGCAGCCATGGAGTTGCTTGTTTTCATCTTAGTCCGACAGCTGCCCCATCTCAACACCAAAGTGAAGGATTCTCCAAGCCATGTAGCATATAAGGCACAACGGCTCCCAGAGGAGAATGCCAGGCTAGTGGCAGCTACTGTTACCATACTGGCTGATCTGCCATCCTTGTGTTCACCAGCAGGTAGTGTATCACTATGTAAAGGTTTTTTTGAGGCATTCTGAAAAAGACTGGTAAAGAGCTGGTATGGCAGAGGATCTTGGGCCACAGCAGTTTTAAGTGTTAGATATGTAGCCACGTATACATGGATTGTATCCCAGTAAGTTACCTTCCCACCTTCATAGTTGTCTAATGCTGGTCTTAAGTGTCTATGTGGAATCAGCATGTTCTTCTCATTTGTGTCAGTTTTATCTCCTACAGTTTAAACTATTTCAGTTTGTTATTCTTATGAAATACACTTGCTTTTTTATAAACCCACCTCCATATGCACTGCTTCAGATAAAGTGTACCTTAAGGGCCTGTCACATTACTCAGTTTTTTCAGGGTGTTTTTTTTTTCCCCCTTCCCAGTTATAGACTTGCATAAAGTTAGCAAGTTGGTGACAGTCGTGTAGTCTTATACCCAGCAATTCAGTCCAAACAATCTAATACTCACTCTGACAAAATCAAACATGGTTGATTATGTCTTAATTCAAAAGAGCAGATGAGTGTGTGTGTGTGTGTGAGCGTTGACAGCCAATGAGCACACACCCAGAAATACAGTGCACATAGCGGAGTTAAAAGGAATAAGGAACACTGGTGTTTTGGACTTTGCAAACATAAAAGTGGCTTGTCTGTTTAATATCCTGTGTTTTACATACCACAGCTGAATGGAAAACGCTTTAATAGAAATTCAGAGCTCCATGTGGCTGATAAGTTCATTCTGCTGTAAAGAGCAGATGTTACTGTTAACATTTTAAATTCTAATGATTTTGCTCTCCTATGAGATGACACATGGGGGAAAACTGATTAATGCTCTTTGCATATAGCCTCAGAGTCAGTGTCTCTTATGGAGCTGGCACACTCTCGCTTTGTCTGTTTGGGTGCACACATACTTGCCAGATGTATGAATTGGGCAATATACCGGTTGATTCGGCATATTTGATGAAACTGTCCATATGGTGCGGATTTTTGAGAAAGCTGTTTTACCAGTATGCTAAACTTTTTTGAAAAGCACATTTAAACATAAAACATGCACATGAGAAGAAATGGGAAATGCAAATCTGTTGATGTATTAGAGTCATAAAGTTATTAAGTTAAAGTGTTTGGACTTGCATCTAACCTGTATGCAATACGTGAGCCTACTCCTTTTAAGAGAATTACCCAGAGTGCTGTGTGGTGCAACCTAATTTGAGAGTCGATACAAACAAAACAATAGGAAAGAGCCACGTCTTCTGATGTGTTTGACAGCAGTTGTGCTAACAAATGAGCCAGCAAAAGAGATCAAACCTACACTTTTACTGGTTCAGAAGTCATGAACACCTGCAGTCCAATCAGTTTGATTAACAGTGTGTTAACAAGCATTTTGATGGATACTAGGCATGTCTGGGTTACATATATTATTCATTACATTGATTAGTATTATTTTGGTACAACATAAGTTTCAGTCTGTAAAGTATATACAAGTACATTATACTGCTATCTAGCAAACTTGTCAGAATTTTCACTTATAACATGATATGGATTTTAGGCCATACGGCAGACTCTTGTTAGATGTCCATCGCGGGGCAAATTCACCTGTCTATAATGTAAACCTGGTTCTGTCTTTGCACCCATGGCTTTTGAGCGTAAGGTCTAGTTTCCTGTGACTCTGTAATAGAAAAAAGCAAGCTCAGGAAATAGATGGATAGATCCTATCATCTTACTTACATCTGTTTTTTTAGCCAAAAATATTAACATTTTTAATACATTTTTGCTAGTGCAAATTAATTTTTAATGGTTTCTAAATTATGTTCTTGGAATCTTTGGACACATGAATGATCAGAGCATTATTGGACTATTACCCTCCTTTAGCATTATGTATTCCCTCAGAAAAATGAGCCAATAATGTTGAATTATTTTCACCAAGAAAAAGTGTTATGTGTAACAGAAACATGTAACTACTAACACTTCAATATAAAATAGAGTAGGAAAGGTCTGTCTGTTTTCCACTGGTGTACTGATGCAGATTTAGTTCATGTCCTTCATGTGATGTGTTTAGAAACTGTTACCAATGCATAGCTCGATGTTGCAATCAGGACAGTAGAAGCATGTTTCTTTTCACACCTCTGTTATATTTTTTCTGGGTAGAATGTCTGTGACTGATCTGCATGAGTGACACTTTGATTGTGCTATTTTATGTTGCCATAATGTAAGGCATAGTGACTTTCATATTTCCCCTGAAATAAACATGGGAGGAGGTTAATGTCTTTCTTTTCCTTTCACTTGATCGCAATCATTTTGCCTTTTTTTTTTTTTTTTTTCCCCCCCACAAAGCTACTTGCACCACGGTGAATTTTCACAGGGCCAAATTCATCATGCGTATCACAGTGGATCGTATATTGTCATAATTATCAGTTTCACTATCTGTGTCAGTGTTTGCTGGCCAATTCACATTGTCATCACTATTGCTTGATTCAACTCATGGTTCAGTTTTAGTTTGTTCTAAAACTGGCTTCATAGTTATTTGTTTACACACCACTGTGTTTTGATTGAAGTTTTCAACCTGCTCATAAATATTAATGAGTTACCACAGAGTGGCAAAAGGCCTGTAAATATTCATGATTTTTTGCAGAATAACGTTGTTTAAATCCACTGGATGGCAGTGCCAAGGAAGTAAGAAGTCCATTGCATGTGTCATGCTTCCAATGTGATCTTATATTTTAAAATATTTTCTTAATATCGACTGGAAGTGTGGGTTAGTGGCCATAGCATTTGACTTCAGACCAGAGGTTTGCTAGTTTAATTAATGCTTCCCAATATCTGTGGTACTTTTGAAGCAAGTCGCTTAACCCAACTATGTGTTTAACAAAAAAGTATATAAACAATCCTATTCGAATATTATACATTGCCTTGGGAAAGGGATCACCAAATGATAATTTTGTTTTGTGAACTGTTCCCTATATTAAAATAACTACTGTAAAGTACTGTAAACACTTCCTCTGGTTGTAACCTTCATGTCAGTATGTAACAGTGTGGTGAAAGAGACTTCTCTGTGTTTACAGATTGTAGTTTATTGGGTTTCTGCACCTGCTTATCTTTGTTTAAAGTGAAAATACCTTCAGGATAACAGCTTTGCCCCCTAACCAGTATAAACTTTGCCTAAGTACTTCATGTGTTGTTTTATTTTTCATCTTTCCTCCAATGAACAGGAAACATGACTGTACTGCCCACAATCCTGTATCTTCTCACGGGTGTACTTCGAGAAACGGCGGAGAAGACAGCAGACAATCAGGTTCCCCCACCTGTTTCTGCGGCCCTGCAGGGTATTAAAACTGTCATAACTTGCTCACTGGCAAAAACTGAAAAGACGCACAAAGAGTGGACAAGCCTTATCCGGAGCACTCTGGCGTCAGTGCTGGAGTATTCACAACCTGGTGAGTACAACCGCCTTAATTAGGGAACAACATTGTCATGTTCAGCGACGTTCATAGTTTGCCATGTAAATTTACATGTGACCTCTAGACGTTACCTCTGTTATTTTTAGAATTTCCACAGTATTATGTGTTAAGAGGGACAATCCAGTGATCTTTAAAGAAAAGCAAATACCTTAGAATCTAGTAGGATATTTGAGAAATTGCAACCAGGTATAGTTCTAAGTATTTAGAATGCTGTCTCTTGGAAATAGTAAAATCTCAGAATTTCCAGAGATGGCTGGCCGTCATACTTACCCTTTACATCGCTAAATTTTGGCCCTTAGATCATTTTGAAGACTACCACTTCCACAGCATTTAAAACATGACACATATTTCATCTAATGACTGTTAGTTTCCTCAAAAATCCCTTTTAACATGTGTTTCATGTATAGATTATATCCATGTATAACTTATTAGGAGTAAATTTGACATTAAAATGCATCTCTGGTGTTTGCTCACATTTATCTATGCAGCACAGTGCACCACAGCTACAGTCAGGTCCATAAGTATTTGAACAGTGACACAATTTTCATAATTTTTATGCGACTACAATGGATTTGAAATAAAGCAATCATTATGTGATTGCAGTGTAGACATTTTCACCTTTAATTTATGGTGTTTAATAAAATTGTCATATGAGCCGTTTAGAAAAGACAGCCATTTTTATACATAGTCTCCATATTTAATGGGCTCAAACATTTTTGGACATTTGACTGACAAGCTGTTCCATAGCCGGGTGTGAGCAGTTCCTTTTAAGCTATTAAGCAGGTAGAAGGCCTGAAGAAGAGTTGATTCCAAGTATGTAAGTTGCATTTGGAAGCAGTCATTGTGAACTCTCAATATGTGGGCCAAAGAGCTGTCCATGAAAGTAAAAACAGGCCATCATTAGAATGAGAAAATAAAACAAACCTTTTAAAGAGATAGCAGAAACACTAGGACTGGTCAAATCAACCATTTGGTGCATTCTTAACACTAGAATCCCTGAAGCCTATGAAAAAACGGAATTGAACCCACAACCTCTTGATTATGAGTCAGCAGTTCTTACCGCTTCACCTCCCAAACAGTCTTGTCAGCGTCGTATCCTAACCCAATTTCTATTTCTTCGGTTGTATTTTTGAATAAAAGCGCACTTGTTTTGTTATACTTGTACCATTTGTGAAATTACTCACTTGATATTTGGACTTCAGTCTTCACGTATTATACACTTCATGTCAAAATTTTGTCATTAGTACTATAACATGAAAAAAGTTTCTGTTTTAGGTCTTGCCAGGCATTTACTGTCATCCTACAGTTACATAGATCATAGTAGGCACGGAACACATATGAAATACATGTGTTCCAAATAACGATATATTATTTACCCTATACAACTCCAGACACCTCACACCCAGATAAACAGACTTGAGCTGGGAGAGGTTTTTCTCTGATTTGAGCTGCGGCTGTGGGGGGATGGGACAGCAGTCTGCTTGCAGCTTGTGCTGATCGACATAATATGTAAAACAAAAGATGCTAATGGAGAGGTGCAAAAAAATTTATGGTGGCCCAGGATTACGAGTTTTTTCATAGGCTTCAGGGATTCTAGTGTTAAAGACAAGGAACACACTGACGAGCCCAGCAACACCAGAAGGCCTGGAAAACCACAGAAGACAACTGTGCTGGATGATTGCAGAATTCCTACCTTGATGAAAAAGAACCCCTCCATAACATTCAACCAAACTGAACACTCTCCTGGAGGTAGAACTTTCATTGTTAAAGTCTACAATCAAGAGAATGCTTCATGAAAGTAAATACAGAGGGTTTGCCACAAGGTACAAACCACTGATAAACCTCCAGCATAGGAAGGGCAGATTACACTTTGCCAGAGAACATTTTTTAAAAGCCTGTCCAGTTCTAGAATGTACTCCATGCATCTGCCCAACTGCTCAATTTCAAAGAGGCCCAAAACAACAACTCCTTGACGCTAATATTTTATTTGCTGTTAATCTTTGTAAACTAACTGACTTGGAGGCAGAGGTGTATTAGGGCTTTACATTCACTATTTTCTATAATTTATTTTGCTTAGTTCACTTGCTCTTAATCTTTTGAAATAAATACCGCTTTTCTTTACTATGCATATCTTAGGCGACTGCAGTAATAAATGAAATACAGGGCACCGGGTGGGGGGAAATTGACACTTTCTTTCCCAAAGGGTTAACAGGCTAAGGTGAGACATCCCCAACAGAAAGACACCATGGTGGGGTAGCTCATCGTTAACTGGTAAGTGGCTTTATCCAAGGTGTATCATCTTCCAAGTCTAGATTATTCTTGGGGGTCAAGCTGTGTCAGCCTTTTAGGTCAAGGTTATTTCCATGGACACTGTGAAGGTACGTCAGCCTTTAGGTTATTCTCAGGGACCAAGGTAGCCTTAGGTCTGAGTTGTATCCAGGAATAACCGTGTATGGTTCGTGCTAAGCTAGTTAGTTTCTATGTGGGTTACTAAGGAGTAACAGGTTGTTCAGGTGTTACTCATAATTTGTCCATAAGTGGATGGGGTCTGTTTGTGTGTTAAGCTTATGGTGTGACTATAGGCTGCCCCATAATAACCTTGGTAAGTTCCATTAACTCCACAATAATGCAGCATCTTTTCACCTTGCTTAAAACATCTACCGGGAGAAAATGTGATATGGTAGTTGAAAATGCTTCAAGTCTTGCATAACATACAGAAGGCCTGGTTTCAACACACAATACTCTAAACTGTTCTGATTTATTCATTCTAGTTAAATGCTTCAGTTTAAATAAAATGTTAACTAATCACCATTTTTGTAATTAATCCTTGATGCAGTTTTTCTCAGTTTACTTTTTGTTTTTACACAACTTTCTGTTTCTGTGCCATTTTTTAAATGAAATGATTTCTAAATTGTGCCTCTCAGTTTTTCTAGATAAATGTAATTTTCTTTTATTTCTTACTTTTTTAGATGAATCCCGTCCTGACATGGATGAAGTGAGCATGCTGACGGCAGTCACTCTTTTTCTGTTGCATGCCGGCTCAGAGGTTGTTGGGGTCACATCTTTGCAGAATGGTTGCATGAACCGCTTCAAACATGCCCTAAATTCAGGAGATCCATGGGTAGGACTGCTGTTTACTCTGCTTTGGCAAGTTGTGAAGTTTGGATGTATCAGTTATGCATTTTAAATTTCATATTGGGCCCTCCACAGTGAGCAGTTGTCTGTAAATACAGCAGGGGCACCACTGCCACATTATTTAATTTTTTTTTGCTTTGCTCTCATCCCCACCATAACCTATTTATGGGGGAGGGGTGAAAGGTTTAGATTCGTCAAAAATTACGATCTCTGGTTTTCAATGGATCTCATTGTTTTAGGGTCCCCTGATACAGAAAACCTGAATATCTCAATGATGTGTGTATCTGTGTGTCACAGTTTCTTGAGGATAGTCTAGAACTAAAATGGCTGGACGGAAATATACCAAACTCGAAATTTAAGCCTGCTATGAGATGATAATGTGCTGATTAGTTTTTGAGCCAAATCGTGCAAGAGAAAGAGGCACTCTAGAGGAACCTTCAAATACCGTAATTCTGCAATTAATTATGAATTCTTCTTGTCAATTGCTGTCGTAATGACCTATTTTATGATCAGAAAGATCAGCATCAGAGAAGTAAATAATTACTGTTATAGAATAGTTTCCTAGGGCGCAAAGCCTACTGGTGCTCATATCCGAATTTTTTTTATGATTCTAGTTTTGAAGTGCACCATGCTAAAAGCAGATTTCATCTGTCTCGCGTCGGCATGACCACAGGTGACAGCCGAGGATGCATAAACCTGGAGAAGCTGAAAAAAGTTAACGGCTGTGTTTTGCTATTTCATCAATATAGGGCAAGGCAGAAGAATGTTGTGAAGTTTAGGACTATGAAAGCCCTGTAGAACAGTGATAAATCCCCAAGGGAGCCAAACCCACATAAGCACTTTTCACACACGAAAGGGTTGGGCAGTACACCAGAAATTAACTGATATCAACAAGAAGAAGCTCTCACCAGACTAATTTGGCTCATGCTAGTATGTTCGGTAAAAGCTTCCTACTGTGTACTTTACTTTCAGGAAAAAAAAAAAAAAAAACTACATTACCCATTTGTACTCACACTGTCCAGTCACATGCTTCTGTCTCCTCCAACCTTCGCTCTTCATTCAAAACAATAGGAGTCTGCCAGGCATGGGAAAACATGAGTGCTTTTGCTGACCTCCAGACAGGCAGGGATGAGTCAGCTACAAATGAAGCTGAGCTTCCCATCTAAATAGGATACAGCGTCAATCATTTGGTCAGATGTGAATATGAACTTTGCTGCTAGAGGTGGAAGCTGTCTGGACAATGTTTATACGAGCGCTCCTGACTCCTACAAGACCCTATCCCACCCTCACCTCGGCTATTCAGACCATATTAGCATGTTTATGTTTCCAGCATACAAGTCCCTGCTAAAGCGCACTAAACCAGCCTGCAAGAACATCAGAGTGTGGCAGGTTGGTGCTGTTTCAGCTCTCCAATACTGCTTCGAATTGACAGACTGGGACATTTTCAGGGAGGCTGCTATGGATGGTGACTCCGTCAATCTGGAGGAGTACACAGACTCTGTGCCTGGCTATATCTCCAAATGCAAAGAGGATGTTACTGTTACCAAGGATGTTACCACAAGAGCCAACCAAAAGCCCTGGGTGAAGAGAGAAGTGCACAAGCTACTCAAGATCAGAAATGCAGCCTTCAGATCTGGAGACAACGTCGCCCTCAGGGTGGCCAGAGCCAACCTGTCTCGCGCTATAAGGAGAGCTAAGTGGGCCTACGCGCAGAGGATTAACAAACACTTCAGCAGTACACGTCGTATGTGGCAGGGCGTTCAGACAATTATAAACTACAAGCCCACCCACACAGCAGTGATGGTGATGCCTCCCTACCGGTTGAGCTGAACAACTTTTTCACACGGTTTGAGATGCAGAACAAAGAGCCTGCAAGAAAAGCAACACCTCCCTCCACTGACCAGGTACTCTGTCTCACCATAACTGACATGAAGAGGACTCTATCCAGAGTCAATCCACGCGAGGCTGCAGGACCTGACAGTATGCCTGGTCGTGTGTTCAAAGAATGTGCCAGTCAACTGGCCGGTGTCCTCACAGACATCTTCAACATATCTCTGAGCCAGTCATCAGTCCCAGCATGCTTCAAGTCGACCACCATCATACCAGTACCGAAGAAGTCATCAGTAACATGCTTGAATGACTACCAACCAGTTGCACTCACACCAATCATCATGAAGTGCTTCGAAAGGTTAGTCATGACACACATAAAGACTAATCTCCCTGCTTCCCTTGACCCTCTTCAGTTTGCATACCATTCAAACAGGTCAACTGAGGATGCCATATGCTCTGCCCTTCACCTCTCCCTGACACATCTGAATAAAAAGACACATATGTCAGGATGCTATTCATAGACATTAGCTCTGCCTTCAACACAATCATCCCTCAAAAGCTGGTTGTAAAACTGAGCAGGTTGGGCCTGAACACCACCCTCTGCTATTGGATCCTGGACTTCTTGGCAGAGAGGCCCCAGTCAGTTCAGATGGGCTGCAACACTTCCAGCATCATCGCACAGAGCACTGGAGTGACGCAGGGCTGCGTGCTTAGTCCACTGCTCTTCACCCTGCTGACTCACGACTGCACAGCCACGCACAACACCAACCACATCATCAAGTTTGCGGATGATATGATGGTGCTGGGACTGATAAGCAGGGATGATGAAACAGCATACAGAGATGAGGTACAACGGCTGTCCGCATGGTATGAAGACAATAATCTATCTCTCAAAGTTGACAAGACAAAAGAGATAATCGTGGACTTCAGAAAATCACATCCTGCCCACATCCCCCTCAGCATCAACGGTTTAGATGTGGAGACTATTAGGAGTACCAAGTTCCTCGGTGCGCACATAACTGAGGAACTTACGTGGACACATAACACCTCATCACTAATCAAGAAAGCCCAGCAGAGACTACACTTCCTGAGGCGGCTGAAGCGAGCAAGTCTTCCCCCGTCCATCCTCACCATGTTCTACAAAGGCACCATTGAGAGTGTTCTGACCAGCTGCATCACGGTCTTGTATGGCAACTGCAACATATTCGACCACAAGCGCCTGCAAAGGATAGTGAAGACAGCAGAGAACATTATTGGGGTGCCTCTCCCTTCACTACAGGACATATTTTACAAACGCAATGTCTGCAAGGCCTTTCAGCATTGTGCAGTACCCCTTACACCCCTCACATGGACTTTTCACACTTTTGCCATCCAAGAGAAGATACTGCAGGATCAGAGCCAGATCTGCCAGGCTGCAAGATAGTTTTTACCCCCAAGCTGTCAGACTCCTTAACACTATGCTGCCCCCTGGATCTTCCACACTGCCTCAACCACCTCTATAAACCCACTGACACAGACCTTTTATACATGCAAGCCACTTTCCTGCAAAGACTAATGTGCATGTAAAAAAGAACTGAAAATCTTATACTGACCTTTAAGTATTCTGACATTCTTGATATCCTGCAGCTGCGAAACATTCTGACCTGTCATTGTTTACACATGTCTTAAACAACTATTACCATACACTGATAATTTCTGTATTATCTATTATTTATTTATTATATTACATATCTATTGACTATATTTATGTATCTAGATTACAAATACCATACATTGCATCAATGTTCATATTGCTTACTACATGTCAATATTGCTGCTACTTCTTTGTCTTGTGTTTGCAGAACGTCTTGTCTTGTTTGTGTTTTAATTTTATATTTTAATTCTATTTTTAATGTATTATTTGCACTTCATGTTGTTACATTGTGGACTCTGAGCTTCGCAATTTCGTCTATCTGTATACTTGTATATGGTTGAGATGACAATGAAGTTCGCTTTGACTTTGAGATGTTGCTACAGTAAACAGAACAGTGAATAAACTAAAGTCAAATTTAGATTTATGGAAACCGTTGCTGCAACTAATTGTAACATGAGCAGCTTGTCTCCCCACTTGACACACAACCATGTGGTGGAATTCGAAGAGTGTAGGGCCAGTTCACCACAATGCAGTCTTGGCCAAAGTGATGGTGCACACCGGCAAACTATGGGGTTCAGGAGGATGGGGAATCTTGTGTTACTTGTGTTACATAATCCACATGTCTTTTATCCAATTGTATGTTGAAAATGTGCCAAACACATGCTATTTTTTGCTAAAGTACTGTTAATAGATAGTTCCAGAATAATCAGCGTCCATCATGAATAATAACTAAAACCTCATGCAATTGACTTTTTGAATTGTAGACCTGCCTCACCCCCTCATTCGCTGGTCAAGAGTCCTGTCTTCAATTCAAAAAGTCACTCCCATGAGGTTTTAGTTTTCTGTTAATGATTTTTACTGATTATACAGAAGTAACTATTTAACAATAGTGTAGCAAAAAAGCATGTGTCTTACACATTTTGAGCATACGACTGGATATCTGACTCTTGGATTGTGTGACTTGAGTAGTATGTGATTTTTTTTTTTCTATTTTTCATGGATATTTTCCACATTGTTTGCCATTGTACAGCATTGGTGACTTCTACAATATTATAAACTTTAATGTCATGTTTTCGTGCAGAATGAACATAAAAACAAATTTCTCAGCCATCTCTACAAAGTTCATTAAGTAAGTTACACATTAAAAAATATATATCATTTTTGGATCAAGTATTCCTTTAAAACTATCACCATTTTTCACAAAATGTGTTATTTTTGGTATCATTTTGTTGAAAAATTATAATATGTGAGAGTTGTACATTTAGTTTGCATTTCATAAAAATTCACCATAGTAAGTAAATATGCATTGTGTAGTATGTTAAAATAAAATAAACTTTGTTTGAAGCTCTCAAGTTATTTGTAAGATATTCATATGAGGTTTGTGCAGCTTTAACAGTTTTGCATGTTTAAAATGTACTCTTACAACATATAAAACTTATTCTGAGTTATCTGGGTGCCAGAACAACTAACACTTCAATAAGTGGCATTTCTGAACTAGGGTTTTTAAATTGCTCATTTATCATTATTGATTTACATGTATTCATTTCAGGTCGTACCGCCCAGCCCTACAGTAGATATTCAGTGTGGTGGCATTTTAGACAGTTATCAACTTGTTATAGAATTTTCTACCATAAAATCATCTACACATTTATCAGTCTTTACTTTTATAGCTCCTTTCCTCAAAGGCATTAACACAAACTTCTCTGTCTTACTCTTCCATGCAGGTACAAGCTAAATGCTACCAGCTTTTGCTGTCTCTTTTCCAACACAGTAACCGGGCGCTGGCTACTCCATACATCCATTCCCTGGCCCCGCTGCTTGTGGAAAAGCTAAGATCTGTGGAACAAAATCGAGTCAGCAGTGGCCCTGAGCTGCAGGCTGTACAGGAGGGAATAAGAGTGCTGGAAACACTGGTGGCAATGGCAGAGGAAGCCAACCGTATGTTGCAATTCTGATTTTTTTTGTTTCATGTGTTCTATCTTATCAGTTAATGTTATGTAAGACTCCTATAATCTAGACTCTGATAAAATTCTATAGATACTAAATGGAGGACTTGTGTGCTTTGTTTTGAAGCTGCATTAAACACTTGAAGTTTTCTGTTCTTGAATGTAAATATGTAAAGTTTGTCAGGCAAGACTACTTTTTACCAGTCTTCATCTGTCCAGTTTTGGTCAGCCAGTGCATTCTGCAGCCTCAGGTTTCTGTTCTTAGCTGACAAGAGTGGGACCCAACTTGGTCTTCCGCAGTTGTAGCCCATCCGCCTTAAGGTTTTAACGTGTGTGCATTCTAAGATGCTCTTCTGCTGTTGTGCGAGTTACAGATATCCTTCTATCAGCCCAGCTTAGTTTGACCCTTCTCCTCAGACTTCACTCACCAGCTGTAACAATTGACTTATAAAAGGGTATGATTGCCACACTTCACCGCCCATAGGAGAATTAGATGCTGTTTGAAAGATATACTAGCATTAAAATATTCAGTCTTAGACCCCTCTTCCCCCTTTCTGCTCCAGCCAATACTCAAAAAACTGATAGGTGCAATTGATTAAATCTGAAAGTGTGTTGTGATCAAGAAAACAGTATTTACACTTGCACATATTGTAAAAGGTGACAGGGTACTCATTTAGTGATTCCATTTCCCGTGGACACCCCTCCCCCGACCAAACACCTTGCCCCTTCCCTCTATGATATACAAACGCCAAGAGATACAAATATTCAAAGTAGCACAACAAAAAAAGGGAATGATTAAATACAGTTAGTATGAAATGACGATGAATATCCTTTCTTATAGTTTCTTTCTGAATAATATAAGAAAACTGGCAGCAGATAGATATGGCTGATTTCACGCTATTCTGAGGAATAGAGAAGCGAGTCTGATTCACCAACGGGATCAACCGGAGAACCATCGGGCCATATACTGAAACCTCCACATCTTCTGGAGTATTCACCTCTCCATTTTTTGCTTCCTTTCTCCCTCCTCCTTCTCGGTTAGTGGTTGTCCTTTTAAAAAAAAGCTTCCCGCTAATATGTCCCCTTTTCTGCCCTGGAAGTCATAGTAACGTGATGCCTGCCCTAGGAAGCGGGAAATCCTACCAAGCGGGGTCCCCCAAATCTTAGCCATTGACTACTATGCCTGAATGGATTCTCCTTCACCATTCTCAAGTTCCTGTAACATAGTGTCAGCAGCCAGAAGGAAGCAAACCAGATTTTAATTCTATGTAGTCTTGCTACACAAAAGTTCATTTCTGTCCACAGAACTGCCACTAGATGTTTTTTGGGTTTTTTTTGCACCATTCTAAATAAACTCTAGAGTCAGTTGTGTGTGAAAATTCCAGGAGATCAGCAGTTAAGTTAAACCATCTCATATGACACCAACAATCACACCACAATCAAAACCACAGAGATCACGTTTTTTCTCCATTTTGGTGTAGGATGTGAACATTTCCTGAAGCTCCTGGCCTGTATCTGCATGATTGTATGTATTGTACTGCTGTCTCATGATTGGTTGATTAAATAATAGCATGGGTAAACAGCTGTACAAGTGTCCCTAATAATTTGCTCACTGATTATACTGTATAATCCTTGTGAATGACATTCTGCCCGTAGTTGAAGAAATCTTTAGCGATTTGATGGCGAAGCTCCATTTGTTGATTGATGGTAAACAACTAATGTAGGGCTTCAAACTCAATTTGAATTTTAGTTTCAGTTGAATTCCGTGAACATTACAAAAATGTAATATGAAATTCTACAACTTTAGTTTCACTAACATCATTCTTCAAGAACAGCCTCATTAGTATGAAATTAACCTTTATACCAATGGTTTCCTGTGAAAATGTTAATATTAGAAAATTATCATTAGTAAAATTCTATGCAGGTAAGTTATGTGATTTAATCCAAGTTTATCCCACATTCCTGATTTTTCTTAGCAGACATGTTAAAGTTTAACTTGACCATTCCCCTTTATTTGTTGGTTGGTAATTTTTTTCTCTTATGGATTCATTGCCATAGTATAATTTGCGATATCTTAAACATACATGAGATCTTTCTACACTTCATCACCACAGGGTCTTCACTCTTTGTCCAATTTAGCATATACAGCTTCTCAAACTCTGGACTTTTTCAGTGGCTTTGTCTTATTTGACTTCTAATTCCACCTTTTCTTGTTTCTCAGGAGTCCAGCTTCTTGCACTTTTGGTCCCCATCCTCATCTCCTACCTCCTGGATGAAAATGCTTTCTTGTCAGCCTCGCCATCCTCCAAGGACCTCCATGAGTTTGCACTCCAGGACCTAGTGCGCATTGGCCCTCTGTACCCAAATGCTTTTAAGATGGTGATTGGAGCTGCCCCAGAGCTGAAGACACGACTGGAAGTTGCTATCAGAGCCAGCCAAGCCAGCAGTAAAGCTAAAGCTGCCAGTAGGCTTAATCAGCCCACGGTGCAAGCTGCACCCACCATCAAGCTGAAAACAAGCTTTTTTTGAAGAAGCAATTCAACAGTCATATCAAGCTTATTTGCACCCTCCTCTGGCTTGGGCCTATCTTATTGTTTCTGGTTTTCTTGTTACATTCGGAGCCACTAGCTTTTCCATGATATATTATCATTTCCATTCTGTCATTGTCTGGACTAAATATTTCTGGCACACTTCAAATTTCTTGTTTATGCCTTTGTTATGTTATTTATGAACTCGGAATTAGGTTGGTGGAATTAAAACTTTTGGACTATCTAATTATTACTCTCAAAGGGTACTTCTGAGATGGCTATGTTGAAAGCACAAAGCTTTCTTTGATGCATTTTCACTCATTCTTTCCTGTCCTGTAGTTCAGACTGCTCTTTGAGCTCCATCAGACAGATGTATAGCCTGTTTTTGCTTGTAGGACCTCTTCAGGAATCTCAAATGTTTCAGGTGCACAGTTCCTCCTGAATCATCCTGAAAAGGGGTGAGCAGACAGCACTTGCTTGGTTCTGTTATACAAGAACCTTTTTATACTCCCCTTTTTGTGTGTGTGTGTGTGTGTGTGTGTGTGTGTGTGTGTGTGTGTGTGTGTGTGTGTGTGTGTGTGAGAGTGTGTGAGAGAGAGAAGGCCTTGTTTTTATATGGTTCCCACAGTTCCTCCAAGTGGTTCAGGCTCAGACCGGTTTGGCAGCATTGCTGTCAGGAGAAAACAAGATCTGCAGAAGAGTCAGCAGTGGGTGTATAGTATGGAAGAGAATAGGGAATAAAAACTTTGCCTTCTGTTATGAGTCATTTGCTCAAAACACTTTTCACAGTACATGACGATATTCAAGGACAATAATTAATTTATGAAGGGAAGGTCTTGCAGTACGGCAGAGATTTCTTTGCTGATGCCTTGAATGGACTGTTAAGAACACAAATGGGATAATGCGAAAAAATAATTTTAGCTCATGTTTTGTCCATGTTGGAATGTTTTCTTTTGGTAATTTCCTAATTTTTTGGGTGCTTATGTTAAAATCTTATCGTGAAGAGATGTCTTGTGTCTCTGTCTGGGGTATATTATTATTATTATTAAAACTAATTGTAACTAACAACTATTTACTTATGCCTAATGTAGGTTTTATTTTCCAGTATTCTTGCTTGCCATTTCCATGATTTACTGTTACCCTGATAATCATAGGCAGACTTAAGATATTTGTCATTTATAGCAAGTACTCTTAGATTAGATTAGATTGAGTTATGAAGAGGAGAGAAGAGAGTGGTCAGTGCTGGTGCCTCACAGGTAATCTTCTGACTTTGAATTAATGTTCTCCCTGTGTCATCATGGGTTTCTCTGTATTTCGTCATCATGGGTTTCTCTGTATTTCAGGCTTAAATGACAATTCTGAATTGTTCCTTCCCTGTGAGTGGGCTCTGTGAAGTACTGATTTTCTTTCCAGAGTGGGTTTATGCCTTGCACCCAGTACTGCTAGGGAAACCTCCAGTCTAGTCACGGGCACTTCTATTCAATTTACTGGTATGATTCTTTCAAACTGCCCATGAATCTATTCATTTGATTAGTTTAATTCATTAATCTGGGGCTAGCAGCAGTAAAAAAACAAACAAAAAAAAAAAACAACAAAACATTTGTTCCTATTGAATGAATCCCATTTTTGGTGACGGCTGGCTGGGCCGTTTAACCCGAGTGACGGACGGATAATCAAGGTTTTATTGTAATAAAAAATGGTTGATGTTGCCTCCAAGATGCCATGCTGCTCCCAACTTGTTTGCAGAGAGTGATCTACAGAATTCAAGAGTAGACATTGGTTGTTCCATAGTTTATCCTTCAGCTATTATTGTGCGAGAGTATCTGCTAGCACTCAGGTATGAACTTGGATTGTTATTTATTTTACTGCTTTATTTCTTTCTTCACAATGCCATCCATCCATCCATCCTCTTCTGCTTATCCGAGATCGGGTCGCGGGGGCAGCAGCTTGAGCAGAGATGCCCAGACTTCCCTCTCCCCGGCCACTACTTCTAGCTCTTCTGGGGGAATCCCGAGGCGTTCCCAGGCCAGCCGAGAGACATAGTCCCTCCAGCTTGTCCTGGGTCTTCCCTGGGGCCTCCTCCCGGTTAGACGTGCCTGGAACACCTCACCAGGTAGGCATCCAGGAGGCATCCTGATCAGATGCCCGAGCCACCTCATCTGACTCCTCTCAATGCGGAGGAGAAGTGGCTGTACTCTGAGCCCCTCCTGGATGACTGAGCTTCTCACCCTATCTTTAAGGGAGAGCCCAGACACCCTGCGGATGAAACTTATTTCAGCCACTTGTATTCGCAGTCTCTTTCTTTCGGTCACTACCCATATCACATGACCATAGGTGAAGGTAGGAGCGTAGATTGACTGGTAATATGAGAGCTTTGCCTTATGGCTCAGCTCCTTTTTCACCATGACAGACCAATACAGAGCCCACATCACTGCGGATGCCGCACCAATCCGCCTGTCGATCTCACGCTCCATTCTTCCCTCACTCGTGAACAAGACCCCAAGATACTTGGGGCAGGATCTCGCTTCCAACCCTGATAGGGCACTCCACCCTTTTCCGGTTTAGGACAATTGTCTCGAATTCGGAGGTGCCGAATCCCATCTCAGCCGCTACACACTCGGCTGTGAACCGATCCAGAGAGAGCTGAAGATCATGGCCTGATGAAGCAAACAGGACAACATCATCTGCAAAAAGCTGTGACCCAATCCTGAGCCCACCAACCCGGACCCCCTCAACGCCCTGGCTGTACCTAGAAATTCTGTCCATAAAAGTTATGAGCAGAATCGGTGACAAAGGGCAGCCCTGGCGGAGTCCAACTCTCACTGGAAACGGGTTTGACTTACTACCGGCAATGTGGACCAAGCTCTGACACCGGTTTTACAGGGACCGAACAGCCCTTATCAGGGGGTCCGGTACCCCATACTCTCGGAGAACCCCCCACATGTAGACTGGTTGGGCAAACTTCCATGCACCCTCCAGGACCCTGCCAAGGGTGTAGAGCTGGTCCACTGTTCTGCGACCAGGACGAAAACCACACAGTTCGTCCTGAATCCATGGTTCGACTATCTGACGGACTCTCCTCTCCAGGACCCCAGAATAGACTTTTCCAGGGAGGCTGAGGACTGTGATCCCTCTGTAGTTGGAACACACCCTCCGGTCTCCCTTCTTAAAGAGGGGGACCACCACCCCGGTCTGCCAATCCAGAGGCACTATCCCCGATGTCCATGCAATGTTGCAGAGGCGTATCAACCAAGACAGTCCTACAACTTCCAGAGCCTTGAGGAACTTCGGGCGTATCTCATCCACCCCCAGGGCCCTGCCACCAAGGAGTTTTTTGGCCACTTTGGTGACCCCAGGCTCTGCATCCTCATTGGAAAGCATGTTAGTGGGATTGAGGAGGTATTCAAAGTACTCCCCCCACTGACCCACAACGTCCCGAGTCGAGGTCAGCAGAGCACCATCCCCACCATATACAGTGTTGACACTGCACTGCTTCCCCCTCCTGAGACACCGGATGGTGGACCAGAATCTCCTCGAAGCCGTCCGAAAGTCGTTCTCCATGGCCTCCCCAAACTCCTCCTACGCCCGAGTTTTTTCCTCGGCAACCACAAAAGGGTCCTGTAGAACTCCTTCAGCTTGACGGCATCCCTCCCCGCCGGTGTCCAGCAACGGATTCAGGGATTGCCGCCACGACAGGCACCGACCACCTTACGGCCACAGCTCCGGTCAGCCGCCTCAACAATAGAGGCACGGAACATGGCCCATTTAGACTCAATGTCCCCCACCTCCCTCGGGACGTGGTCGAAGTTCTGCCGGAGGTGGGAGTTGAAGCTACTTCTGACAGGGGGCTCTGCCAGACATTCCCAGCAGACACTCACAACACGTTTGGGCCTACCACGCCTGACCGGCATCCTCCCCCACCATCGAAGCCAACTCACCACCATGTGGTGATCAGTTGACAGCTCCGCCCCTCTCTTCACCCGAGTGTCCAAGACATGTGGCCGCAAGTCCGACGACACGACCACGAAGTCGATCATCGAACTGAGGCCTAGGGTGTCCTGGTGCCAAGTGCACATATGAACACCCCTATGCTTGAACATGGTGTTTGTTATGGACAATCCGTGACTAGCACAGAAGTCCAATAACAAAACACCACTCGGGTTCAGATCGGGGGGGCCATTCCTCCCAATCACGCCCTTCCAGGTCTCACTGTCATTGCTCACGTGAGCATTGAAGTCTCCCAGCAAAATGAGGGAGTCCCCAGAAGGTATGCCCTCTAGCACCCCCTCCAGGGACTCCAAAAAGGGTGGGTACTCCAAACTGCAGTTCGGCGCATACGCACAGTTAGGACCCGTCTCCCCACCCGAAGGTGGAGGGAGGCTACCCTGTCATCCATTTGGGTAAACCCCAGTGAACAGGCTCCAAGTTGAGGGGGCAATAAGTATGCCCACACCCGCTCAGCACCTCTCACCGGGGGCAACTCCAGAGTGGTACAGAGTCCAGCCCCTCTCAAGGAGATTGGTTCCAGAGTCCAAGCTGTGCGTCAAGGTGAGCCCGACTATATCTAGCCGGAACTTCTCGACCTCGCGTACTAGCTCAGACTCCTTCCCCTTCAGAGAGGTGACATTCCACGTCCCAAGAGCCATCTTCTGTAGCCGAGGATTGGACCGCCAAGGTCCCCGCCTTCGGCCACCACCCAACTCGCACTGCACCCGACCTCCTTGGCCCCTCCTATAGGTGGTGAGCCCATGGGAAAGGGGGGGCCCATGTTGCCTCTTCGGGCTGTGCCTGGCAGAGCCCCATGGGTGCAGGCCTGGCCACCAGGTGCTCGCCATCGAGCCCCACCCCCATGCCTGGCTCCAGAGGGGTTGCCCTGGTGACCCGCGTCCGGGCGAGGGAAAACGTCGTCCAAAGGTTTAATTCATCATTGGAGGTTTGTTGAACCACTCTTAGTCTCATCCCTCACCTAGGACCAGTTTACCTTGGGTGACCCTACCAGGGGCATAAAGCCCCAGACAACAGAGCTCCTAGGATCATTGGGACATGCAAACCCCTCCACCACGATAAGGTGGCGGTTCGAGGAGGGGTCTTCACAATGCATTTTTTGGGAAATGCCTAGTCACATCCTAAGGCCTTTGTGAAATAACTGTCCATGTGGCAAAAGTTGTGAGTCAGGTCCAGTACCAGTGAAAGGCTGTGCAAGGAAATTTTGGATAAATCCTACTGTACCTAAGGACAGTGGTGTCTGAGCTATTTTATGTACTGTTGATGCCATTTTTAATAATTCTTTGCATATGTCCATCATTCCTTCCTTCCTTTCATTTCTCAAAATTGTTTTTTCCATTACAATGTCAAGGTGAACTTGAGCCTATTCCAGTACTAACAGGTGTGAGACAAAAACAAAATTCTGAAATGGATGCCAGTTCATTGCAGTGCACACGAAGAGACTCAGCAGGTTAGATTCAGCAGTGAATGTACTGCATGCATTTTAGTAACATAGTAGGAAACTATGAGCACTCTAAAAAAGCCCAGGAGAACACCGACCGAGTCCTAGCTAGGATTATTGGTAGCACTGCTCCTGGCACTTGGTTTTGATTCCTTTCTGTACATAATAAACATACTAATAGTTTGACTAGCGCATGTAAAGAATCTTCCCTATCCTAATGTTTGCATGCTTGTCAACTCTAAAAATACTTTCGTAAAAAGTACAGCTTGTATGGCTATGGTTTTATATATCAGGACAGTCAATCATGCATTTGACACTGAGCCCTAAAATTGGATAAAGCAAACCTCAGTTGACAAGTTCCACGTACCAGTTAATGCGGCATACTGGATGAAACTCTTCTTCTGGTATGAGTTTTGAAGAAAAAAATGTATTGGTACACTAAAAATTTGTGAACAACCTGCGAATCATATTTAAACATAAAATGTGCACATAGAAAGAAATTGAAAATGTGATTTTGTTTTGATGTATTAGGGTCCTGAAGGTAAATGTCACTGTAACCCTAACCTGTACAATATGTGAGTCTTCTTCTTTAAGAGAATTACAGGTGGTTTACAGTTGACTGAGTTGAAATGATTTGTACAACCCTTGGAAACAATAATAATGTTCTAGAAATGGACAAAAACAACCACAATAATCGTTCGTCATTATTATTATTTCACAGGAGCTCATGTTTTCTGACTCTTGGAGGGCCCTTTAAGGTTTGTGCTCATTAGTGCTGTTTCACATGGCTAATCCTTAGGCATTCGGCCCATACCACCTTTTAAATTCATTAACAACCGGCTAACAGTTATTGCTAGTGAAATGAGCACAATCGGGGGGTCTCCCTTGATGATACTCACTTAGAAATGGAGAAACGTATTGTGAAGTGCTGCCGATGGCTTAGGCAACCCACCATGTACCACTCATGAACCAACAACAGCAACCCAAGTCATGACGCAGTAGTTGAGAAACGCTGGTTTAGGCGAGCCACCGTGATCCACATGCAGACCTGCAACAGGGTGACTCGTTGGTTGAAAAACACTTCCTTATACAGACCTGTCGTGTGGGCAGCGAGACTTTTGCTGTTTTGTACTGGCAATTAAAGTATGCCTACCAGTGACCCATACCAGACCCATACGACCTCAATTACAATGACCTGTACAATTTATAACCAATATATGACCAATATGACCAGTCTCAAATGTAGCTGTGAGTCAGTTAAGTGACTGTCAACCTGATTGGTGAGTTGATGGAAACAGGACGAAGCTGCGTCTTATGATGTTTTTGTCAGCAACGCCATGAGCCAGCCTGCGAAAGAGAACATGGCTATACTTTTACTGGTTGAAGAGATGTGATCACCTGCAGTCGAATCTGTCTGAGTAGTAGAACATTAATAAGCGTTTTGATGGATAACGGGCGTGTCTGTTTTAATTACATTGATAAGTAATACATTTGTTATTTGTTAATAACTTTTAGTCTGAAATGTAGATTCAAGTACGTTATTCTGGTATCTAGTGAAACTGTCAGAATTTTCACTTAATTACCATAATGTAAGGTACCTTACCTTCCAAATGTAACAGATTTTGTCATTTTTTTATTCAACAAAAAAATAGTCTTAACAACAGAAGCTACGTGACAAAACATGTGCCAGTAGCTTTCAGAAGTACCTTTAGTGGCACCAAGTTCAGGTAATTGCTTTCTGTATGAGGTTATGATAGGTCATTGGGTCAGTAATATGTAGAGAAAACAGTGAAATCAATATACAACACGGCGCCATGTTTGACAACTACCTTACCTTGAAACTTATGTCTTCCTTATCTAAAAACTTTCAGGATACTGGTATGTCTGGTATGACTGGTTTAATGGTAAATAAGGGCAACACAGACTCCACAGCATCTTATTCAGAAGTAAAAATGCATCTCCTCACTTACAGTACTGGTGCAGCCTTTCAGTGTTTGAGGACATCCATTTATACACAACCCTCTTGAGGTTCCACAAGAGCATCTCAAAGGCACGGATGTCACATCTTTCACTTAGTCATACCAAAACTGATTCTCATCATTTCAGCCATTCAGCTGTAGATTTCCTGGAATGCTTTGGATCATTGTCCCATTCCATGATCCAGTATTGGCCAGGTTTTACTTGTAGCCTCTCATTATTCCTTTAGAATGGTGTGATATAAAGAAGAGGTCTTGGTGGACGCCATGATTCCATGGCATTCAGGTCTAGTGGTAGCAGAATAAATAAGTACTCGGCTTCCTACCAGTATATTTGATTTCCCAGATTTGGATCTCATAAGATATGATGTTGTGTATAGTGACCAAAGAACTTCAATATGGTATTGTCAGTCTAGCTGACAGAACTCCAGAAATTCTGGTTCAGTCAGACGGTATTTAGCGAGCTGAAGCCACATCGCCATGTTCATTTTGCAAGCAGCCTTTGCAGAAATTCCATTCTTTAGCATTTTTATGATGGGAAAGTCATGAACTGGTACTTTTAGATTCCTTTGGATTCAAACTCTCTTAATGTCTTGTGTAAATTTGCTGGGTCATCCAAAGACTGGCAGCTGTCCCGAATGTTCTCTATTATAAGTAACGCATCTGATAGTAGAGTGATGACTTTTGGAAATAGCCTTATAGATATATATTATACTGTATATTTCCACGTGTGGCGCACAGATACATTTTATTTGAAGGAAAATGCTGTTTCCATGTCAGAACAGTTGTAACAGGAATAGGCCATTGAACCCAACAAGCTTGTCCATCCTAATCACCCTGATTGTCCAAAAAGAAAATCAAGTCAAGATTTGAAGGTCCCTAAAGTCCTACTTCACTTTCTTACTTGGTAACATATTCCATGTGTCAAGAGTTCTTTGTGTGAAGAGAAACAAACATTTGTCCAAAATGTACCCTTAGTGATTTTTCATCCTTGCCACTGTTGAAGAATTTCTTTTGAAGCTGGGATCCACTAAACTGATTCCTTGCATAATTATAAAAAACCTTGATCTTGTCAACTCTTAATCTCCATTTACCTAAACTGACACAATCAGGTCATAAACCAGCAAGCCCGCGATTCTCGAAAGAATCGCAAATCCAAGAATGGCAATCACTTTGTGTTCCCTCCGATACTTGGAGGGATGAAATATCATGGAGGGTGGGTGCGTCCTGGGAAAGTTCATGTAATGAAATAAACATATTTGTTGGAGCTGTGACTCAGTTGTAGGCGCCTTCGTTTATTTTTTTTAGCCATGCAGTTTCGTTTTTGTGTCTCTATGGCTGTGTCGTCAGCGAGAAGTCGTTTGCTGACGGTGGCGGATTCGCGTGCTGAAGTGGCCATGTTGGCGGATCCGGGCATGGAGGGCCACATTACTAAACGAACGTGGTATATGCGGTGGTGTGGGCGGTCGCGTTCGGGCGGCTGTACAACCTGGCGTGCACGCTTCACCTCAGGTTTAGTTTACAGCTCGTAGCCATGGTAAAGTTGTCATTTAATTAAATAAACATATTTGTACTAAAGCGGCGTCTTTGTGTGGGCACCTTCGTTCATTCATTCTATCCATACAGGCTCGTTTTTGTATTTCCGTTAGTTGAGCTGTTTCTTTTTGGAGCCGTGACTCCGTTAGCTATAAGTCATTTACTGTTAGGAATTATAATCGCACTTACGTTTAATACGGAGCGTTCGTTTATTGTTTTCTTCCATCTGGTGTCGTTTCTGCGTTTTCTGTGGCTGGACTGTTAATAATGTATTACTGTAATACTGTAATGTGATTCAAATATGCTGTGTAGTCTGGACGTCTGGGGATTCCGTACTGTAATACTGTAATGTGATTCAAATATGCGCTGAATCGTTTCGTTTTTGTTTTCTCCGTGGCTGTGTTGTTAGCTATGGGCTCGGATTTGTATTTCTGTTGGTTGAGCTGTTTCGTTTCTGAGCCGTGACTCCTCTACCTATGGTGTTTCAGTAGCGTGTTGTAGGCGGCAGTGCGCGTGCGCTTCGAAGTGTGGACGTCTGGGGATTCCGTACTGTAATACTGTAATGTGATTCAAATATGCGCTGAATCGTTTCGTTTTTGTTTTCTCTGTGGCTGTGTTGTTAGCTATGGGCTCGGATTTGTACAGCCTAAGCAAACGGCTGAGTCTGGTACATCTAATCTGTGTTTTCTGTGGCTGTGTCGTATCACACTGGTAGGCGATTCGTGACATCCAGTTTACAACGTTCTCGTCTCTGTGGCTGTGTCGTTAGCTATGGGCGGGCTCGTTGCAGTGCGGCAGTGCGCGTGTGCTTCGATGCGCCCTGCGTCCATATCCAGTTTACAACGTTCGGTTAGTAATATGGATATTTGGACAGTAAAACAATTTCCATAAATAAGGTTCTGTACGCCACCACAATGGATCATTATGTGATTGAAGTATAGACTAGAAGGAACTGCTCCCTCATGGCTATGAAACAGCTTGTCAATCAAATGTCCATGTGGTGTAGCAGGTCCACAGCTCAAGTCAAAAAGGCCACTTTTTAAATAAATAGTCACCGCACTCGCGGCTTAGAGAGGGAGCGTGGGAGTGTGGTGGGAGTGGTTCCCGGATGAATTTGTGATTCGGGCGGTCCTCGCTTAAGTGCACAGGTGAGGAGTCATCTGCATCCGTCACTGATGCCGGGAGCTGCTAATTGCCACACCTGATCCACGTCCCTGTGATAAATAATAGAAGCGTGAGGGAGGAAAGAAAAAACAGACAGAGGTTAAGAAGGAGAGAAGGCAGGAAGCAGGGAGGAGAAAGCCAGTGTGTGAACAAGTGAACGGAAGCAGTCGGTAGTGGTCACTCCCACTAAGCATTATTGAGGAGTGGGAGTGACCGGAAGGAGGATGGTTCGCTGCATAAGGTCAAAAAGGCAGCGGGAGTCAGGACTCGGGAAGTGAAAGCCCCAGCGTGAGCACCCTGGTCGCTGGGGAGCCCAAGTCACAGTCTGGTGAAGCCTACTGGAGCCATGGATTGGAAAGGCGAACCGACCGGCAGTATAAGGCAGTAAGAAGGTCAGCTGCAGGTAGGGTGGCTCCCTTGGTGCATGGCCTGGATGGGAGAGAAGCAGGGGAGTCACCAGTAGAAAGAAGGCATTGGGCTTGTGTTTTTAAAAGGACGGCTTCCAGCCATTGTTTTAACCTTGTTGTTTTTAAAGGATTTTTTCTATCGTGTTTTAACCTCCACCTTTCACTTGTTTTTATTGGATTATTTATTTGAAGATTCTTGAAGCACTGCACTATTTATTTGGACTCTTTGATTTTTGTTGTTTTTAATAAAAGCACTTTGCACTTTTTGCACCATCCCCTTGCTTCATTGTTGTCCCTCACTGTCCGGCTCATCTGTGACATTACCGATGGTGTAGGGTTCAAGGGCTCCCAGAAGGAAGATGGGAGCATGTAGTAGAACCCTCATCGTCACAGTCCATTTACTGAAAATTGGCGGGAGGGCATGCAAAAAATGGCTTAAATTAAAGTTGAAAGTCTACACTGCATTCACATAATGGTTGCTTTATTTCATGTCCATTCTGGTGGCATACAGGGACAAAATTATGAAAATTGTGTCACTGTCCAAAAATGTATGGACCTGACTGTATATCTGAAAACTGTTTAGAAAATGGAATCTTTGCACCTACTGAATCTCCACCCATGCTGCAGCATTGAGTAGGGCTTGGTGTCCATTGTGAAATATATGTATTCTATGTGCAAAAGAATATTTGTTGCCAACCAAAGGAGACTGAAGATCTCTTCAGATGCTCAGTTTACAGGGTTCAACTGCTGCCTACAACAGTCTCTGTCATGGATCCTGCAGCCTCTCATTTACCTGCTTTAGGAAGCCATGCAAGTTAATTAAACTAGATTATTCAGCGCAGTGTTTGACTAAATCCTGACAGTGACATTGTTAGTCATTTTCCTCCACTGCGTGTTGCTAGTTCTCCTCATTTCACAGTTGTCTTCTACACTCTGGATGGCAGCATGTGGAGTTTCTGCTGTCCTGGTTTTCTTTGAAGGTGACAGCAGTGCCCAGCCTTATGACCCCTGTGGTATTCTTCTGAGTTGACTGGGAAAGGATCAAAAAGTGGTAATGGTAGTTTGTAACCTGAAAATAGACACTGAAAGAGTTTAAACAACATAATTAAGAAGAAACAAAAATGTGAAAGGATTAAATAACTCAAAAAAGATAAACGTGTTACATTTTTTGAACAATCATATAAAAAGAGTCCATCATATTGCTCTCATAATAGAGTCAGCTTTTTATAGAAGGGTTTGGTCAGCATTCAGGATAAATGAGGTATGGCCAAAACCAGGAGACAATGGAAGAGAGTGAACAAAACCAAAAAAAAAAAGTTTTTAGTTATAAAATGGAAAAAATTCTAATAGAAAAGTCTTGAAGGATGTACCTGTTAGCTTCTACTAACATGAGCAAAAAATTTAGCCAAAGGTTTGTAAGAATGAGATCCAATTCACACATACAAGGAATGGAATGGTGTGCCACCATCTTTTATAGGTGAGATATGATGGCTACCATGTGACCTTTGAGCCACAAGACTGGCAACAGGTGTAGCGATTGTAAACCATGTGGCCGCAGCCATTTTTCTTCTCATGGCTTCTCCTACCACCTCTAGGCTGATGATGTATAGATCTTTTTCTTATTTCCTTCTTACAACGCACAGGTTTTGTCCAAGATATCCAGCTGTCTGTCTCCCATCTCATCCTAGATGAATGCTCATCACCTTAAATGTAAGTACACGATATATGAATTATAAAGGTTATCTTTCAATTCTCTTTCCTCAGATTTGTCTAATAAGCATTGTGCTCTTTTGCCATCAGTTGCAATCAAGAATCTCGGCATGACCTGGATTCCTCATATTCATTCATCAAATATTTTACTTTAATGACCCAATCATGTTTGTTTGTTTGTTTCTTCATTATATTCAGAGGATTTGACCCTTCCTTCCTAATTATGACACACATTTCTTTATTCAGGAACTGGTTCTCTCTTAACTTTACTACTGAAACTCCATTGAGACTGGGCTTCCTTCAGCTGCATTCAGATCTCCTCATGGCCGCGGCCTTGCAGAGATTACCTCAGAATGGATGTGACCCATCAGCAAAAAGAACACAATATGGTGTTTCAATGATAAAATAATGTAAATAATCCCGAAACCAAGTGTAAGCATTCACAAAGACCAAAATTGAGAACTAAAGCTTGAAACACCGTGACTACAACAGAGACTTTGCCTAATTTCTGACACCTCTGTTTCAACTGATTCACAGACTCAAACTTAAACTCTGCTTAGTGCTCATCTAGCTCACCGGCCTCTTCAAGGGATTCAAGTCAGCAGGTGGCTGTTGTACACTCAACTCCAGAAGCTTGACTTTTATTATCCTTGAATCTTGGAATAACCCAACTAATTCCACCCCCATTTGTAATCACCTTTGACCTTCCTATCACCTTTGCTTGTTCACTTTGTAGGCCTCTCTGTAAATTATTGTCTGCATCACCAAAGGCACATGATTTCAATTTTAGCAACCAAAGAAGCTGATGTAAGTACAGATCTTTGTTCACCTCTCTATTATTCATGTGACCCTGTCCTTGAGTTGGCACAGGAAAAATGTTATGTACATTGTGTTGTGATTTACACCCAGCAGAAAGGCCCAACCTCAACTCTCATCTTCAAAGTTTGCTATTTATCATGAACATGTAGACCCTCACTTGGCACCATCCACTGCTTTCTTGGTTGTGACCTGGAAATGTCTCAACACTGCCCCTATTGGCCAACAACAGTGCCAGCATGTTGTTTCCTAGTATGCATATAGAACACTAGTACTGGTTACTGAAGCACCCTGCTTCTGTCCTATTTCATTTTATTATTATTATTTTTTTTTGTAGCACTTTTTTTGATAAATGTTACTACTTTATTAAGCCTCTGGCACACCAGGTCTTTCTTTTCAACTGTAGCCCTTAATGACACATATGGGACAAATGAAGGTCCAAGAGCAGCTGCCACAGAAGAAAAAAGGCCAAGAACAAAAAAGGCTTACGGACTTTTAAAGATGCCTCTCATCAAAGTCAATCTCTGATAACGTTACACAAAGGAAGACTCACCTTGTTGGTAAGTCGTCAGCAGCTTTAAAAATCTTTGGGTGTGTCTCTTGGCCCATATATCTAATTTATGCCCAGGGGATTGCTGGCATTCAGACCCTTACTTGGCAGGAGCAGCGAGGGGAATCAAAGAAAGCAAAACCTGAATGTGGCTGAGTGGCTATTTAACTCGTCCTGCTTATTTAGTCATTTTCCCCAGATGAATAAGACTGAATTATTTTTACTCTGCTGCACTATTTTGGGCTAGAAATCGCTCGGCAGCTTGCCTACACTTTGTAGTGAAGAAAAAGGTCTGCCTCTATCAGTATACTGCTCCCATGCAGGCCATTTTAATTCGTCAGCATCCCTCACTAATTAAGGAGTCTGTGCCCACACACATCTTTTATTTTTATCTGCGTAGTTTGGCCGACTTTTAAATGCTCAAGTGCCACCCACATTATGGTGCAGCAGCAGGGGGTGCGCCCAGTCTCCTGTTGTGCTCTTCTTATGTATCATATTTACCGCATCATGGGTCCCGAGTGAAACAGTGCATTATGTCACCCCCTTAAGGCTAAATGGATGCAGTTTTGTTCAACAGTCGAGACTTTTCACACCATTTTGAAAGTTACAGAAAAAAAGGAGTGAATTAATAGACTAAATACACATTTAAGTAAAATTGTGGTGCTTTATGCTGAAAAGGTCATTTAGCACACTAATAATTCATACTTGGATACCCTCAACCATTACATTGAGGAAGATCCTCAAGATAGTGTGGATTAGAGGCCAAACGTCAAGGACCTAAACACACTGTACTCCTCCTCCTCTCAGTAATGAGGAACTTTACACAGAGCACCAATATATGATATTCAGGCTGTTATAACAATATTTTAACCTAGGACAGGAATACTAGACAACCTAGGGGTGGTGTTAGCCATTCAGAAGCTGCATAAAGCTGCCATGTTTATACATAACCGGCAAGTCAAAGAGAGTAGAGGCCAACAGGTGGGTCACTGGGTCATTTTATCACCTTTTGATACTGTTAACCACTCCTTGTTGATCTCTTCCTTCAATAAACTCAGAATCTGTGGTTCTGCTTTGGATTGGTTCATGTCCAACCATTTCTATCTGATCCTTTTGTGTCTCCTGGTCTAACTCCTTGTCTTACCCACAGGTGTCCCTCAAGGATTGGTGTCTGGTCCATTTCTCTTTTCTTGCTACTGTATATTCACTCCTTGGACTTTGCTATTTCTTTTCATGGCTTCTTCTAGTACCTCTATGCTGAAGATGCCTAGATTTTCCTCTCATTTACAAACTACAGGTTTCAGCCCAGATCTCCAGCTGTCTCTGTGCCATCTCATCATGGATGAATGTTCATTACCTTAAATGTAACATTTGAAAGTCAGAAATCTTGTATTTGCCTTCATATTCTCCTTCATTAGAGTTGTTTCTATGCATAGCTGTTGAAGTTGTCCCCTTTTAACCATCATTCATGATGAGAAATCTCGGCATGATTCTGGACATCTCAATTTCCATCCATCCATCCATCCATTTTCCAACCCGTTGAATCTGAACACAGGGACACGGGGGGTCTGCTGGAGCCAATCCAAGCCAACACGGGGCACAAGGCAGGGAACCAATCCTGGGCAGGGTGCCAACCCACCGCAGGACACACACAAACACACCCACACACCAAGCACACACTAGGGCCAATTTAGAATCACCAATCCACCTAACCTGCATGTCTTTGGACTGTGTGAGGAAACCGGAGCGCCCGGAGGAAACCCACGCAGACACGGGGAGAACATGCAAACTCCACGCAGGGAGGACCCGGGAAGCGAACCCGGGTCTCCTAACTGCGAGGCAGCAGCGCTACCACTGCACCACCGTGCCGCCCCATCTCAATTTCCTTTCATTAAATATATTTCTTCAATGACCTAATAATTTTGTTTCTTCATAATATGCAGAGGCTTTGACCTTTCCTCATTTTTGTCTGTCTTGGCTGGACTATTATAATCTTTTCCTGGTGGTGCTTCCTTCAGCTGCTGTCTAACCTCTCCAGCTCCTCCAGAATTCATCTGCTTCACTGGTTGTTCTCTGTTCCTCATTTCACTCCTACTACTCCTTTGCTTCAGTCTCTCCACTGGTTTTCTGTTGCTGCAAGGATTAGTTCAAAACTCTTGTCATGACCTGTGGTTCTCTGAATGGTTCTGCTCCTCAATATCTCCAGTCTTTGGTCTTTCCATATGTCCCTTCAAAAAGTCTCCATTTTGCCTCTGCCTGTCCCTCTTCTTGGCAGATGTTCCCAAACTGGACAATGTTTCTCTTTTCTTGCTCCAAAGCTGTGGAATGATCTCCCTTTGTCTATTCGAACTGCACCCACTTTACTGTTTAGATGTCTTATGAAAATGCACCTTTTCATTAAATATTTTGGAGCTGCTTAGTTTATCTTCTATAGGATAGCTGCTGATGTGTGTCTTGCTCTTGTAATAGCAGTATTACTCCCTCTTGCTCATTTTGTATCTTGTTCTTGGTTGCTTTTGATGTTTGCATCTTATTTTCATTCTTATGTGTTTTACACGTTGTAAATCACCTTGGATAAAGGTGTCTGCTAAATAAATAAATCTCTCTAAAATCCAGGGACAGGACGTGACTTTTTTCAAGAGATTTTTTCAAGTCCAGCAAGACAAGACTTTGGCCATGAGATTTTTTAAAGTCACACTCTCCTCTCAATCAAATTTAACCATGCACACAGTACTTTCACCTCTCATTCGTGTGAATGCTTTTGACAGGCACAGTTCCTGATCTCTCAGCTCTTGTAAATTTTAATGTTTTCCTCACTATAAGTTCCCAATTAAAGAAGACGTATTATGTCCAAATCTTATTGAAGAATTTCATCACAAAGGGTTATCAACGGAAAAAATGAGTACACGGGCAATCCTAGTACCAAGAAATGATGAATTCAAACGAATTAATGGCAAAAATGTTTATCAGTTACATGGCAAAATGGTTAAATGCGTATCAATAGACTATGCTGAAACAGTTGGTGGTGATCGTGTGGAAGATGAAAACATCAACTTACGATATCCCGAAGAATACCTACAACCATTAACACTATCCGGTCTTCCACCACACGAATTACTGTAGAAAGAAGGATGTACCCAAGAAAGTTACGCGGATAACATTAGAATTCGAAAAAGTCATTTTATTTAATAGAGAGAAAAAAACAAAATTCAATCACGGGCAGTTATACGTTGCGTTGTCACTATGAAAGTCCACACACAGAATCAAAATTCAATGCAATATTGGTGAAAATTTAATTTAAAAAATTGATTTTACTGAAGTTTTACAGTAAAAGTGTAAGTTTAAAAAGTATTTGCGTGTTAATTTCAAAGCCAAACAGAACGAAATCGTATTACACAACGAATAACTCTAACATGAAACATTATTTACTTTCAAATTATTACGTTTTACTATTTTTTAATATGGTTAATTACTCACTGTAATGTAAAATAGTTAGTTCTATTATGCGTAAGTAACAATTCCCATGAAAATAACACTCTGTTTAAATTGTACCTCCGCATCCCCATATGCAAGTGGCGGAACCACAAAGAGGCTAGCATGTAGCGCAGCCCCAGGAGTTGGCAAGCAAAGCGAGCGTACATATAAATAATAATTCAGCTACACGCTCCTAAAGTTATCTCCTCCCAGTCCCAGGGCAATGCTAGAGAAATGTTGCATAGCAAAATTGAATTGAAAAGTCCATAACAGATGCATTAGACTCTGCAGGGACATGGAACATCAGATACAGTATGTGTACTTCACTCATTGGCATAACGGATCTCCTGCAGTGATGGCGACAGCAAAAACATAATCTTACCAAAACTTCCATGAGCCATAAGCATATAAATTTAGGGCCCTGAATTGTTTAACTCAATTTAATGACAAAATTAGATGTAGCTGAAATATAATAATCATCTTCAAACCTTCACCCATTATTACTGCTTACTGCATCCATGCTCACAGTTTTCTTTAGATTACCATGTCAGTTCAGGGCATCGGGGCCAAACTCTAAAACTTGTAAACTGACCTGCATTAACTAGTTAATTAAAGGTGTACAAGATAATGGAGCTGTCCTGGTAAATCTAGTAGCAAATGAAAGCCACTTGAACCTCATCCCCAGAACTTCACCAGACAGTATGGTCTGTAGTCTGGACCCCATGGTCCTAAACTTAAAACTCTGCTCCACTTAATACTGTCATGAGTTTTACACTGTATTAAAAGTTGGAGATATTAAACATTTTGAAATGAGTCTGAGGTCTCTAAAATAATTATAAAGAAGTTACTTTAAATTACCTAAGTCTCAACTGCTACCTGCTGGCTTCATCTGGAGCAGACCCCAAAAATGGAGTGCTGGCCTTAAAAGTTCAAAATACAAAGAAAGTTCAAAATGTGACTTAAAAATGCCTCCCCAGAGAGAGAGCTGGCAGTCTTTGGCTTGTAAAGACAGCTCTAAATATTCTTATAAATGAAAAATAAGTATTAACAATGTACAACATACTGTATAACAAAAAGATTTAAAAGGGCAAATATGCAATCCACAAGCAAAATCCAATAACCAGAATACAAGAAAATCCAAGAAACCAAAGATATCAAGCAGTATCGATGCTCATTTAAGTCCAAATACAAGCTCAATATTCCGCTGCTGAATGTCGATATACAGTAAGGCCAGGAGGAGAGGCCCAGCAGCAATGACATCAGCATGTCCCACGTCCTGGGGCCCTACCCACAAAGTACAGAACATGTAAAACATTTAAAGTTACAGAACATAATTAACATAATAGAAAAAAAATATAAAAATATGAAAAATTATAATTCAAGATTGAAATTAAAATATGAAGTACACATAAACGTGGTATACCATAACATTATTGAATCATTGGAACGGGATGTTTTTCACTTTTTTTACCCACTCTGCATTGCATTCAAGGTAATATCTTTTGGTTTTAAGATGTTTTCACCTCCATTTTGTATTTCTGTTTGCTTCTGAATTCTGTTGCCATTTTGTATTTTGTGATCCCTACAAGGTTTTTTTTTGGGAGTTTTTTCTTTGTCTTCTTAGAGAGTCAAGGCTGGGGGGCTGTCAAGAGGCAGGGCCTGTTAAAGCCCATTGCGTCACTTCTTGTGTGATTTTGGGCTGTACAAAAATAAATTGTATTGTCTGTGACTCCATGCCATGATGGCATTGTGGTGTGGCGCAGCGCTCGGGTAATTCCCACATATATCTTGTTATTATGTCCTATTGAAATACTTATTTATAGTAACCGCTTGGAGCCATCATTGTCCATGTTTGTAGGTAAACTTTACGATTCTGAGAGTGGAATTGTAAAATGTCCATTTTTCACAATTTATGCTGTTTCCACGCGTCCTTTTTCTTCGATTTCTGGTTGACATTTTGGTTCAGTCTCTTGAGTCGGGTCGTCTTTTTGGTTCAAACTTTTTACATATTTCTTGACTTTTTTCAGCTCCATCTTCTAGTTGCTCTCTAATCTGACTGATGCTATTTTCATAGTAGTAGTATACATATGGCATGCCGTCCATTGCCAACTGCAGTAGAGCCAACAGTAAATTCAGACACTTTCTGCTACGTTTGCTTCAATGATGATTTCCAAGCCAGGGAAACGGATCAGGAGGACAACTGCAATCCTAGTCACATATGTAGCTGAAATCCTTCCCAAAGGGGAAAGATGGTGCTAGAGACAGCTTTAGAAAGAGACTAATGGGTTGAAAAACATACCTGGCCAACATTCAACCAGTTGAAAAGTAAAGTTCTGTGTAACATATGCCAGGCCTGTGATCAGAGAGAGACAGAGATCTTTCATCTCTAATGAATTTACAAATAAGGTTAATAGGGCCTGAAATGTTTAGATCCCATGAAGAATTGTGGTGTCACAGTGAAATAAAGGACAAATATCTACAGTAAGTGTGGCTGGAAATCAATTTACAATAACTGTTCTGCCATAAAGGTGGACGACTGGGCCTTGTGGAGAAAAAGAAAAAACTTGAATGAGAGATAAAATGTCAAAAGGAGTGACAAAAACCAAAAGTACAAATCAAAATTTGTTGTCGTAAAAGCCCTAACCGAATTTGAACCAAAAAGAATAGCATAGCAAAAGTTTACAATGAAAATCCACATTCGTTGTGTCGTCCACAATGCTGACCTTTATATACTCGCACTAATGACACCGTCACACCTGACTTCTGTAACCAAGTCCCTGCAACATAACAACTAGACAATGGTAGCGCCCACAAAAAAAACACAATGTCACTGCAGGAAAATATTAATCAAGTATTAAATAAAAAAATAAACAATAAACTGTCTTTCACCATGTTATTATCAAGGAAATCCTTTTTTCAAATTCAAAGAATTTCAAAACCCATATAAAATATTGGGCAGCACGGTGGCGCAGTGGTAGCACTGCTTAATTTCATGGCTTGTTAGTGTTTTAACTCTACCATGTCAGTTCATTCTTTTTTTTTTCTCCCCCTTTCTAATGACACATATCACCCAAGTGATTTGAGGGCTAAAACAGACAAGTAATTTTCATTTCTTCACTTTCTCTTCAGTTTTCTTCATTAAACCAAATAGTGAATGATGAATACACATGGGTGGAAATGGAGACAAGCTAGATATGGATCTACTGGGTCCTTTGTCATTTGCATCTTACTGCTAATTAAAACAATGAATCCAGCTGATTAAGACTAAAATAAACATTTAAGAGTTCAAAATCTGAATAAGTCACACACCTAAAATGAACCAGAAAAATGTCACTTGAGCAGTAAGTGTCTCATCAGCAATGAATGATTTCCATCCATCTATTTTCCAACCTGCTTGCATCCGAACACATGGTCACGGGGGTCTGCTGGAGTCAATCCCAGCCAACACAGGGCACAAGGCAGGAACCAATCCTGGGCAGGGTGCCAACCCACCGCAGGACACACACAAACACACCCACACACCAAGCACACACTAGGGCCAATTTAGATTCGCCAATCCACCTAACTAGCATGTCTTTGGACTGTGGGAGGAAACCGGAGCGCCCGGAGGAAACCCACGCAGACACGGGGAGAACATGCAAACTCCACGCAGGGAGGACCCGGGAAGCGAACCCAGGTCCCCCAACTGCGAGGCAGCAGCGCTACCCACTGCGCCACCGTGCCACCCATGAATGATTTCTCATGAAGCAAATGGGTTGGAACAAAAACCTGAAGCTGCCGTGGTCCTTCAGGGCCGACGTTGCTCAGCCCTGATTGAAAGAGTCTGAGTCTTAAACAGCAAATCAAGTTAATCAGTAGCAAAAATAGTCACTAATTACGAAAATGGCTAGAATGAAAACCTATAGCCACTGTGGCTCTCCAGGATTGCAGTTGGCCACCCCGATCTAAATCAAAAATAATGAGAATATCTGTCTGAACAAAAAACGCAAGACATGTTATAAGCGAAGGGTTTCTGCCAAATTAAATTACTAAATTAATTCATCTCTGACTGCAAAATGTTTACAACAAGTTAGTGCCTACAGGTAAGATAGGGTAGTGTGGAAGAATAATTTTAGGGTAACGTAGCATTCATCTTAAAGAAATAGCATAAAGGCATAATAAATGTCAGAAACCTGTTCGGGTACACCAGGAAACCAGATAAAGGTCAAGCGAACAACAAAATGTACACTGAAATATAAGAATTGGTTTAGGAAAAATACTGAGATGGTCAAGTAAATAAATAATGTACCAGAAGAAAGGTTGATGTAATATACAAAATGTACTGAAGGAGGGCTAAGAGATGACTAAGAAATCAGCAAATGTCCTATAAACAATGAGAATGAACAATTGCTATATTCACAGAAATTTCAAAAGTGGTGGCTCATCTCAAAAGGTATAAGAAGAACCAGAATAGAATATAATAGACTTTTATTTTATATAAATTATTTGGGTGTAAACCGTTGAACCAACCAGAGTAAAATGTAGGCACTGATTGACACTGTATGTACATTCAACAGTTTATAAAATGAACCTCTATCCTTGGTTTCTCTGACCATTCTGACCAGGCTGTAATGGACTGCTTTTGAAGAATGCTCCCTCTAAGGCCTTTCGCCGAGGAGTAAATAAAAGATAGATAGCTTTTCTCCTGACAGATTACTGATTTGTCCTGCCAGAGAATGTTTCTTTTTTTAATAAGATGTTCAGTTTCTACCACAGTTTGATAGGGTTCAGTGCCAGTCAGATCACAGACACGAGAAGCCGACTCTTGAACCATGGCCTTTATCTTTTCTAGAGGGAAGACTGATATACCTGGACTCGCCTCTACACACACAATGGTCTCTAGAACTGGAAATCTCAAATGTGCTGACTGTATGAGGAGGCAGCAGCTTTCAAGTGGAGATGGAATCAGGAGATGTTTAATTAGCTAGTGTAATGGGCTAGAATGCAGTATTCTAAAGAAAATGACATTTCTGTGTGTTGCTTAGTGTAATGGGCTATAAACTAGCGTTTTAAAGAAAAGGCAGAATTTCTGGAAAATTCTGCTACAGGTTATTCTTGAGGGCTATCTACAGGACATAAATATTTACCTGCCTTGCTAAAGAGTCACCTGCTTTGAATAGTCAGACTGCTTTGATTTAGTATCTCATCTACACACAATGTGGGGATTCAGAACTGTCTGCTTCATTTGAAAATGAACAAGTTCTGGGGACATTGGTTTCTAATCAAGTACTCAAAGTAAATGTGTTTACACTATTTGTTATGCAGAGGAAATTGGCTTGCACCATTGTTTCACTGATTGCCATGTTGATCTATGCAGAAACTGAAGCATTTATATATTTCTTGGTAAAGGAGAATCAAAAAGAACAGAAGTATGGTCTGGGACTCGTGACGGCTGCCTGTTTCTTTTATGCTTTTTCACCATATTGCTGTGGTTACACCCTGTAGCAACAGTGGCTTGTACCTGACCCAGGTTCCCCTAGGCCTGAGGTCAGTAACACTAGCAAACGGTCTGAACCAAAAAGACTAATGATCAGGCAAACTAGCTCAGGATGTGCAACAAGGATCATGGTAAGAAAACACTGCAGGAGATCCCTAAAGACGCCTTGGTGGCCTCCACAAAACTCAACAGGGCTGTCCAGTGGAATCATAATTTCATGCTGCTCTTTTGTTTTCCATACAAGGGGCTTCCCATACGGGATGTTGCCACCCAGTATATGGGAAGACAATCTGAACATGGGAGATAGCCTTGTATGGTCCCATATTTCTTCCGGCCTCCCAACCAGAGTGGTTACCAGTTCCTTTCTGTTCTTTTTCTTTCTACTGCCTCTCTGTTCCGGTTGTCCATTGTGGAGGTTGGCCCGGACACACACAGCAGACACGTTCATGTCACCCAGCACACGTTTATTTTCCATTATGTACAGTGCTCACAAACCCCACAGTCCCCAAAGTCTTGGCCACACAACACAATGCCTTTCTCTTCAGACCACCTCCTTGTCCTCCTCCGACGTCGTCCTACTTCCACCCGACTCTTGTCTCCGTCTGAAGGGAGGTGGCCCCTTTTATATGCACCCAGATGTGCTCCAGGTGCTCACCAGCACTCCTCAGTGTGTCGGAAGTGCCAGCTGCGCACCCCGGAAGCACTCCGGGTGTCCCCTCTTTTCTACCCCCCAGCACTTCCAAGGCATTGGGGCACTCCCTGACGGTGACCATGGGCGCCTACAGGGTAGAGCTTCCAAGCTCTGTACCCGTGGCCCGCAAAGTAACTAGGGCGGTCGCCCCCTCGTGGTCTGGAGGAGGCACAAGTCCTCCTTCGGACCTCCTGGGCGTCCCGGCTGGGTACCACCCCCATCCGGGCACCACACCATCCACTGTTCTAGTCTCCAAGATGAGTAAAGGATTTCCACTCATTGCTGCTGGGCTGCCAGTCTCGGTGTAGCAGCTGTCATTGTGCCCTTCGTGCCAGCCTCCTGGCCGGGACAGGGAATGTCATACATCCTTTCCTGACCACTCATGTTAGTAGCCAGGTCAGGGAATTAGGGAGCCTCTGTCCCATTACAGCCTACATAAAAAGAGTCTGTCTTGCACCCCTAAGACAGACACCAGCTCCAGTACATGATACCGCCTATCTGCCACAGTGAAAACAAGAGACTTCTCCCTTTAGTGAGAACAGACAAGCTGTGGCATGTTGGTTAAGGCTCTGGACTTCAAACCCTGAGGTTTTGGGTTTGAAATCCACCAATGACACTGTGTGACCTTGAGCAAGTCATGTCACCCGCTTGTGCTCCAATTGAAAGATATCAAAGAAATTGTAACTCAAACATTGTAAGTCGCTTTGGATAAAAGTGTCAGCCAAATAAATACATTTAATGAATGGTGATTTGACAATTTGAGACAGCCAGTTGAAGAACAAACGGATAAATTCACACTTTGGGATTCGCCCCACATTTAATGACACCATAAAAGACCAAGATGGCTTATCTTTGAAAGGTCAGCATTCTCTTAGTGACGCTCTAATCAAAATCACAGACAAGGACATCTTCCTGGTGGCACAGAATGACTGGAGTAGCACAGCCATGAAGGTAACTAAGTACAGCAGTGTCCCCCCCTCTCTCTCATAGGCCATCAAATTTCAGGGGGCGGAAAAAAAAATGATTTCCAGAAAAAGCCACCCACATGGATATCTTGTCTACTGGCGAGCTGTCGGAGCCGGACGTTTCGCCTACACATGCCTTGTTTTCTTTTTTTTTTTGAATTGCCATGACTACCAGCATTAACTGCAGGGATCTCACACACATGTGCAGGGGGACTAGAGAAGTGCATCCCAGAAACAGAGAGATTCAATGAGCAAAATCAGAGGTAAAGGAATGAAAGGACCTGTTCAGACTTTATCACCATGCACTGTTTTTATGACTTTAATGATCTGCTGCCTTATTGTGTGAGTTTTTACAATGTGTAACAGATAGGGGGTGCAATCACAGCATCGCCATATTGTACTGCTTGTGAGGTATGTGCAGTGAAATTGCACAAAATGACCAGGAGATGAAACACAGACAATAAACACGCTGTGATCATAACCAGAATGACCAAAAACTCGATTCCAAGTTGTTAAACATTGCACCAAGTCTTGATTATTTCAAGTGAGAGTTCCATGCAGCAAACCCTAATCACAAAACAAAGACAAAGTCTGAAAATGGAGTTGATGTCACAGCTTCTCACTTTATACTGGTGGTGCAGCCCCTAGCTACCTCATCTGCTGGCCCCACACGCTTAAGCTCTAGATAAAGGGGGCACAGCAGAAAACAAATAAAACTACCACCAATAATATTAACATTCTACAAAACAGCCACAGCTTTAATCAAAATCACATTACTAAATAAAGAGAACATAAGTGTTTTAGTTCAGCCAGGGGTTTGAATACTTGTTTCATGTCCTTTTTGTTAATTTCTGAGTTATTTATTTATGGTAATGCTACTTTTGTTAATTATTTTCATTAGTTCTTGCTTTTATTTTGTTTCTAAGGCTTTGTTATGTGTTTTGTGGGAGATTCCCCAAGAGGCGGGACCACCTACCCATCACTGTCTTCATCCCTATAAATGCAAGGGTTTCCCCACAGAACCTGGCGGTTCATTCGAATGCTCTTGGGAGTCGGTGAGTTTACTTGTCTTTTTTTAGACATCTCTGGGTTATTTTGACACTCTGCTCTGTTTTTTTAAACCATTCTCTGGATTTGGACTGTGTTTGTATTTCATTGCCTTATTGTTTTGGGAAACTTCTTTAGCCCTTGTGCTCCACAGAGCTATTGTTGCCCTTAAATCTAGACATGTTTTGACCGTGTAGCCCCTCTAGTGGGCATATTTGAGAATTTCTGGGACTGTCTTGTGTTTTGGGACTCTCAGTTCATAACAAATAAGAAATGTGACAAACGAGAGGAGACCATTCATTCCATCTGGCTCATTTGTTCAACAGAGTGTAATTGCAGACCACAGTACCTATGAGGTCAGTCATGTAACATCCCAGCATCACAAAAAGCCATCAATGTCAGTCACAAAACACCCATCACATGCCCCGTTACACTTTGGTTAATATTAGGGTTCTGGGAGGGTTCTCTGTCTCAAAGGGCGTTTCATGAGTGACGTTGTGGGCATTACCTGACCTGCATCATAGGTACTGCAGGCTGCAGTTAGACCCATCTCCATTTGTTTATATAAAGGTTGTCAAGGTTTCTTCTTCAACTACATGTCTCGGTAGTTTGTTCTAGATTTTCACAAATCTTTTTGTAAAGAAGTACTTCCTGGCTTCAGTCCTTAATGCACTTTCCTTTAATTTCTACTGATGTGCTGGAGTACATGATTCACTGTTAAGTTGAAAGAGTTCTGCTGGATCTGCTTTATCAATGCCTTTGAGAGTTTTGAAGACCTGAATTGGGTCCCCATGGAGTTTTTGAGACTAAACTGGTTTAATTCTCTGAGTGTGTCAAATAACCACATGTTCTTAAGTTCTGGGATGCAGTCGGTTGCTCTCCTCTGCACAGCTTCAGGTGCTGCTATGTCTTTCTTGTAGTGCGGTGATTAGAACTGCACATACACTCGTTAGGAGTATTATTATATAGTCTGAGCTTAACATCCCTTGATTTATATTCAACAGTTCTTATGATAATAACCCAACATTTTATTTGCCTTTTTTTGATTAGATGATGAAAATGTTTTTTCAACATAAACCCCTAAATCCTTGTCAGAGGTTGTATTGCCCACATGTAGCACTTTACGCTTTTCTGCATTTTCTGCATTTTCTTAGTGTGCACCTAGTTTTGAAGATTGTCCAAGTCTTTTTGAATTGTCTTTGCTACATCATCAGTGTCTGCCATTCCTGTAATTTTAGTGTCATCTTCACAGATTTACTAACAATACCGAAATCTCTGCACTGTTGTGACAATGAGAAAGGCCTGCCGCACAGGCCAAGATGACAGGATCAGGAGATAAACCAGAGTTGTGGCGAAAACAAAGTCTGAAACTGTTGTAAGAAGAAGTCCTGAACACGACAAAAGTGTGTGTGAAGCACAAAAAAAGCAGGCCAGGACCTTCAATGAAAAACTGGGTGTCGAAAAATGGCTACCCTGCTGAATTTTATAACAAATTCTCAATTAAGTTAGCTCCTCTTTTATTAGCAACATTTATAGAAGCCAGAGACAAGAAAATTCTACCTCAGACTTTTTGCCAAGCATTAATTACTGTCTTTCCTAAGCAAATAAGGAGTTATTACAATGTGCATTGTACAGACCAATTTCACTTCTGAATAATGATATTAAGATACTCTCCAAAGTCCTAGTTAGAAGGGTTGAGAAAGTGCTTCCTTCGGTAATATCACAGGACCAAACTGAATTTATTAAAGGCAGACACTTAGCTTCTAATCTTTGACGCCTGTTTAATGTAATATATTCACCCACAAAGTCTAAGACCCTGGAGATATTATTATCGTTGGATGCAGGAAAAGCATTTGATATGGTTGAATGGAACTAACTTTTCACTACATTCGAGAAACATGGGTTTGGCATAAACATTTGTGCATGGATTAAACTGCTGTATACCAGTCCAGGGGCGGCACGGTGGCGCAGTGGTAGCGCTGCTGCCTCGCAGTTGGGAGACCCGGGTTCGCTTCCCGGGTCCACCCTGCGTGGAGTTTGCATGTTCTCCCCGTGTCTGTGTGAATTTCCTCCGGGCGCTCCGGTTTCCTCCCACAGTCCAAAGACATGCAGGTTAGGTGGATTGGTGATTCTAAATTGGCCCTAGTGTGTGCTTGGTGTGTGGGTGTGTTTGTGTGTGTCCTGCGGTGGGTTGGCACCCTGCCCAGGATTGGTTCCCTGCCTTGTGCCCTGTGTTGGCTGGGATTGGCTCCAGCAGACCGCAGTGACCCTGTGTTCGGATTCAGCGGGTTGGAAAATGGATGGATGGATGGATACCAGTCCAGAAGCTTTAGTTTGTATTAACAACATTATTTCAGACTACTTCAAAGTAGAATGTGGTACTTGACAAGGATGCCCCTTGTCGCCACTGTTTTTTGCAATCGCCATTGAGCCACTGGCAGTTCATTGTTGAAATGCTTATGAGATAAAGGGGATTATCAGAGGACTTAAACAGAAAATTTCACTATATTCAGATGATATGGTACTGTATATATCAGATCCACAAAATACTGTGCCTGCAATCCTAACAGCACTAACAAAATTTCAAAAGATTTCTGGTCTCAATTAATTTGAATAAAAGTGTGCTCTTTCCAGTGGACTCTCTAGCACACAATATTAGATTTGACACCTTCCATTTTATCATCGCAGATCAGTTTAAATACCTAGGGGTAAATATCACAAGTAAATATAAAGCCCTTTATCAACAAAATCTTGCCGTCTGTATGGAAAAACTTAAGCAAGACTTGCATAGATGGTCTACCCTTCATTTCACTTTAGCTAGAAGAATTAACACTGTCAAGACAAATATCCTTCCTAAGCTTCTTTTTTCTGTTTTAGAGCATTCCAATATACATCAATAAATCATTTTTTAAGAAGTTAAATTCAACCATAACCTCATTTATCTGGAATTCAAAACATTCACATATCCAAAGTGCGACCCTACAAAGACCTAAGGCGGAAGGCGGCATGGCTCTACCTCACTTTCAATTTTATAATTGGGCAGCAAATATACAAACTATAAAAACCTGGACATTAACACAAATAGATGAAGATACACGGTCTTGGTCCGCAATAGAAATAAAATCCTGCAGTACTTCTTTATATTCCTTGCTTTGCACCTCAATTAATACAAGTTATCGCCAAAATACTAACAACCCAATTGTGCTTCACTCACTCAGAATATGGAAACAATGTAGGAAGTACTTCAAGATACAGAAGCTTTTATCTGTGGCACCTTTGCACGAGGAGCACCTTTTTCAACACTTTCAAACGGACGCAGCTTTTAATATCTGGGAAACATTCGGGATTAAATCACTTAGAGATCTGTGTATAGACAACATCTTCACATCCTACGAACAATTACACTCCAAATTTAACTTTCCAGCAACACATTTCTTTCACTACCTCCAAATTAGAAACTTTCCTAAACAAAACCTGTCCAATTTTCCTCACCTCCCACCTCCCTCTATTCTGGAAAAAATATTGATCAGTCTTAAGGACTCAGACAGCTTATCTGTAATATACTAAAACATTTTAAAGTCCCTCCCTTTCAAAGATTCCAGACTACAGTGGGAAAAGGATCTCTCACTCAACATCTCAGAAAAGGAGTGCAAGGCAACAATGCACAGAATCCACTCGAGCTCCATATGTGCAAAGCATTCAATTATTCAACTTAAAATCATCTGTCAAGCACATCTTTCTCGTTTAAAATTGTCCAAAATGTTTCCAGGGAAAGATCCAACCTGCGAACGCTGCAATCAATGTTCCAGCTTCACTGGGTCACATGTTCTTGACCTGCACCAAATTAACATCATTCTGGACCAAAACCTTTAGTGCCTTTCAGACAGCCTTGGGGTCACAATCCCTCCTAACACATTAACAGCTGTGTTTGGTGGACTTCCAGATGGGTTTAAAGTGGAGAAGAACAAACAAACTGTAATTGCCTTTGCTTCATTACTAGCATGTAGACTTATCTTGCTCAACCTGAAGAATCCTAGCCCACCTCTTTTATGTCAGTGGGAAACTGATGTTATATACTATTTGAAATTGGAATAAATCAAATTCTCACTTAGAGGATCTGTACAAAATCTTTTACAAACCTGGCAGGATCTAATCAATAACATTTTAGAGTAAGCCTTTAAATTGAGGAAATGGATTCTCTTCCCTTTTTGTTCTGTTTATTTATTTATTTACTCATTTTTCCTACTATTAAAGTTTTACTTTGTTCGCCTAGCTCTCTTTCGCATGAGTGGGGGTTGATTTGATTCAAACCTAGTTTTGTATAATTTGACTTGCTCGTATGGAATGTTATTTGATTCTAATAAATTCAATAAAATGTTTAAAAAAATGGAGAAGTCAAAAACAAAACTCAAAGGGCTGAGCGCAAAATATGTGAATCAAAGACCAAGGTGAGTCACGAGTCAAAGAAGCAATTCTAATGCCAGGAGTACTTGGAAAAAATAAAAAACAAACTACCCGCTAAGGTAGTAACAAAACATTATTTATCCATTGAAGGGACAAAGACAATGGGCACTTGTCCATATTTATAATGACATTTTCTGTGTCATCATAGTCATGTGACCCAAGAAAACTAGATGATAACCAAATCTGGCTTTGTCAATTTGCATTTAAATTAAAAATGAATAAGGAGAATTGATTCCTAAGGCATTTAAACCTTAAATGAATCAAAGTATGCATACAAAGAGAGATATATAATGACACTTCTGTTTTATAAGGCTAACTAACTTCTCTCTCTCTCATTCTTTCCTAGCGCACGAAGCGGAAGCAAAAGCAGACAATGGCTGACAGTGAGATGAACCGCGTCGTCGAAGAACTCCAGGCACTCGACATCCAGATCCACAGATTCATGTCCAGACCGAGGTACCTGAGGGATTTGAAGGCTCATCTGCTGGAAAAATCATCCCCGTCATCTGAAATCGATGCATCAAATCGCAGTTCAGTAACATCGATTCCACGCTGTGCCGCTCACCTCCAAAGCCAAGTGTGCTTTACCCCCGCGTGTGTGTGTTTTTGTAACTATATAGTAGTTCCTTTTGCAGTTTTTCACTTTTGATTTTTTTGATCTTATTGAGGGCTTTCATATTTTGTTGGTTTTTTTTTTGAAAATTTCACTTTTTGAGATAGGGTTAGGTATTTTTAGGCAGTTTTGAACTTTCCTGTTGGTGTTAAAGTACAACATACTGTATTTGTATTGAATGTTCTCAGCTATTTGGAGGATATTTATGAAGCACTCAATTTATAATGTTAGTTTGTTTTTATTTATAATAAATTAGCTGTCCCCCACGGCTCCACCCACATAGTAGTGAAAGAGGACAGCAAGGAAGGCCCTGCCCGGCTCCCCACTCCTGATGTCCCGCTTCCCCTTCCCCTCTTCCCACAGCCTCTGTCTCAGATTAGTGTGAATATATCGCTTCTATAAGCAAACTATGATTCTTAGCGCGATGAGAGAAGTCGCAAAATCAACCATAATGTTCAAGCAAATTATAGAAAATACCTGATGTAAATCCGTTAAGCAGTTCTCTCATTCACTAGCTCTGTGGAGGTAAGGACTGCTCCAAGGCTGGCGTGTGAGTGAAGAGGGCCACACACCCTCCCCTCGGCCCACTGTGTGCCACTCAGATTCGCGCTAATAAATCAGTAAGTGATTCTTAGCGTGATGAGGGGTCGCAAAATCAACTGGAATATTCAAGGAAATTCCAGACAAAAAACCTGATCTAAATCCATTAAGTAGTTCTCTCATTCACTAGCTAAGCGGAGATAAGGAACACCCCAAGACTGGCGCATGAGTGAGGAGGGCCTCAGCCCACTGCATGTCTCTTGGATTCGCGCATATAAATCGGTACTGCAAGCAAACTATGATTATTAGTGCGATGAGAGAAGTTGCAAAATCAACCGGAATGTTCAAGCAAATTATAGAAAAATACCTAAATCTCTCTAAATCCGTTAAGCAGTTCTCTCGTGAAAAGCAGACAGACATACAGATAGAGAGATATGGGATTTTATAAAAATAGACATGTGTTTTATCATGGGAAAAGGCTTTCTTTAAAACATAAATCTCCTTTTATTAAATACACAGATTCTGTTCCTGTAGACTGCAGTTCTGTGTTACACTTGTGTCACTACTCCTGCTTTTCTATTCATACACTTACCAACATTTAGGGACTTACAGTTTGCAGCTGCAGCGCACTTGTACCCAGGGCTGCAGTCCGCTAGCTTCAGACTTCACCCAGGGATGACGGTCACTGTAGCTTCTTTCTTACACCCTTGATTGTCCCGCCTGAGGAAAGAATTAAAATTCCCAACTCTCGGTGGAACAAACAGAACAAAACATACAAGGAGAAAAGCAGATTTAATAAACTTTAATCCAGCATTCCCTAACCTTGGGGTCACTTGATATGCTATTGGGGTCGCAAGAAAATATTTAACAAAACATTAAACAATGTATTGAATAGGAAGGGAATGTCAATATTTCAAACAGCAGGAGGGCATGAAAAAGCTCAGAATTCAAAATAGGGTCACAACCCAAAGACGCTTGGGAACCTCGGTTTTAATCCATAAATATTATAACCAGTGCCATAAGTAAAATCAAACAGAGAGCGGCTTTTCATACCAGTACAACCTGGAAAGCAGACAAAGATCAGCAACCCATTCATGAAGTGTCTGTCCCGTCCAGGCAGTCAGTAATCTTAGTGGTTACACAACATCTCTGGTAAGGTGGTCAGCTCTTTCTGCTCAGGTCTCTCTGTCACCAGATCATTGTCTCGTCTGACGTTTTGTCAGCTCTCTGACTCTAGCCAGTTCATCATCTGACTTTTCATTGTCCTCTCATCACTGATGATCACTCATAAATCTAAAACTGGTCTCTCATCTCCTTTGCTTTCTTCCTGGAGGTTGAAGGAGTCCTCAGTCTTCTTAAACCTGCCACCTTCCCAGAGGCTCACGAAATGTAAAGTTTTTCTTTCTCCAGTATTCAGAACTCATACAATTAAACCCACACTTGTGACGTCACAGATAAGATATCAGACTGCTTCTAAGCCATGTCAGAAATGGCAGCATGCATTCAGAGATGTTGCTTCAAAACCTACAGCAGCTTTGCTATCCCTCCCATAAAAACAAATTTTACATTCCGAGTCAGCACTTTACAACTTCTTATCAGTCCTGAAACTAAATGGTCAGTCAGTTATTTTCTAACCCGATTAATCCAGACTAGAGTCGTAGGGTCTGCTGGAGCCTGTCCCAGGTGGCATAGGGTGCAAGGCCATTGCAGGGTGAACACACACATTTACATTGGCATCACCAATTCATTTGACCTGCATGTCTTTGGACACAGACACAGACACGGGGAGAACATGCAAGCTCCACACAGGGGGGACCTGGGATGCAAACTGAAAGCAATGCCTCTTTTAACACATTTCATTTAGAACATATTCTTATTTATCAAAAAACTGTTTCTTTTAAATATCTAGTTAAAGTAATCTTTAAAAAGCCTTATAACACTCAATTATAACAATGCTAGATATTACAAATATTCAAGACTGTGGCACACCAAAATATGGTGTCCAAGATTTTGGATTCAAATCTAAAGCGCTCCACAGGGTCATCAGGACAGCAGAGGGAACAATTGGTTGTATCCTCCCCACTCTGGAACAAATCTACACGTCCCGATGCCACAAAAAATCAATAGACCTTTCAAAGGATTCATCACATCTCGGTCATTGCCTCTTCTAGCTTTTGCCATTGGGCAAGAGATACAGAGCAATGAAAACTAGGACAAACCACCTTAAAAAACAGCTTTTATCCAAAAGCAATCGTGGCCCTGAACTCTGAATAAAAATTGCTCCGTATCATTCACCCAATGTGCAATATTGATAATAAAAAAGTACTTTTATTACTATTTGGTTTGTTTGTATTTTCTCTCTTCTTGTCTTTTTAACTCTTATGCCTCACACTGAATCAACTGCACCTTCAATTTCGTTGTTCCTTTGTACAAGTGACAATGACAATAAAGATCTATCTATCTATCTATCTATCTATCTATCTATCTATCTATCTATCTATCTATCTATCTATCTATCTATCTATCTAACTAACTAACTAACTAACTAACTAACTAACTAACTAACTAACTAACTAACTAACTAACTAACTAACTAACTAACTAACTAACTAACTAACTAACTAACTAACTAACTAACTGGCAAACCGTGCACTTGTTCTTAATTAGTGTTTAGTAAAAAGGTAGCATGACTTTAGTTTCCCGTGTTGGCTTCAGCATGAAACCCCAGCCTGTTTGTTCCCCCGAGCAGCCCTCTGAAGACGCTTCACCTCCCAGTCCATAAATAAGTTGCTGTTTTTCCACAGTGGTCATTATAGTGTCATATTTAAAAGCACACCTTTGATCTTATCGTTTGATAAGTCATCCTAATATCTTTATATTCTTATTTGACCCTCCTGTACCTTCGTCAGTCGGCTCCTTCTGTTAACATCACAGCTTATGTCGACTCATATGTAGTTTATTTCATTTTAATTTATTGTGTATTGATTTTTAGTTTTACTTGCTTGGTGGGGATCAGTAAAGCATGTTTTGGATGGACTGATATGCACTGAGAATGAATCGCTTTGGGCTTTGTAGCACACCTCTTTAGTAAGCATGGGGCCCACTTGTGACGTTTCGATGACGTTGCGCTGATTGCCCACTTATTACATTTCTATGCAGCACTATTGACAGCAAACCAATAAAGGGCCCTGTCTGCTCTGTTTATGCCAGGAGTTATTTGAAAGTTCTAGTTATCTAGTCATCATTTTCACCCCTATGTCTTGGTCGGGAATCTTATCATTTTGAAAACAGAAGTCATTCAGATAAAATCTCTGGTTTGTTGCCCTGCTGTTTTTATGCCTTTTACTTTGCACTACCCATCACCGAGTTGATATTTTCATTTTCAGTTTCTAGGCAGGCAGTTGCACCTTGTTGTGGCTGCAAGTCTGAAGGGTAAAGAATGAGCCCCTCTGTCATAAACCTGTTGTACGATACGGATGCTAGAACTATGCCCAAAATCTTCTGTGTTTTGTTTTTTTAGTTCTTGTTGTCACTAAGCTGGGACACGCTTTGAGGGTATTTCCCATATTTTGATGTTCTTTGTAACTGTACGTAGATGAAGGCGGCAGTAGCAAAATGTTAGACATTACAGAACTAAATCAAGGGGTGCAAAATAAGGGCTGTTGTTGAATATACGAGAAGAGGAAAGCCCAGACTCGTTTTTATTCATCCTTGGGGGAGATGTCTTTTCGTATGACTTTTTGGGGTCAAAGTGCAGGGTCAGCTATTGTAGAGTGTTCCTGGAGCCATTTTCAGGGGAAGGGCCTTGCTCAAGGGCCGACCGGAGTAGGATCCCTCCTGGCAGTAATGGGATTTAAACTGGTGCCCTTCCAGATGATACCAGTGCAGAGCCTTAGCCACACAGCCACCACTCCACTCTGACTAGACTGAGTAATGGGGCAGCTGGCCTGCAAACTTCCACATTGACCTTTTGATACCGTGGTCTCCTGGTGGGGACAGTGGGCACTACATCCCTGATTCTTAGTTGCTGTGTGATTGCTGTTTTTCTTCCCAACCCATGAGCCGATTCTTAGTTGCTGTGTGATTGCTGTTTTTCTTCCCAACCCATGAGCCCGTGGCATTCTCACTTTAATTATGCCTGCTGTCTCTTATAAGGGAACACGTGTACTGAGCCACCATTGCCCTTCAGCATTCATCACCACATCCAATGAGTAGTACGAAGGACCACCACTCCTTCATGAGGTAAAACAGACAAGAACGTTCTCTAGCACCCCCCAAACTCACAACACCAAGCCCACATGATGGAGGTAGCACCCCTACTTGCACTTCATTCTGGGACAATTACTTCCTCACTCTGGGAGGAGCTTCTCAGTTTCCTTTTTTGCTTTGGACATCTGTTGTTCCATCTCTGGCATTCTGTACAGGGCAGGACACTCGCTCTGAGTAATGTCTAGTAATCGATAAACATATCCCAGTGGGCCTTTAAATGCAACAAGTATGGATCAAGTTTTCTCTCTGGTCCTTGCTGAAGTGAACTATAAATTCCCAGTACTTGAGCACCAATTACATGTCACCCTTCAGTGCCCATTCCTCCTTCTCTTTCCCCCTATTTTCTGAATTTCACATAACTGGTAGGCTGATGGAACACGGAGTATGTAGAGACAGTAAAGAAAAGCTTTGCTGTCACGGATAAGGCCTACGTGGCTGTGAAAGTGCTATCTCTTATTTATATTTCTCTTCTGGTTTGTCCTGCTTCCACTTCAAAACCGGTCCTGCAGCCAACACGGCATTTCTCGATTCCTATTTGTCCTCTTCCATGTCATGCACTATACTGGCCTGCTGAGCGTAATACATCCAACAAGTACTCAAGGTGCTGCCACAACGGTAAAGTAGCTTTACCACCCTTGCGGGTGCCACCTGTGTCTTTACAACAGCTTCTTACACAGCAAACATCCGAAGCTAAAAATTATCGTGAACACATTCGAGAATACAACTCTTCTCTAGCTTTTGCTTTCATGGATGCGCAGATAACTCAACCTCCTGGCCATGGACCATACTGTTTTAAAATTCATGGGCAAATTTTTCGCCAAATCTCTTCACTATACGCTAACACTTCTACTTCTCCAGGATATGGACAGTTGTATGTTTTTGACACAGCACAAGCTACTGAAGTACGCTTACAAAATAAAGCAAACTCTGTATGCAGCGAAAATGTTCTTCAACAGCTAGATTCCATGCTCAGAACCATCAACCCCTTCACTAAATCATACAAACACACGCATGAAATCGCTCAGTCCAATCCAACAGCATCTGTACAAATGGTTTTCAAGGAAACTCCTAGGCAGGATTTATGACGATACAATGCCCTGACATGTCACAGTGATGTTGCAGCGATTTTCGTCGGAAAAGATGGCGAACCGCCTGCCGAAAGGGACATTTGCATCTACCCCATAGGAAACTCCTGTAAACAGATTTCCACGCTCAATATGAATTGCGATCCTATGGTTTACCCACTTCTATTCCCTTATGGAGACATTGGCTGGCACAAAGATTTACAACATGTTCCCGATAAAAGAGCCGCCAAGCGAATAAGGCTTACTCAATGCCTATTTTATGCATACAGATTAAATGAGGAATACATTTAGTATTTTGCACACCAGCGGCAAACTATTCCAACAGTACGTTGTAGATGTGTATGTTAAAACAGAGGGCGCGCGTCTCAACTATCACAGATTACATCAACAAGATCTGCGCGTGGAACAATACAAAGGACTATCAGACACACTGCAAGCAAACGCTGAAAATAACAATGTACGTGTAGGCAAAATGATCATATTACCGTCCACATTTCCAGGAAGTCGAAGATACATGCAGCAAAACTATCAGGATGCCATGGCCATAGTACGTAAATTCGGAAAGCCTGATTTATTTATCACTTTCACATGTAATACTGCTTGGCCGGAAATTTTACATGCACACTGCGTCTTTCAAGAAGTATTTATTTCTTCTTGATTTCTGAATTCCTTTCTCACCGTTTTCCGTTCCTATTCTTACACCGCCGTATGCTATGGCGGGCGTTGGCTAGTCAGAAATGTTGTGAGCTGGAGCATTTCATTTGAAATATTTCTTCCCAACCTGACTTGACTGAACTCTTAGCGCAGCAGCAAATTGCCATTTCATGAACTGACTACATGGTTTTAGTGTAACAATAACTGGATGAGGATGATTTTGCTTCCTGAATACTTTTTGGTGTATCTTCTGAATTCTGACCTGTTGATCACAAAAGTCACCTTCACATTTTACAATTGTATACTGTTTTATTGAAATTGCCTGTTTTTGTGATTTCTGTCGTATTTCAAGTATACATATGCAATACACCAACGACAGTGGGATCATTTGTGGTGAACTAATAGTTGTAGCACCGCCAATGGGACTGCTGCTCGGATATACAAAGTACTGGAAATGGGGAAGCCATGTTAAAGAGTTTCTATTAGAAAGAGCTGACCGCTCCGTAAGCATTTGGTGCCTGGCACAGTTTAGGTGTTAGCTGAACAAACAAGCTAAATGGACCGAACAGTCTCCTCACTTTCGTCAGGCGTAGCACATAAACCACTTGTTGAACCAATACAGTTTTTTTGGCCTCATATTTATTTCAAACTTGGACTGATGAAAACATTTTGTAAAAGCAATGAGTACGAAAGGCAAAGATTTCGATACTTGAGACAGAGGTTTCCATGAAGAACTGATGCCAAGATTAAAAGATTAAGGCATGCAGGACAAGCAGTTCAAAGATCTGCTAGTGGGGCCGGAGGAAATCGCATGGAAGACATTCAAGGATGTTGTCGAGAGTTTCCTTCGCAGTCACAATCTGGGTGACAACGTGCAATACGTCACAAAAAATTCATTTTCTGCGCTTACACTTGGGCTTCTTCCCTGTTAACCTTGGTGCAGTCAGTGGTGAACATGGTGAAAGGTTTCACCGAGACATTACAACGATGGAGAAGCGGGATCAGGGCATGTGGAATCCACCAGTTCTGGTCAACTATTATTGCACGCTGAAGTGAAAAGCATCAAATGCTGAATACAAGTGAGAATCACCTTAAGACATTTTTAGCTCAGCTGAACTAATGCAATGTGTCAGCAACATTAATTGATTAAACACACTAAATCCAATAAAAGCTCATTTTATGTTTCTCCAAATGCCTACATAATGCAGTCAATCTGGAATTGTATTTGTGTTCAGCTTGTGGGTATGACGTTGCTCTGCATCCAGCCCTGCAAGTGGGTCCTCCATCTTATAGGAAACACTTGGGGGTTGGTGGCAGGATTGGCACTCGAGCCACCATATTAAAACCTCACACTGTTGCAGTGTGGTGCTGAGATGTCACCGAGTCCCAATCCAGGTGGTTTGTCTCGTGATGGGTGTGTAATCAGCGCGTGCTCCCAACCTTACCTTACCTTACCTTGAAGCTGTCTATTATACACTAGCAAAATACCCGCGCTTCGCAGCGGTGAAGTACTGCCTTAATATTGTTATTAAGAAGAAAAGTAAACATTTTTAAACTGAGGGAGAATATACAAATAATTATTTGTTAAGGATCTCTTTGTATACCACGTTGTCAGTTCGGCCCTCCAGTTGTAATATGACCAAGCTGTGTACTGAGCTTACTCTTGAGCATGCAATGTATAGTTGGCCATGTGAAAAGCAATCTTGCCTCAAATCAATGCCAACCTTTTGTAGGGTCTGTCCCTGAGACTTATTAATTGTCATTGCGAAGCAGAGCCTTACTGGAAATTGGAGGCGTTTGAATTGAATTTGGAGATCAGAAGGTATAACGGGGATGCCAGTAAAAACAGTTGCCTCAATTAGGTTCTTTTGCAGACACGTGACCTGAAGTCTCGTGCCGTTACAAAGTTTCGGTGGCAGTACGCAAATCCACAATCAGCTTTTTTGAGCCAAACCTGTTGTTTTCTTATGAGCCGCTTTTTATTATTGGGATCGTACCTAGAAACAGAAGCCCTATTAACTTGTGGATTTGCCTGCGAGTGTTTAGTGACAGCGTGTCTGTGAACTTGTGGATTTTTCTGCGAGTATTTGGTGGCAGCGTCACAAAGTTGTTTCCATCTAGCTGCATCAGAAAATGTACCACGACGTCTGACATTCCTCCTTTTTACTGTTTTCTCACAGCTTGGATTGCTGCTGTCATAATCGGTTTGTGTTTCATGGTTTGTTTCAATTACGTTAGTATTTGCAGGACTTGTTGTGTTAAAGTGACATTCGGCATCTGTCAAGCGTTATAAGCATACAACCAGTTTCATCGATAACTTTGCATTCAGCTTTTGAGAGTTGAAACATTCATAAACATCAAAGTGTCCACTACTCAAATCGTCACCTGTGAATCTAAGATGTTTAAGAGGCATTGGCGGTTCTCCAAACGTGTAAAATAGGCAGGCAGCCAACTACGTGGAAGGCCGGGGGATGCAGGATGCAACCCTGCCTCACACAGCGACCGAGCTGCAGGCTATGGACGTATATATGTACGTAAGTAGGATTCAGTTATGAAAGATACGCGTAGAATTTCGAAATGAAACCTGCTTAACTTTTGTAAGTAAGCTGTAAGGAATGAGCCTGCCAAATTTCAGCCTTCTACCTACACGGGAAGTTGGAGAATTAGTGATGAGTGAGTCAGGGCTTTGCCTTTTATTAGTATAGATTGACTTTACATTGGAGTTGCAGATCTCACCAAGTGCATTTGTGTACAATTTTTATGCAATGTTTTGGGCTGAAAGGGTGGAAAGTCTGATGAAATGAAGGGATGTCTGTAGTCTAAAATCATCAATGGGGGCAACTCAATGAATCGATTGAGTGTCTGTGGGCTGCAATCGCCAAGGAGGAAACCCCCTGCTCTGCTCAATGAAACGATTGAGTGCCAACGCACTAATTATCAGTGGGAATTACCATGCTGCCCGTGTGCCCGTGTGCTGCATCATTTAAAGTATGATCAATTCTCTTTTAAAAAGCTCTGTTCATCAAGTCACCCAGGGGGTTTTACTTCGGCCTTGGGTGACACCAACCCTTGTGATGCCAATTGTATCATAATTACCTAAATGTTTTCAGGATAGCAGAACTCTGCGGTGGGTTGGCACCCTGCCCGGGATTGGTTCCTGCCTTGTGCCCTGTGTTGGCTGGGATTGGCTCCAGCAGACCCCCATGACCCTGTGTTCAGATTCAGCGAGTTGGAAAATGGATGGATGGATAGCAGAACTTTTGAGAAAATCTGTTCTTCGGTGTGGTGGATGACACAGCCACTTCCGAGTAAATAACAAGTAAGATCAGAATCAGAATCACATTTATTGGTCAAATATGCACACGTACAGTGCATCCGGAAAGTATTCACAGAGCATCACTTTTTCCACATTTTGTTATGTTACAGCCTTATTCCAAAATGGATTAAATTCATTTTTTTCCTCAGAATTCTACACACAACAACCCATAATGATAACGTGAAAAAAGTTTACTTGAGGTTTTTGCAAATTTATTAAAAATAAAAAAACTGAGAAAGCACATGTACATAAGTATTCACAGCCTTTGCCATGAAGCTCAAAATTGAGCTCAGGTGCATCCCGTTTCCCCTGATCATCCTTGAGATGTTTCTGCAGCTTAATTGGAGTCCACCTGTGGTAAATTCAGTTGACTGGACATGATTTGGAAAGGCACACACCTGTCTATATAAGGTCCCACAGTTGACAGTTCATGTCAGAGCACAAACCAAGCATGAAGTCAAAGGAATTGTCTGTAGACCTCCGAGACAGGATTGTCTCGAGGCATATATCTGGGGAAGGTTACAGAAAAATTTCTGCTGCTTTGAAGGTCCCAATGAGCACAGTGGCCTCCATCATCCGTAAGTGGAAGAAGTTCGAAATCACCAGGACTCTTCCTAGAGCTGGCCGGCCATCTAAACTGAGCGATCGGAGGAGAAGGGAGGTGACCAAGAGCCCGATGGTCACTCTGTAACCAGGTACCGCTCATCACCAGGCCAATACCATCCCTACAGTGAAGCATGGTGGTGGCAGCATCATGCTGTGGGGATGTTTTTCAGTTAGCAGGAACTGGGAGACTAGTCAGGATAAAAGGAAAGATGACTGCAGCAATGTACAGAGACATCCTGGATGAAAACCTGCTCCAGAGCGCTCTTGACCTCAGACTGGGGCGACGGTTCATCTTTCAGCAGGACAACGACCCTAAGCACACAGCCAAGATATCAAAGGAGTGGCTTCAGGACAACTCTGTGAATGTCCTTGAGTGGCCCAGCCAGAGTCCAGACTTGAATCCGATTGAACATCTCTGGAGTGATCTTAAAATGGCTGTGCACCGACGCTTCCCATCCAACCTGAAGGAGCTTGAGAGGTGCTGCAAAGAGGAATGGGCGAAACTGGCCAAGGATAGGTGTGCCAAGCTTGTGGCATCATATTCAAAAAGACTTGAGGCTGTAATTGCTGCCAAAGGTGCATCGACAAAGTATTGAGCAAAGGCTGTGAATACTTATGTACATGGGATTTCTCAGTTTTTTTATTTTTAATAAATTTGCAAAAACCTCAAGTAAACTTTTTTCACGTTGTCATTATGGGGTGTTATGTGTAGAATTCTGAGGAAAAAAATGAATTTAATCCATTTTGGAATAAGGCTGTAACATAACAAAATGTGGAAAAAGTGATGCGCTGTGAATACTTTCCGGATGCACTGTACAAGAAATATGACTGCAGTTTTGATGACTCTCTGAGTAAATGCTGTAAGGCATCGTATCGTTTTGTTCAGAAACATTTATCTGGGACAAATTTCAAGAGAGTAGGGCAACATCATTTTAACAAAAACGATTCTCATGTGTAAGCAGATATTGCTGGAAATGCAGCAGGTAGCATCCTCTAAAAACCTAAGCTTCAGTGAACAGGCAGGATTGCGCTTGCTTCCCTTTGCTCTTTTCACCCTCATGCTGCTCCTACTAAATCTGTTCCACCCAAACAGAATTCTGTATGCTTCTCAGTATCGAGGTAGCCCAATATCACCAAAACAATCCTGCCTAAAGAATTATTTAGGCCTTAAATCAGAACAAAAAATGACACACCTTGCTACAGCTTGTCAGGTTTACTCTGGTTGGGGTCTCTGGTTGAAACCCACCCATCCATCCATCCATCCATCCATTATCCAACCTTCTATATCCTAACTACAGGGTCATGGGGGGTCTGCTGGAGCCAATCCTAGCCAACACAGGGCACCAGGCAGGAAACAAACCCCAGGCAGGGCGCCAGCCCACCGCAGGGCACACACACACACACACACACCAAGCACACACTTGGGACAAATTAGAATCACTAATGCACCTAACCTGCATGTCTTTGGACTGTGGGAAGAAACCAGAGCACCTGAAGGAAACCCACGCAGACACGGGGAGAACATGCAAACTCAGCAGCGCTACCCACTGCGCCACCATGCCAACCACTCTGGTTGAAATCCATTATATCAATTACATGGCAGCTGAGAACACTAAATGGCTTCAGGGTCACACAGCACGTTAGTCGAGTATTTCTGTTCAAGTGACAGAATTGAGGTGGGCCTTCATTCCTCGATGTTTCCTTATTCCAGGTGTAGCTCTCAGCTTATTTAACTGAATAAACTGTTTGTTCAGACATACGTATTCAGTGAACTGGGACTTCGTTCAGTGACACAGCCTGCAAAGATTCTTTTGTGCCACACAAATTATTCAGCTATTGGACCAAACTAATAAACAGACAGCACTGTTGGAAGGAAGACAGAAAAGTAACAGCAGGCAGTCCCGGAATCGAGTCTGTCAATGTGAGAAGATTTTTGAAACCATTTGGAATTTTTGTAAAGTATGGAGCCTTTTCAGTTCTCTTGCTTTTTCAGCAGAAAGGGATGACTGAATCCAGGTGACTCTGTCTATGTTGTTAAACCACTTTACCTGAAAACCCTGTCCATTCATTTGATTGCGCTTCATCAGTGGCTATTAAGAGTGGTCTTAGGAGACGCGTCAGGGTACCAGTCAGCGTGTGATAAAATCACAATGTTCCACAGAGTTAGATGTGTCATAGTGCCCAAAAATAAAGTGGGGCATTTGTGAAACAAGCCCTTAGCAACAGGCCGTGTGTTCATCTCACATTACCTGATAAAATGAATATCCTCCCAAAAGTGCATTCCACTACTGTATAATGAATAGAAGAGAATAGAATAGAATGCCTTTTATTGTCACTGCACAGATGGACAACAAAATTTTGGTGTGTCCTCTGAATAGTACATACAATATGATAAAAACAGAATCTTCAACAGATTCAACATATGCGCTGCATTTTAAACTACTCACATGCATTAATATAAACCAACAAAACAATAAAACATTGAAGGTGGAAACATATATAAAAAATCCTGGGATGAGACGAGACTTTTCCAGAGAGACACTTTCAAGTCCTGCGAGATGAGACTTTGTGCCAAGAGATTTAACCAGGCCCGGGGCTGGAAATAAAAGACAAAGAGTAGATGACAAAGTAGAGCACCGTAAAGAATTCCAAAACGTTGGCACGATACACATGCAGAGCAGGTTAGAGATAATGAAAGTACTAAAATTCACAAGTCTCAAAAAAATGATAGTAAAGATCGCATTAGTGCTAACAAATGGAAATTATTACTTGGTGAAATAACAGAACGGCGAAAAGAGATTGAATATGTTGTTTGGATTTAAACTTTAGGTCGGAGACTTGTAGATCGTCTAATTCGTGTTGCCATCAGGGAAAAAAAAGTTGTGTTTCTTCCCAATGAAGAGGCGTATCCACGAGAATTAAGAGATTTGTTGTTCGGTGACAGTGAAACCCACATACGCGAGTGGCAGAGACACGAAGTGGTTGGCGTGTAGCACAGGCCGGGGGAGGTTGGTGGGCAAAGCCCCCTAAGAAATAGTAAATAGCTGAGTAGTTCCATTTTACAGTGATTGCAATGAGTCTCTGAGATGTTTCACTTTTGTCCCATTGGTGCCATGGGTGGCAGTGAAAGACAGGACATCAAAAGTACTTAGATGCAGTAAACAGTTATTTAACAAAACTGAGTTCTCTAATAGCGCTCAGGTAGACGTTTTTCAGTAGTCTGGAAGTGTGAGCCTTAATAGAACTATGACGTCTTCCAGAAGGCAGCAGAATGAAAAGGTGGTGGCCTGGGTGAGTTGGGTCCATAAGAATTTTTTTGCTCCTTCATAAACATTGAATTCTGTATATGTTCTCTACTGAAGCTAACTGGGTGTTGGTAATTTTTTGTGGTGATTTGATGACTTTCTGAGCCTTCTTGTCAGCCAAGGAGAGCCAGCGCACCAAGCAGTGATAGAAGGACACCAACAGCTGCTTCTTTAAAAAAAATACACAATTGTAATTTCATTCATTTGGAATACAAAGACTGCGGTGGGATGGCGCCCTGCCCAGGGTTTGTTTCCTGCCTTGCGCCCTGTGTTGGCTGGGATTGGCTCCAGCAGACCCGCATTACCCTGTAGTTAGGATATAGTGGGTTGGATAATGGATGGATGGATGGATGGAATACAAAGAGTCAGGGACGTTTCTAGGATTTGACATTATCAGGGTCTTTGACCCCTTTATGGGTTTTATATATTCATATAAGATACAAGCTGTGTAAGCTCATGCTGTAAAAAGCACAGGGTCCTAGAAACTATTGAAGTCGTCAGAAAAAAAATTGCAATGTAGAGATGTCAGGTAATTGAAATGAACTACTCTGGGCATCTCTCTCCTAGGAGGTTTCGTTTTGCCGATGTGCTCGCCTCACTAGTGTTATTAGCGGCTAAGTGAGTTTTCTGTTTCCTTGGAGGTAAGCCCTTACCCCGACTCCACCTCTCACTTCCGGTGCCGGACAGACCCACACACTTCCACGTGTAGACGCTTATATATTGTATAAGAAGAGAGTGGGCAACGGGGGTCTTTCTTGGGATTTTGAGTTCACTAACATTGGAAAAACAGGGGAGAGCTTCCCTTTTGGGGTATCAAGTTTGCTGGATAACGAAATCAAACTAAATGAAAAAACATAAAAAGATCAGGGAATTTAGCCGAGCTTCTGAAGCCCTGCTCCCTACTGCAGGGATACCACAGATAAAATAAAAATCCTTCAGTGGTCTAGAGCCAAGTTGGCTGCATCATTTAATAAATATCTACTTGCAAAAAAAGAAATTACCATATCAAACTTAAGACCCTGCTAAAAGGAACCCAGCCAACGTGCCTCCCCTTCCCTCATTATCTGCTACAGGACTTAAACAACTTTGTAGTTGCGTTAAAGACATACAGGAGATGGTGTGTCAGGCCTTACTTGCCAGTGCTGTGAAAGCAGGGCAGCTGTAGTTAATCTGGGACAGCCTCGAGAAAGGGAATTTTTTGTTTGATTTTAATACAAGAAAAATATACTCTTCCTCAAGTTGTGCCAAACACGGTCTGTCACAACTCAGGAATACCATATCATACCATACCATACAATGCACATCTTTATCAAGTCAGCCTCCAAACTGTATCCAGGTCAAGACTCTCGTACCTGTGAGCAACTTGAATTTGAGTCAGGCCTCTGCTTCACTACGGCCCATGTTCTGGGGCAGTCAACTGCTCAGACCTTATTGGAATAAAATCTTTGTAATAATATGATTTGGGTTTATTAATAATCCAAAATCATCTAAGTGTTTGGGGTAACACCATAAGGGTCATCTCTGGCTAATAAGCAGCCTGTGGTCTTACCTTATTATACTCAAGTGGAAGGTTCTTGAAACACCTACCATAGATAGATATATAGACAGATAGATATGAAAGACACTATATAAGAGATAGATAGATAGATAGATATGAAAGGCACTATATAATAGATAGATAGATAGATGTACTTTATTTGTCCCCAGAGGTAACTTAGAACTTTACAGAAGCTAGAGAAAGAGAAAAATATAAATTATATGTAGTGCAAAGGAAACACAATGTCAAATTGTACTTAAAAATCCCACTATACCTGTACAAGAAAGAGTTTTTAAGTGCTTTAGAATATGGAAGCCATTTTCTAATGTTTGCCTCAACTCACTGGGCATTGAACCTCTACTAACTCAAATTAATTTTTGCACACATCAAATGACATGAGAACCCCTAAAGGGCAAAGCAGAAACAGGATTTTAGAAATGTCTACAAATTTAAAACTGAAATGTCATTTTGACGGTAGTTATTGAGACTGATTGCTTTGGCTCTGGTGCACCCCATTCTGCTGATTGTCGTTGAGATGTTTCTGCAGCTTGTTTGGAGTCCACCTGTGGTCAATTCAGCTGACTGGACGTGATTAAGAAAGGCACACACCTCTCTATAGAAGATCTCATAGGTGACAATGTGTATCAGAGCAAAAAACAAGCCATGACGTTGAAGGGATTGTCTGGCAGAGCTTAAAGACAGGATTGTGTCAATACAAAGATCTGGGGAAGTTTACTAAAAAAAGCAGATGTCTGCAGTGTTGAAGATTCCCAAAAACATAGTTGCCTTTGAGCTTAGCAATTATGAGAAAAGAGGGGTGACAAAGAAGCCAGTGGTCACTGTGGCTGAGTTACAGAGAAAATGTCTGGAGATGGGAGAAACTTCCAGAAGGACAACCTTTACAGCAACAGTCCACCCAACTGGGCTTTATGACAATGGCCTGACAGAAACATTTCCTCAGTAAAAGGCAATAGAAGCCCACTTGGAGTTTGTAAAATGTCACATAAAGGACTCTCAGACAGTGACATAAAAGATTCCCTGGTCTGATGAAGCCAAGATTCGTGTCATATCTGGAGGAAGCCAGGTATCGTTCGTCACGTGTGCAATACCATTCCAGCAGTGGAGCATGGTGGTGACAGCACCATCCATGAGGTTGTTTGAGGTGGGGAAAATATGAATGTTAATGGTGTTAGCATAAGGCTGCAATAGATGGAAAACATGAAGAGAGTCTGAATGTTTTCTGAATCCATTGTGTTTTTGGATCTTTCAGTGACTGCTTCATAATAAGAAGTCTCTCTTGGCTCCAGATGGGTAAGACAGAGTTATCTAATCTCATATGAATAAGAGATAATGCTCTATGTCTTTCTGATTTGTACTTCATCCATAGCAATACAATTATTAAGATCAATAAACTATATGCACAAATATGTATGATATGTGAATATAAGTTGAACACTTTTTACAGCAAAGGTGTTTCCTTGCTGAATTGCATAATTATTTGCATTTTCCCAGTCACTATGCAAATTAAATGACAGGCTCTTTGCAATAATAATTATTAACTTAAAGCATTCTGTTTGTTAAAATATTAATCTGTAACATTACAATCCACAAATGTATCATTCCACTTTTATGTCGTCTACCTTATATTTAAAAGAATTCTTCACGGCATTCATTGTAACGTAGAAGAGGAGACATTAACCTGTTCAAACAGTTAGGCTCGATCAAGGTTTACCTTCTGAAGCCACACAGGATGAATTTACATAAGCAATACGAAACATTATGAGGGGCAAGGATGAAAGGTCACAATGATAAGCCACCAGGCTTATTAATTAAATGCAAAACATACAGGCAGAGGCTTCTTGAGAGGTGTCAGGCCAAGTCGCATATTAAAATGAGATCTGTGGGGAACACATAGGAGGTGTGAGAAGAAGGGGCAAAGGCAATGAAAGCCTGAGGAATCTTCTGCGCCCTTGCAGAACGTTAATTCTGACTGTGCCTAGAGTCACAGGACACGGCCGGTGGGACGGTTCAATGACTTCTGCTATTCTTCTTTACCACGTGCATGCACTATTTATTCAATTACGCAATTATTTGTATAGTCTGTGTGGAATTCACCTAAAAATTATGTGTGATCTTCATGTTACCCATTATGAAGGCAGTTGTCTTATTACTTTCTCATATACAAAGTACAGGGAAAGTATTGTAGTAGTAGTAGTTGATTATTTATATAGCGCCCTTCACAGAGTGCTGAACAGCAAAAACAGTATAAATACAACAGTTAAAACATAAACAAAACCAATAAAAACAATAAATAAACAAACAGGAACTATTCAGCACTGGTTAAAAGCCTGTTTAAAAAGAAATGTTTTCAGTTGTTTTTTAAAAGAATCAACAGACTTGGCTGCGCACAGACCACAAGGCAGGCTATTCCATAGTCTTGGTGCCAGAGCCGAGTGCATGGGACAACTAGAAGGCCCTGTTGCCCAGATCTAAGAGTCCGACAAGCTGTATAGCGTTGGAGCAGGCTGGTTAGGTACTCGGGAACCTGTCCATGCAAAGTAAGTACCAAAACTTTAAAATGAATTCTGTTAAATACTGGGAGCCAGTGCAGTGTGTGCAGAATGGGGGTGATATGATCACTCCAGCTAGCTAGTGCGAGTTAGGAGCCTGGCAGCTGCATTTTGGACTAACTGAAGATGTAACTTGCTCAATCTCGTATAAAGAGCATTACAGTAATCAAGTCGTGAGGAAATAAAAGAATGAACAAGCATTTCCAATTCTGACTTTGAAACAACATTTCTTAGTTTAGAAAAATTTCTTAAGTGAAGGAAACACAAGCAGCTGACTGATCTTACATATTCATCAAGCGTCAGGGACTGGTCAAAAATAACCCCAAAGTTACGGAAACTCGACTTAATAACAGGAGAGACAGAAGATCATTTTAAGCTTATCTCAGAATGAAGAACAGGAGGATCAACAATTAGTACCTCAGTCTTTCATGAATTCAACTCCAGGTAATTACTACTGAGCCAGTCGTTAACCTGAGACAGACAATCAACCAATATGACCAAAGTATTAACTTGGTTAGGTTAAAATGAAAAATAAAGCTGTAAATCATCTGCATAGAGATGATACGAGATATCCTTAAAAGAGTTAAGAATCTGTGATAGGGAAGAATACATAAAGAGAAAAGTCCAGGTCCAAGAACCGAGCCCTGTGGTACTCCACATGTCAAAGGAGCAGAGTCGGATGAAAAGCCAACCACACCGATTGAGAAACTCCTATGCGACAAATAAGAGAAGAACCAGTCCAAAGCAGAGCCAGAGACACCTAACAGCTCTAATCTATTAATTAAGATCCGATGGTCCATTATATCAAAAGCTGTGGTAAGATCTAACACTACAAGCAAAGAGCAATTAAAAGACCATTAAAAACTTTTAGAAGAGCAGTTTCTGTAGAATGTTGCCTCCGAAAACCCGATTGAAAAGAATCAAAGAACCGCTGCTCCTCAAACAAGGCACAGAGTTGCTGTTCAACCACCTTTGAAATTGGCCTGTAATTACTCCCAATAGAAGGATCACAATTAGATTTTTTCAACAGCAGTTGAATTGCAGCATGTTTAAAATACGATGGAACCACACTAGATCTCAATGAGCAATTTATGATATTCCAAAGGCATGGACCTATACAACTCAAAGATTTTAACATTAATGATGCTGGCAACAGGTCAGAAGGACATGATGAAGGTTTCATCTTCCTGAGCAAGTCACAAATATCAGAAAGTGAAACGTCTGAGAACACAAAAGACTCAGAACATGAGTGAATGGGATCACTAGGTAAGACACCTGGAACAATATTAGCCCGAATAACATTTACCTTGCCAATAAAAAATGTAAGAAAATTATTACAGTCACTATCAGAAAAAACCTGAGTAATAGATCGAGATGGAAAAATAATATCGTGAATAGTATCAAATAGCACTTTGGGATTACGCTTGTGAATCTGAATAAGATTAGAAAAATAAGCTAGTAAGTAAAGAAGTAAGTAAATCCTTTAAGTGAGAATGATGAACTTCCAGATTAGTAGACTTCCATAGGCGCAATGCTTTTGGGCATTGTAATCATCCAAAAATGCAAGGTCGAAATTTTGATGAATCTCGATGTTTTACACCTCCCTGACTTTCTCGTATGCAAAGTATAGGGAAAGTGTTGGACCTCCCACCGTCTGAAAATACCATTTTTGGAATTACGTCTGTGTGTCCGTCTATGTCTGTGTGTGTGTGTGTGTATATGTAAACACGATAACCTGAGTACACTTTCACTTCGGTCAACCAAATTTTGCATACAAGTATTAAGTACAAAATGTACTGTAGATTTTGATCAACTTTTGAGCTATTTCCGTTAACCGGAAGTGGTACTTTACCTTTTATTCATGCAGCTGCAGAGTCCGATTTATTCAAGTTTACTTTTATAACAGTTGTTCAATATATTAATAATTTGATTTGATATGTTGTTGATGGTTTTTTATTGTACATAATATAAAAATATAATCATCATCTTGTGGTTTACTCCTCAAATATCCATCCCCATATCTGAGTATACAAGAAAGTCGAGGGGAGACCACTTCCGATTTTTTTTCTGTTAGCATTACCACACAGATTGCTAAGCAGTGACCTAAGGCACTGGTGACGAGACCTCTTCTCTTTTCTTTCTTTTCTTTTCTTATTCCCCTAAAAGTGGCAACTTTTGATAAATGGAGTAATAATATAGTTGGAATAGCTGAGTTATTAGTTGACCTTTTTAAAGAGACCCTACAAAGTACTCCTTCACTTTGATTAACTGTATATTCCTTGATGTTAGCAGGCTAAAATTCTATCTATCTATCTATCTATCTATCTATCTATCTATCTATCTATCTATCTATCTATCTATCTATCTATCTATCTATCATATAGTGCCTTTTCAATCTATCTATCTAATGTACCACTGGAATGCATTTGTGGCTAGAAGTGCATCTCAGCACTTCCTTGTGGATGTTACAGTGGCCTGTCCATTTCAACTAAGCATGTACAATATATTTTAAAATTCACGGTTTATACACTGATATTCAAACTAGTTCACTTTTTTTAACCTTTTGTTATGTTGCTGCTTTCTGCTAAAATCATTTAAATGAATGTTTCCCTTACGTATCTAGCAACACTCAGTACCCCAGAATGACAAAGTAAAAACAGAATGTTAGACATCCATCCATTTTCCAACCCGCTGAATCCGAACACAGGGTTACGGGGGTCTGCTGGAGCCAATCCCAGCCAACACAGAGCATAAGGCAGGAACCAATCCCGGGCAGGGTGCCAACCCACCACAGGGCACACACACACACACACACACTAGGGCCAATTTAGAATTGCCAATCCATCTGACCTACATGTCTTTGGACTGTGGGAGGAAACCGGAGTACCCAGAGGAAACCCACGCAGACACGGGGAGAACAGGCAAACTCCACGCAGGGAGGACCCGGGATGCAAACCCAGGTCTCCTAACTGCGAGGCAGTAGCGCTACCACTGCACCATCGTGCCGCCCCGTGCCGAATGTTAGACATGTTTGCTAATTTATAAATAATAAAAAATACCTGAGCTATCCCATTGAGACAGGTATCCAGGCCTTTTATTCAGTATTTTGTTGAAGCATCTTTGGCAGTAGTTACAGCCTTGGGTATGATGTGACAAGCTTCATACACATGGATTTGGGGATTTTCTGCCTTTCTCTTCAGCAGATCCTTTCAAGTTTTGTCAAGTTGGATGGAGACCATTGGTGGACAGTAACATTCAGGTCTCCACAAAGATGTTTAATTGGCTTCAAGTCTGGGCTCTGGCTGTGCCACTCAAGGACATTCCCAGAGTTGCCTGAGTGCCACTCCTGTCTTCTCTTTGCTTGTACTTGGGTTCCTTGTCCTATTGAAAGGTGAACCTGCGGCCTAGTCTGAGGTCCAGAACTTTTTGGGAATGCTTTCATTAGGGATATTTATGGACTTTGCTCCATTTAGCTTTCCCTCAACCCTGTTTAATCTCCCAAGCGCGGCCACTAAAAAACAACCCCATAGCATGATGCTACCACATCATTGCCATTGCTGGAATGGCACTGTACAGTGTTTGAGTGACGCCTAGGTTCCTCCAAACGTGATGCTTAAAACTGAAGTCAAATTCAATCTAGGTTTCATCTGACCAGATAATCTTGTTTCTCTTAGTCTGAGAGTCCTGCAGGTGCCTTTTTGCAAACTCCAAGTTGGCTTTTATTTGTCGTCTGGCCACTCTACCATCAAGCCTTGATTACTGGGCTGTTCAAGTGTTCTTTATCCTTCTGGAAGTTGCTCCCATCTCCAGACAAGTTCTCTGGAGCTCAGTGAGAGTGACCATTGGGTTCTTGGTCACCTCTCTTACCGTTGCCCTTCTTCCCTTCAGTTTGGGTGGGCAACCAGCTGTAGGAAGAGTTGTTGTTATTCCATATTTTTTCCATTATGAAGACTACTGTGCTCTAAGGAACCTTCAACGCTGCAGAAATTGTTTTGTAGCCTTCTCCAGATCTTGTCTCTAGACACTGCAGACAATCCCTTTGACATCTAGTTTAACTCTTTTTTGCTCAACTGTGGAACCCTCTATAGACAGGAGTGTGCCTTTCCTAATCATGTCCAATCAGTTGAATTGACCAGAGGTGGATTCCAAACAAGGTGTAGAAACATCTCAATGGTCATCAATAGAATGGGATTCACCTGGGCCAAATTTCAAGTGTCATAGCCAAGGGTCTGAATACATGTCTCACTGTGATATTTCATATTTTTGTTATTTTTAATAAATTTGCAAAATATCCTGAAATCCCATTTTTGCTTTGTCATTCTGGGGGTATTGAGCGTTGCTTGATAAGAGCTAAAAATGAATTTACATAATTTTTAGCATAATTTAACAAATGTGAAAAAAATTAAGGAATTCAAATACTTTCTGTAGCCACTGTAGATTAATCTTTACAAGTATTATTCAGTCCTATTGTGGTGAGGTGATTAGAAATCCATCTTCTTAAGTTTGAATCTCATGCCTGGCCATTGTCTATGTGGAGTTTGCACATTCTTCCCATTTTTTTCATGAAGTTTCTTCCTGTATCACCAAAGTTGTGCAGATTAGGCTAATTGGTGAATCCAAATAGTCCCTATGTGATTGAGGCCATTTGCAAGAGTGGGCTCTGCAGTGCCCTGTTATACCATTCAGGCTGTTCTCTTACCTTGTGCCCAGTGCTGCCAGGGTTTGCCGCAGACCCCTACAACCCTGATTTGGATTAAGTAGGTTTGAGAATAAATGATGTTATTAGTTTATTTGATATACAGTATTTGCATTTTAAATCCTAATACTGCATGTCAAACTAATCAATGTTTAGTGGTTAACAATAAACTTTATGGAATGTCTTCCTTGATTTAGAGTCAAGTATCAAAGGTGTGACATCCAAAATGTAATGTGTTATAACATGTACAGTATGCGCTGGCATCCTGTGTACTTTATGGAGTGCAATGAGCAATCAGGATAACACGTGGCTCTTACCTCATAATCATGCCAATGCTCAGGAGAATTTTTAAGCAAATAATGAAATAATGCTGGAGCCATCTCAGTAGACAGTAGATTTTACCTCTTCGGCTTTAGCATGTTTCCATAAACTGAAGGCTGTTTTGCAAGACCAAACGTTTACATGCACATCTGCTTACTTTGAAAGATGAGGACACCCAACAACCACCACCACTCTGCAAAATTCTTTGCATATACATTTGCATTTACTGATTTCACATTGCAATTCAAAAGAATACACTTTATAGTAAAATTGGAAGGACGTTTACTATTGTGAGATTTATGTTTACATCAGTATAAGGAGGAAACATTAGTTGGATAATAACACTTACTGAAGGGTATTATTTAACGGACAAGCCAAACTAATTCAAATTACAAACTGCATGAACATCTGATGCTTTAACTTTCCAAATCTGTCTTTTTTTTTCATCTTTTGAAATTTTAAGACTGCTTCTGTGAAATAAGCCTCTTTAATTGTAAAATAATCCATTGTTTCAGAATTCCTGTAAAACAAACTTTGTTGTATTGATTTCAAGGTCCTACACTGACTTTGTTACTGCTTTAAATTACATTATATAAGTGTAATTATTACATTATATAAAAAAATCTTGGGTCGAGACATGATCATCTCGGAGAGACACTTTGACGTCATGCGAGACTAGACATTACAACCTTAGGAAGCAAGACCCATGAGACAGTGACACGTCACGCCCTACTTACAAACAATTTAAAACAAGTTCCCGGACATCTAACCTCGCAGTTGTTGGAATGCTTTCGGCAGACACACTTCATGTCCTTCCAGGTCTTAAAAATGTTAGTCATTCACATGCCACCTAGAACATATAAGCGAAGAAGAAAGAGCAGTGCATCGAAAAGAGACACAAAAGCGTTGGAGAGAAAAGAAGGCAAAAAAAGGATGCACAAGAGAAAAATAATAATCTATGTACAAATTCAGAATATAAGGAAAGTAATAATCAGCCCGGACGTCCTGTGAGAGACACTTTAATGTCACACGTGACAAGGCAGTGAGACAAAAGGACAGACACTGCACAGGCTTTTAAATGATTGACGCACAGTGCGACAAGCAGAACACGCAGCTTGGCAGCAGCAGCAGCAGCAGAAAGCCAGCAGCTGATCCGTCCACATCTTCTTAGTGTGTGTTCAAACCCACACCACCACCACAACGTGAGCTGCAGAGACGCGGAGTGGCAGGCGCTTAGTGTTTATAATTATAATCTACTCTCTATATATAAAATCCTAAGCCTAAAAGTGCAATGATTTTATGTGACGTTTTTATGTCACTTTTTTATCGCACTTTAAATCGGATCATTTTAAAACCTACAACGTACATATATATGTTTGGTATCATTCTTTTCAGAATGTATCGAACTTTAATGTGATGTTGTTAGATTTTCAGATTCTTATTCCATTTTTAAATTTTAAACTAAAAAATATCAAAAACTCACATCTTGCGAGACGAGACTTTGTGCCAAAAGATTTAACCACGCCAGGGACTGGAAATAAAAGACAAAGAGTAGGACAGCTGCTGTACAGGCTTTTAAATGTTTGAAGCACCATGCGAGATGCAGATCACGTGGCACAGCAGCAGCAGCAGCAGCTAATCGAGCAAAGAGGAGGTAAAAAAAAACCTATTTGTTTCCCATTGTATCACGGTTTAAGAGGGGGTTTCAGAGGAGCGACTGTGTCTCCTTGGGGTGCGTTCAACCCCCCCTCTTCACAACGCAAGTGGCATGGATGCGAAGTAGCGTTGCACAGGCCTTGGTTGAGCAAAGCGAGCAGGAGGAACCCCCTAGTATATCTATATTGCCACACATGTAAGTTGTGTGAGTCTCATATGCACACTGTTTTAAGCCTACACTAGAATTGAGGTAAAGTGTTTATTCACATAATTTCAGTTTCTCTCTACATAATGGAAGAACTCCCACAGGAAGAAGCCTGGAAACAGGTCTACCCCACAACTGGCTAATCCTCATCCTACTGCAAAGGGTAAGGCTGTGTTCACATGCTATCATACAAATGGTATACAGTAATCCCTCGCTATATCGCGCTTCGCCTTTCGCGGCTTCACTCCATCGCGGATTTTATATGTAAGCATATTTAAATATATATCGCGGATTTTTCACTGCTTCGCGGGTTTCTGCGGACAATGGGTCTTTTAATTTCTGGTACATGCTTCCTCAGTTGGTTTGCCCAGTTGATTTCATACAAGGGACGCTATTGGCAGATGGCTGAGAAGCTACTTTTCTCTGTCTCTTGCACTGACTTTCTCTTACCCTGACGTAGGGGTATTTAGCATGGAGGCTGTTCACACACCTAGACGATACGGACGCTAGTCTAAAAATGCTGAAAGATTATCTTGTTGCTATCTTTTGTGCAGCTGCTTCCTGGAACGATATGCTGCACAGTGCTTCGCATACTTAAAAGCACGAAGGGCACGTATTGATATTTTTATCTGTCTCTCTCTATCTCTCTCTCTCTGCTCCTGACGGAGGGGGTGTGAGCTGCCGCCTTCAACAGCTTTGTGCCACGGTGCTTCGCATACTTAAGCCAAACAGCCCTATTGATTTGTTTGCTCCTTTGAAGAAGAAGATATGTTTGCATTCTTTTAATCTCTGTCTTGTCATGGAGCACAGTTTAAACTTTTGAAAAAGAGACAAATGTTTGTTTGCAGTGTTTGAATAACGTTCCTGTCTCTCTACAACCTCCTGTGTTTCTGCGCAAATCTCTGACCCAAGCATGACAATATAAAAATAACCATATAAACATATGGTTTCTACTTCGCGGATTTTCTTATTTCGCGGGTGGCTCTGGAACACAACCCCCGCGATGGAGGAGGGATTACTGTATACGAGTTTCTGAATCTGAAATTTTACGTGAGTGCCCTATGAACTCGAAGCTACAAGTCAGATAGAGTAATTGTCAGAAAATAAAGTGTTTTGTGGTCGAATTACATTTGGAGCAAAGTCATATACATTTAATAACTTTAGTTTTCTTTTTATTTTTAGTAAAAAAAAGTACAGTTTATCTTTAATTGCTTTTTTTTACGACAAAGTAACAAATCAGCAGTGAGCTCACGTAGTTCAATAGCACATAAATGCAGCATAAAAGCTCACCACCAAGAAAGAGGTCATCATTGGAGCACCAGATTAAGAATTTTCAATTGTGTGATGCTAGGAGGTGCAACTACACTTAAAACTAACCTGACTTTAGCCAAAACACTGTCAATTTTGGGGTCAACCAGCAAGAACCCAGACTCTTTTTGCAAATCTTGTCCATTCCTTTTTCCAGTATATTAATTTTTTGAGATCTACTGTATCTAGCTATAACATGGAAAACACTTGAACACTTATTATATCTCTTAACGTGCAAGGACTTATAGAAGCATACTTTTTTATTCAGGCACACCTATTGAGAACTGGGTAGAAATGATGACATTGAAAGTATAACATATTAAATTAGTGCTGTAAGGATGTCCAGTTAGTGAAAGAAGATTTTCTGGGGCTGGACTGGGTGCTTGAAGACTGTCTATTCAGTACTTGAGTATCTTCCACTCTTATAATGATAATAATCACCTAACCCTTAGAATCATTGGGGTCAAGAGCTGAGAATTATTTGATACTAATTTCAGTAAATCATCCAACGTAGAATGTAATATGGTATCTTATTTTCAGTTGAATTACAAGACAAACTCAATGATATGTAAGAATATACAAGTATAATGTAACCATATGGACACATAAATACCTAGAGAAAATAGCAAAATCTGTAAAAACAGTACATTCTCTACCCTATAGATGCCAGCAGATTCTAGTAACTCAACTTCTGGATAGCATTGTCTTTCCCAGGGTGCCACTGTTAACAGTCTAATCATGGTGCACCAAACTTTCTTTTTCCTTAAGACTGCCAACAGTCTTGTGTCTGTGCCTTCCCTAAAGGGATACAGGAGTCAGGGGACTGTACTACAAATGCTTCTGCTTCTGTGGGTGGGTCTGGTTGGCATGCATCTGGCAGTCACAGGTCAAAGCGTGTATATGCACACTCTTAGTGTCAGCATGTATGGCATAGCAACAACAAGACTTTTTCTGGGCCTCAGAAGACCTCATTAGCATGTGTTACCAAGAACAGTGAAATAATAATAATAATAATCAACTTAATAACAACTATGTGTTTTGAAGAGTTTGTGTTATGAGCAATGATGTATGCCATAAACAATTCCACACACCGTTACACAACTACCATCGCCTGCCTGCTTGACACAAGACAAGATGAATCCACTCACAGTTTTGTGCGATTTTTCAATCTAAAATTGCCAGTTATTGTGATGATGTGTCCATTGTTGCCTCGTCTTCCTGTTTTTAGCTGATGTAAGATCCCAGTGAGGTCCTCTATTAGTGTAATCTATCTATTTCAAGGCCTGCCATGTTTATTATTAGTGGTATCTCTGTTAGCATGACTTCTCCTCTAACTTCATCATTAACACTGCGTTTTGGCCACTGACCTTCATGTTTTTTGTTGATCACACCATATAGACTGTTATACATGAAAAGCCCTGGAAGGAAGAGTCACCCCATGCTAAAACTGCACGGAATGCCAATCTTTTTAACTTGATATTTCATTTCACCATTAGCGTCCCCCAAAAAGTACAAGTGTTACAGTCACAAAAACCATTTGCCACCTTCCATTTCTGAGGTCTTGAACAAAGTCCTTCAGGCTTCATGTACCTGACCTTTCATGAGATACAGAGAGAGCTCTCTTTCAGAGGTGAAAGGTGAGAATGACACAAACTGAGATATTCCCTAGGTATTTCTAGGACACCCACAGTATCAGTTTGGGTCTTTAAGGATAGCCTAGTTGTTTAGTGATATATCACCTGACCTGACCCCCAAATGTCAATCAGTAGCCATCTCACAGGTTTTTAGGGTCATTAATGTTATGTGTACAGACAGCAGTGACATTCTTGCTTGCACATGATAATCAACAAGCAAAACAATACCAGGTCACACTCAATATCAGTTTAAAGGATATGTGTCAGATGTAGTGGCATATAATCCTTCTCAGACAGCAGAACCTTGACACCATTCTTTTTGTCTGTCCTTTCAAATCTGCCCCTTCAATGGCATTGCACCCGATGCCCCCAGCACCTTTTGGCATTGAGAAGAACTTGAACAGCTTCATGGGTATTTGGGTTGGGCCTATCTTGGCTACCTTTGCCAAGCTGCCTCCAGCTCTGATTTCAGAAGTGGATCCTCTTGTTTTGGAGAAACTTCTGTTGGTCTTTATGTTAAGTTTGACAACTGTAAGTTTCGGATTGGCTTTTGTACTTTGATAAATTTATCAATGTTGCATCTACTAGGAGGCCAATGAATCTGACAATCCAGCTCATTTTTTTTTTCCATCAAAACCAGAATCCACAAAGAACTAGGAGGAGGATGATATCATTGTTTCAGGTGTTACTCCATTACAGTGAAGAAAGGAGCCCTTACTTGTACACTACATAACATATTTGCATGCTTACCCACATACAGTATGGCAGACATTACAGCATTGCTAATTATATTTTTGCTGATTTCTTTTTTTTTTTTTTGCTCAAGTTTGATTTTTGTTTTCTTTTGGTATGCTGACCAGGACATGTTCCTCCCAAACACTTTGACATTTGCCTGTACTCTGCCTTTTGTTATGTATAATTCCAAGTCCTGATGATCATTAGCAATAAGTAGTGGTTAGCATTACTTGTTACTTAATTTTAATTTGGGGAAATAAACAAAAAAATGTTAAAAGTGTGAGTTTAAAAAAGCTATGTATGGCAGTTGACAGCACAGGCGTGTTGCCTGCATGATGTGTCTGTGTCTATGATGTCACCACATACAGATAGAGAAATGGTTCCAGAAACCTTTGGGAAAACCATAATGGTCCACTTTACCAGTGTGCAGGGAAGCCCCCTTACTATGCTAAAGTCACGATTTTATAAGGAGAAAATGATTTGTGACATACATACCGACATGCACTTACCACAAAAACAGGGCTGGCTCTGTCATTTAGGCAAGCTAGTCAGTTGTCTAGGGTGGCAAAATTTGAGGGATGGCATTTTTGTAAACAACACGAGTACATTTCTACAGACACTCAGACTCAGTACTACTGTCTGACTCCCTTTAAATTATTATATTGTTTGATATTATTTTCGTGTAGTACCTACATTCTGTCTTTTGTAAGACAGAATAATCCTCTTTAATAAAATCCCTGTGTGCGTCCAGGTGTCCGTGTGTGTGTCTTCTGGTGAACTGCGCATGCGCAGGGCACGGTGCGATGCACGATATTAATGTCAGAGAAAGTTACTGGCGTTTTATGGAAATACAAACCAGTATTACTGCAAGAGGAAATTAAAGGTACACAATACAGTTACGCATATTACAGCCACATACAAGCCAGTATTACTGTCAGAGAAAATTAAAGGCATATTACCGACGCGCACGCCTGTATTACCGCCAGAGAAAATTAAAGGTATATTACGGACGTACAAGACAGTATTACTGTCACAGAAAATTAAAGACACACAATACACGGCGGCAGCCCATGAAGAACGGTCAGCTCAGCAAGTAAACATCAACAAAAGAAAGGCTGAAAGAAAGAAAAATACGACCAACAAAAACAATGAGGTCAAAGTCCCTTGCCATTTAATATAGACTGTTCCTACTAATGTTTATGCACTACTGTTCTGACGCCCGTTATTATAACGGGCTTAATGACTAGTAATAATAATAATAATCTAAACTGGAGACACAGATGTAGCGACATAAAAGTAAACTACCAAAACAGCAACAGGACTGCAGTTCTTGAATGTTAAAGGCCGATTTAATTCAAACTGAAAGTATTCCCCCAAATGGGTTTGCATTTAGGCTTGCATTACAACTTGGCAAATATCACCCTCTGTTGCCCACCACCATCTGACATTTGCTCCTGGTATGCTGGAAAAGTTCTCCTTAGTGGTGTCACACTAATTCTGTGATATTGTGTATTGATTGGAAAGTTATAATGCATTATCTTTATTATACAGAAAACCTGAACTCTCTGTGATGCCACTACCCTTAGGAAGTATTTGCCCCTGGTTTCTAGATGTAAAATAAGAAAAAAACGTGAATAAGGAAATTTTGTATCTTGAATGGTTTAGATCGTAATTTACAAGTTATATAGCACTGTAATTATTACCTTTAATGACATTTCGGTGCTTAGGGTTTGGGTTTCGTCTTCGATGCTGTTCCAGTACAGCGACCGCCAAGCAGTTTGTAAAAGAGCGCATAAACTACAATACCCATAATGCCTTAAAAGTTGGACGCACCCGACTCACACGCGGGCACGCGCGCGCGCCTTGGGGGCGTTTCGCTGGCGGACGTCATTGACTGACAGGTGGCTGTCAGACTAACGCTCCACAGCCGAGCTAGCCACTTCGTTAGTGTGTAGCTTTTTCCCCCCTCTGTATTTTAGCGTACAGGCGGAGGTCGGAACGAGCGTTGCAGCGGCGACGTAAAGCCGTGCCAGCCCTCCGCAATCCTAACGCTATCACCCGGCCTGGCTATGGATGAGCAGGCGGGGCCCGGCGTCTTTTTTAACAATAATAATAATTCAGTTTTGGCCGGCGGCGCCAAAGGACCGGGGCCACAAGCCGAAGGAGGCGGAGGGGAAGCGGCCAGAGCTCAGTATAGTATTCCGGGGATTTTGCACTTCCTACAGCACGAATGGGCCCGATTCGAGTTGGAAAGGGCGCAGTGGGACGTGGAGCGGGCCGAGTTGCAGGTAAGAGCCGCTTGGGGCCACTTTTGTCCGTTATGGATAGGCTATTGTGTGTGTTGGATTTTTCATGAAATTTTCCGAGTGTCTCATGACAAGAAACAGGGCTTACTAAGAGGGGAGGGGTGGAGAGTGGGGTGAGACGATTTGTTTATAGACTAAAGTTTTTTTTTTCGTTCGAAATTTCTTGAGCGATCGCATGCACATCGAATAAAGCGTAATGCTTGTGGCAAAGTGTCGCCTAAGACTGGAAATTATCCGCCAATCACACGTCTGTCATACTTGAAGACTGTTCCTGCCGACGAAAGGTGACAGGAGCTGACACAGAGTCTTGGATAGTCACAGGCGACACCTTCGTGCTAGAAGTAGGGCCTGTGTGGCACCTGGTGGTGACTGAAATCGGCCTCGATGTGTGAAGAATCAGGCAGAGGAGGCGGCGCAAGGTAGGCACCACGTATAAGCGTAGAAAACCGGGCTGGTGTCGAACCGGAACAGAAAGCCACCAAGAAACCACGCAGTTCTTACTGTTCAGTAATCTTGCTTGCGACTGTGCATTCTGATAAACAAGCTATGCAAAATAATGGTCGATCGGATAATATTGCAAAAAGACGAATACATTTATTTCACCAGCGTCAGTCTGGCATTAAGGAAACAAGACAGCTAGACATTCCTGAACTGAATTTTGTTAATGTCTGTCTCTCGTGTCCGCAATTCAGGCCATTCTGTCTGCTTCGCTTAATCAGTGCTGGCATTCTTGATGTTATATCACCTTCAACACCCAGTATAACCAACAGCTTTGCACCTTGTCCCTGAATATGTTTGAATTGGGCTAAAGGCTCATTGGGGACTCCAAAAGGAGTTTCCCGAAGGCAGCGATTCATCATCTGCTGTGATCTGTCTCAGGAGTTTGTTTTAAAACCACAAGGTTGTTGGTTCAGTATATTCCACTTACTTGAAAGGTGACCAGTCCATTATCTGTCAAAACTCTCACTGTAAAGCCTTAAAAACAATTGTGTTTTAAGTGTTTTGTCTGTTATAGTCCATGTGGAATGGTGCTATATAAAATGACCTGTTGAGCACTACCAAGTATTTGTTGTGGTTTTCAAATGTATACTTCTGAAGTGCCTTGCAGTGGTGTTAATATGTGAAAGCCACTTTATAAAATCACAAGGTGGCAGTATCAGTCACCTCCTCTGAATCATTGTGCATTGAGTCAATCACCTACCTGTTTTCACATTGTAGAAATATGTAAACCATTATTTAGAGTATTTATAAATTGTCTTTCACTGGTGCTCACTTTTGAAGTTCACTGTATAATCACATGTTTATAGTATACTTCAACCTTCTCATGGTGCTTTCACATTACATCTGTAGATTGATGTTTACGTTTGAAAGGCATTATACAAAATGATAAGGTTGTATTATGGGTATACCACAGACTAATTGAGTGACTATGATTTCACTTGCTGTCTGCTGAACTTTAAAATTACCTTGATATGGTATAGTGTTCATAAGAATTACGTTTTGAAATCACTTTTTTTAATTTTGTCAGGCACATCTTGATGCACAGGTACAAGAAAACCTCCATATATGATATACCGTTCATCTCGTCTTAATGTCTAGTTATGCAAGATGTCAAGCTCTGTGGGGTTTCCCCTTATATTTGGCCCTTTAAACTGAAAACAAAATTAATGTTTTAGGCAATTTTTGCACAATATTTTGTGCAGGAAACAACAACCTTATGGAAAAGAATAAACCAATAGATGTTGATCAGAATGACTTGAAGTTGTTCTTGTCATGTCAGCCGACCCCACTCTCTAATTAGATACAAGGGACCAAAGTTACTCCTTTTCATAAAACTTGGGGAAAATGGGATTTGTAATATAGGCACGTGAAATGTTGTTTTATGCTATTTTGAGGTGGCTGATCAAGAAGATTATAATATTTTTGATATTTTATTTTTTACTGGTGGTCCTAGCCTCTAAGTGCCACTCCCAGATGGATAAAAATAACAAATTTAAAGCATAAATCATGTGGGGTATCATTTTAGACTATTTTAAGGTTAGTAATTATGAATATATTATTTTTTAATTTTCAATCTTTCCTAGGTACCTAGCCCTCTATGGAAGGTGAAAAATGACAAATTTCTACTACAGTTGAGAATGTTTAGGCTTTAAACATGTAAATTGAAGAATGTTTTAATGTTTCAATAATCTGCCGCAATTGTTCTTGTTTATTATGTACTTCCATCTTTACATTTGAAATGAATACCCAGCAGTAGGGTAGCTTATGCTAGTTAAGACTTTTTCTTTCTTTAAAAGTACAAAACTGTTCATTTAATTTTCATCACTCATGTACTGAACTTCCAGCATATGCGCTTTAGAAATGTAAAGAGAATTTAGTCCACCTTATGTGGGGTGGCTTTCAGTATTGAAAGGCACTCTATAAATTTACTAGGGAGATTCGCCCCCTGCTCGCTTCGCTTGCCAACCCCCGTGTTTGGTTAATCTGATATACAATGTACATTTTTTTTCTTTGGAATTGTTTCAATTTCATTATTTGCACTTTTACTTTAAAGCTTCATTAAAAACAATTTTGTTTGGAGACACATTGTGACAATGCCCGTAAGTGAATATTGTTTCTGTTTCTCTAATAAATAATCTGACTTTTTCTAATGTTTGTCCCAGTGATTTATCGATTGTCATAGCAAATGCTATTCTCACGGTAAACTGTAAACATTTTAATATGAATGGCATATCACAGTCTCCTCTGGTGTGTAATGTTATTTGCGGAATATATACATAACCTTTCTTTTTTGCCTGTTAAAATTTGCATCGCTTCTCCGTGATCATCAATATACACCTGACCGAATTGTGTATTCTTTGAGATTTAACTTGTTGTTGCTTTAACTGTTCCGGGACCACAGATTCTCATAGCGTATGGTCCATTATTGTGTAAATCCACGTTTTGTGCATTGAATGATGCAAATGCGAAAAGACTTTGTTGTTTACTCTTTGCCTTTTATTTCTGACCTTGATTTGTCCTGCTATTTTTTCAATTACACCTGGCTCTGATGATTAATCACCTTTTGTTTGAGGTAATGCGATCTTTTCTATCATTTCTTTGATACTGTAGCGAATGACATGATAAAGTGTCACAAAAGTTTTACTTGAACAATCGCCAACTTCCTAACCCCAAACACTACTTTCTACCACCCTCTCCAACGCCCCCCCCCCCCCTTACCGCATCAATCAATACCCCGCTATCAGTCTTCCGTGCTGTACTCCGCCCTCCCTCCATCGGACCTAACAGTCACTTAAAACCAAACAGCACTCAACCTGGCTGGGACGCTACAATACTTGTGGATTTAACTGCTTTCATATTCTGTACCTTTCTCTGCATGTGTATCGCACCATCGTTTGTTGGAGCCTTTCGAATTCCACTGCTTTCATAATCTTTTATCTGCTTTTTTCATGTTTCACTCTGGGGCGGAGGGCTGAATCCTCTTTTTTGTGTGTCTGTGTCGTCACCTATGGGCGCGTTGCCTCATTTCTTATTTACATTAGTTGAGCTCCTTTGTTTTTGAGCCGTGATGTGTTGTAGGCGCTTGTTTACGTTAGTTGAGCTTTGCTTTTGAGCCGTGAGACGTGGTGGGTTTGACTATGCTGTGGTTTGTGGATGTCTCGGGACTCCGTATATTGTGAGATTTGAATGTGGGGCGGGACGCCGAGACCTCTTGCGTTTGTCTGTGAGTACTCATATTATTGTATTACTGTAATGTGATGATTCACATATGCTGTGGAGTCCGGATCTCTGGGGGGTGTGCCTGCGGTGTGTTAAACGCGCGTTGTAGGCGCACGCACCTTCCGTACTATGTCACGTTTTACTATGCTGTGTAGTGTGGACAGTTAGGGTTCCGTATTGCCTGTGCTCGTTGCTTTATTTCGTATTTTATCTATGGGGCTTCTGTACCATCTCGGGGGTCTGCCTGCGGTGTGTTGGATGCGCGTTGTAGGCGCCCGCACCTTCCGTAATATGTCGGGTTTGACTATGGTGTACTGTGGATGGTTAGGGTTCCGTATTGCCTGTGCTCGTTGCTTTTTTTCGTATTTTATCTATGGGGCTTCTGTACCATTTCGGGGGTCTGCCTGCGGTGTGTTGGACGCGCGTTGTAGGCGCTCTGGGGCTTCTGTACCATCTCGGGGGGTCTGCCTGCGGTGTGTTGGATGCGCGTTGTAGGCGCCCACACCTTCCGTAATATGTCGGGTTTGACAATGGTGTACTGTGGACGGTTAGGGTTCCGTATTGTGTGTGCTCGTTGCTTTATTTCGTATTTCCGTTAGGTGAGCTGTCGGCGCCTGCGTACTATGTCTCCTGCGTCCATGGGCATGCCATGTACCTGCGTCCATATCCGGTTTACCATTCTCGGTTAGTAATATGGATAAGTCTTACAACTGACTTACTTTCTAGCTCCCATTGCATTACGGCTCAAACAACTGTGAACTTTGTGCAAATATTAAAGCAGTTATACTATACAGCTCCTGGAAAATGGATTCAGTTGGTGTTTTCTGTTAAAATGCACTGTATTGAATCACCACAGAATTGTGTGGATTTAGGTGAGTCTTTTCATCTGCCAGTGTTCATTCATGTTGTGGAAATACTGAAAATATTATGCAATACTTGGGTAAAAAAGGGAGCTAGAAGCTTCATGTGATAGAATTGAAATGAAGGAATAACCATAATAAAATTGTTACTTACCTAAACTTGATTTAAAATGGTTTTTGTCTTGGACGTTCACTGGATAAAGACATATTTTTCCTGGCTCAGTCCTTGCCTTTCACACACTGTGAGTCACTTCATTTTATCAGGGCTCATGTTGTGGAGCATATAGGCAATTGAATTGTTATGATTTATAAGATGCTTTGCATAAAAGAACCACATAAATAAATAATGTACAGTAAATGTTGAGTTATTTTCTGTTGGAGAGCTGGAAAAAAACAGACACCAGTTTTTGCCTGTTTATCGAATGCTTAAGATAAATGACAAATCCATCCATCCATTATCGAACCCGCTATATCCTAACTACAAGGTCACGGGGGTCTGCTGGAGCCAATCCCAGCCAACACAGGGCTCAAGGCAGGGCACACGCACACACTAGGGACAATTTAGGATCACCAATGCACCTAACCTACATGTCTTTGGACTGTTGGAGGAAACCGGAGCACCCGGAGGAAACCATGACAAATCCTGTAGATTTTTATACCTCTACTAGACAAAGAGCCCGTTTCGACAATGTAAGATGAAACGGGCACGAGTTTGTGTCAGCAGTGTATGAAGAACAAATGATAAGTAACAAAGAAGTTGTTTTGTAATGATTGTTGTCTGCTTTACTCATTACTGTACAGGCTTGCACTGTTGGTTGATGAATTTTCCAATTCTATATTATAATAGATACAATATGGAATAGTAATAAGTATAAGCACCACAAACCTGATATAGGTGTATTGAATGAATGCGTAATTGAATCAGAATACGTAATTAGGCCTTGAGCTGTAGTCGAAATCGCCTTTCAGGCCTCTAAAGCTTTAATCGAAGTCGCCTTTCTCTTTGAATTTTTGCGGCCGTAAATCCGCCATCTGCCACGATGTTGGGGTTGGATGTCGGCCCTGTAAGGTTTTTCGGGCAGCTGCGCAGAAGGGGACTGCGCATTCGGCTTCGGACGGACATGAGTGAGTGAGTGAGTGAGTGAGTGAGTGAGGAGGCAGGCGAATTATGTATTAAGATTATCGATAAGGCTAGAAATAATTGTTTAATGCTTTAAGTAAGTTTTTGAATATATGTTAGTGTGCCCTCCCTTATTTTTTCTTGTAATTTTGATAAATATAGGCATTCTTGCAGCATCTGAAATCTTACCTTTTATAATTGTGTTTAGTAAGATGCTAGTTCAATGTACAAACAAGGCCGATAACCTACAGTATTTAATGGTGATACCAATATATTCATTAAAGGAATATTCCATCCAAAAATCTTTTACATTTTTTTTGTTATGTTACCCCATGTAGTTCATAGTGATGGCTGAGAAAAAAATGTTATCTCTTGTTTTCATGCAGAATGAGAGAAAACCGTTTATGATATAATAGAATGTAATGGTGACCTGTTCTTTCCAGCGGCAAATAATGTGGAAAAATGTTTGTGGAAAAATTTAAAAATTTCATGTTACTTGGGGCACATAATTCATGTCTGTTATCCAGTCAAATCCTCAAAATGTGGATAACACAAGCATTTTTTGCTAAAATCTTTTTTAATACTGCTGGAAAAATCAGTGTAGAATGTAAACAATTGTGTGTCCAGCAGTTTAAAGTTTGCTCCATGAATTAACCAGTTTCAGTGCTAATAATTGCATTGTGCAAAAGTCATTCCACATAGAGTGCTGCATTAAAGCCACACCGTGACAAAATAACCACAATAACAATGCAATTATAATAATTCAAACAATAAGTTTATACTTGGCATGTATTAAAGTATCATTCAGCACACAAATCCACAGTCGGGCTCTGTTGGGAGGCTGACAATAAAAGAAATGAGCACGGATGTTAGATGAAGTGCCGTCGGCACTCAGGCTGTTGTCTTCTCTAAGTATGTGATGTGGAATGGTACAGAGAGGAGGAGGTACTCCCAACAAGTCTAGGGTCCAGCCTGTGTGTAGTCTCTTCATGCCAGGATGTTGTTAAACTTTTATAAATTTAGGATAATATTGTTTGGTATGTTAAGCTAGTGTCTAACGAGTTGTTTCACCAACCCTTTTCTAGAAATCTGTACAAAAAGAATTTTCTTATCGTTTTTCCTGGCAAACCCTAAGGTTTATATAACACATGAATGAAAACAAAAAAGGAAAAATGAGAATTGTAAAATGGTGATAAGAGAAATAAGGAAGAAATAGAAAATACACTATATTAAAAATATTTCATATGCAGGTTAATTGTATGATTGCAGAGCTTGATAAATACCCAGTTGTGACACAATGAATACTGTATCTTAAATTCTGCCTACAATGTAACTATTCTTGCAGGTTGTAAAGTTGAAGTTTTGGGACAACTTGATTTTTAACTAACCAAATATCTAACACTTGGACTAAAAGAGGTTGTTCAGTTTGTAACTTTTTCTGTATCCTCGAAGCAATCACTGTTGTGTCTCACAGTGTAACAAATTATTGGGGGCAACTGGCTTAAACTCTACTATGTTAAACAATTTTTCTTCCTAAAACACAAGGGAAGGGGCAAAAACCAGTCCAAAAAAACACATAATATGGGTAATACTTTAATACATACAACTTTTACAATTGTTTTTGCCACTCCAGCCCCATCTAATATGTTTTTTACAGTTTTCCCACATTTGCATGATGACTCCATATAATCACTGTCATTTGCTGTGGCCATTGTTTGGTTGACTGCAAAACTTGCATTCATCATTAACTATGCACTACCATCAGAACAGCAGCCCACACCTATTCAGTCAACTGATTTACAAACAATTCGAAAATTGAAATTTCATGGGTATGAAATGTAAATGCTTACCTCAAATGTATCATGTGGCTTTCAGATGTGACACCAGTCAACCAAATGTAACCAAATGCCACATGTCTGCATTCTGTGATTGATGATTAATCTCTCTGGAGATGGTTTGTGAATGAGTTTATTTAGGTAGCTGACAGGCTGACTAATATTAGCTGAAATGTTTCACTAGCACACTAGTTTAGACACATACATTGATGGTTCTCGAAACATAGTCCTTTGATCACTTGTGGTTCGTAAGATGATAGTAGTAGTATTGGAGCTAAGTGAATTTTAAACTGCTCAGATACGTCACTCCATAATATAAGCATTATTTACTTTGTCATTAATTTATAACAATCGGGCTGCAGGCTGACATCCTCACTACTAAATGAACTCGAGTCAATGTGAAATGGATCTAATGATACTACTGTGAAGAACACTATTTGATTTTCTTGTAGACGGTGACTGTAGTGATTCATTAACTTTACATGCGGGAGTACGTGGAGAAAACTCGGAATGAGGCATTGGGTTTAATGAACAAGAACAAATTAAAACTTTATTAATGAACAAAAAGAAAGCAGTATTCATGCCTCAAGTTTTCTTTAGTAGTTGGTGAGAAATGAAATATATATTACAAGCAAAACTATAACATGACTTAATTTACTAATATTTACTAATATTTTTTGCTTTTTGATTTGTAACTTTTACTCCAAAATCTAGAATTCTGTCTGTGGTACAGCTAACACTTGCTTATGCTTACCAGTGATATGTCCTGTTAAAATGATCACCACTTTTATTTACTACTAACCCGCTACGCCGCATAATTATTTATTGATGGGTGAACACTTCCTGAAAGACACAGTTGTCCAAATGGGGTGGGTTTGAGGATACGACTGTGAGTGAATGAAAAGATGGAATTCTGGAGAGAGCAACATTCAGTCCGTGACTGAAAACTGGTTTTGGCAGATACATGCATATCTTTTTGAAAGTTTGTCCCTGTGCCTTATTAATTGTCATTGCAAAGACCAATGTAACAGGAAATTGTCTGTGTGTAAAAGGCAAATTTGAATCAGAAGGGGTCAGGGAAATCTGGGGAATATGGACAGTTTGTGAGGTAGCAGCTGCGATTGTTTTACACTCTAGTACATTGCAGTGAATGCTGGAAACAGTCAGTCTAGTGCCTTTACAGAGACTTCTTGCTGGCATGAGGTTTCTGAGAAGCATGACGACTGAACCAATTCTAAGTTTGAGTTTATGCGGAGGCATGCAAGTGGGAGTAAGACTGCTAAGAAATTCTTCGGGGAATGAAAGTTGATGTGCGGTATCGTCTGTGACGATGGAGTCAACACTGGTGAAAGTTACTTCGTCGGTAGGCATAAGTTTCAGTACCTGTTCATTAAGGTGTAGCGAGTCTTCGTTGGTGACGCTTAATATAGCTCGCATACTGAGTTGTTCCGGAGTTACAGTTGAGAAGTCGATGTCGCCACATAGTTGTTGAACGGGATCAGAAATAAAAGGAAAACAATGTGAAGGTAATGTTGCAGGTGTTCCGTTTTTCCCGTCTTGCGAAATCTTGTTCGTGAGGAAGAACTGTCATATTTGTCGTCAGTGTAAGTTCATGCATGTGACGCCACAAAGGTTGCTTGTTAATGCAACCAGCGACAATAGTGCTAGAGTTGGCGAGCGGGGCTCTGTCGTGCGTACCCCATGACACGGGAGGAGGGTTAGAGTTGGCGGGTGGGGCTCTGTCGTGCATATCCCATGAGCTTAGAGTTGGTGGGCGGGGCTCTGTGAGTTGGCGGGCGTGGCTTTGTCTTGAGTGCGTCTTGCTTGCCATGGACTTGGGTGCGTCTTGCTTGCCATGGTTTGGTCTCTGTCTTGCGTGCCATGGTCGGCTGCTTAGTGAATTGTTGGTGGGCGGGGCTCTGTCTTGCATGCATCTTGCTTGCCATGGACTTAGTGAATTATATATAGTGGCATTTAGGTTTAGTTTAGTGTACTGACTGTTGGGTCTGTCCTAACTCATTTTTTCCATGCACAGCTAGACAATATTGTAAAGCTAATCATATGTCGCTGTCCAAAATTGTTACAAAAGTGTTTGTTCTTTCACATTTTGGAGACCAGTTATGCAGTGATATCTGTAAATCAGTTTGGCCTTCAGTGATTTAGTTAAAGTTGTAAGTTGTAAACATGAGAAATAAGTATGTTGTTCCAGTGGGTGACTTCATATAATATAAGATGCAAGCAAGGCTGATGTGTTTTTGTTTTAGGTTCATTGCATTTTGCTGTGTAAGAGTATTGGATCATATAATCAAGTGGGAAGGACTACTGGAAAACCAGGCAAAGATGGACACTTTTAAGAGTTTTTTTTTCACTTTATGGCCTAATTGTATACATTATAATTTTACATTAGAATAAATATTTTATTAAAAAAAATTGTGAAATACAGGTCAGGTCAGAGCATGCACTGGTACAGCACGTTGACGCACCCACCACACAACAAAACAATTGAGGAAAAACACAGAGGTTCTGCCTTCACTCTGCACAGTACTCATAGTACCAGTGTACATACCGGCCATGATATCCAGCAACTTCTGGGGGATCCCGCAAACTCTTAGGATGTCCCACAGGGTATATCAATCAACTGAGTTGAACGCTTTACGAAAATTGACAAAGGTTGCTAGGAAACATTGACGATATTTGCGTTTTTGCGTGATGAGAACCCTCAGTGCCAAGATGTGGTTGATGGTACACTTTTTCTTAGGCGTAAAACCAGACTGCTCTGGTGGCTGGTTGTGAGCAAGTTATCATGGATCCTATTGAGGGTGACTCTAGCAAGGACCTTACCCAGCACATAGAACAGTGTTATCCCCCTATAGTTGCTGCCTTCCAGGTGATCACCCTTCCCTTTCCAGATAGGGACGACAAGTCCCATTTTCCAGTCAGTTGGGATGATGCCCATCTCCCAGATAGAAGCAAAGATTGCTTGCAATGGCAGGAGGACAGCCTTACCATCAGCCTGGAGAGGTTTACCACAGATCCCTGCAGTCTTTCCTACCCATAGGTGGTTCACCACCTGTACAATCTCTGTGAGATTGGGTGGTTCAAAGCTAATTGGAGGATTACCCTTAAGAACTGTGGACCCAGAGATGTCCAATGTCCTAGCTGAAGGATCAGCTTTAAACAGCTGCTCAAAGTAGCCAACCCAGCAGGTCACAACTGCAGTGTCCTCCGTAATGACTGTTCCATCACCTGTCGTGACTGTGACTCTCCAAAGAACAGACTTGGATGTGTGTAATGCTTCAGTTCTTCTGTAAGCAGGACGTTGGTCACTAGACCATAGATGGTGTGTCACTTCCTGATAGATTCCTCTAACAAACACCTCCTTATCTATTCTTGAAGCCCTTGCAGTCGTCCTTCTCCGTTCCTGGTACAGACCAGAATTGCCATCAAGCCATGTGCTGAGACTCTCTGTGATATCCGGGGTGCTCTATAAGATGAAATACCTCCTTCTGTGAAATACTGGCAACTCCAAGTACAATTTTGGAATATTATGTTACCAATGTTTTGAAGTTTGAGTTGTACAGGCAATTATTTATACATGTCCTTTTATTTCTGTTTTTTTTTTCCCTCGGTTTTAACAAAGGCACAGTGCATAGTTGAGTCTATGTTTACAGAGTATTTACAAAGTTCCTTGTCATTCCTGGTATACTTTTAAGTTTTTGGACCATGAATTTGTGATTTTTCCCTACAGATATGCAACAGTAAGCTAGGGAAAATCACTGCAGTTTTATAGACTAAAACTAAGGATCCTTCTATAAAGAAGCACAAGGACAGACATTGTCTGTCACATGGAAATATGAGGGCCTAGCCTTTCAGCGTCTCATCTTTTTTCTGTGTAGACAATTAAATATTAAAGATTGGTATGACAGCAGGAGATAAGTATAAGTGAATATATGAGGGCAGGAACACTTGCATGCCCAAATCATGTACACCATGTGATTTGTAATGTTATGTTTGTGTGTTTACTAAGTTATAAGTTGTTTTATTATAGTTTGTTACAGAAGTGTAAGCTCTTCTGACAGAACACTGTTCCTGATGAAAGTGACAATTTTATCATTGGTGGAAAGTGTCTGGGACTCACGTATGGAAGGGGTAACCCTGTATCTTCTCACTAGTATATCTATACATCTTGTGATATTTAGGAGTAAGAACTGTTGTCAATAAATATGCCATCATCTGTTGGAAAGCAGGGTAATTGCACAATGCCAATAGAGACTGATGTGGCAAAATAAATCACTTGAAAGCTGCCAAATGTGAAAAAAATTTGCTAATCAGCTGTCTAATGTATGTGGTTTCACACTTCAGTTTTCCACAGTTTTGGTGGAGTGTTGAGTCAAAGTGAGAGAAGAATAAAATAAATGGTTGCAATGTTCTGAAAACAGTAAGGTCCTGGAAATTTTATATTTGGTTATTTTAATATGATGGAGCAGTGCTCAAGTGCATTCACCAGCTAGGTCACTGTATCTTTCTTCATGTGTGTGTTTTGCGATTTCTCAGTTTATCTCATTTCTTTGTTTAGATTTTATTATGAGACTTAAAATCGGACCTTACTTTTATTCTATGTTAATTAGTGTGCCCTAATTTTAATTCTTATTTATTTTGTCTTTTTTCTCCTTCTTCATCATTTAAAGCACTTTGAGCTACATTATTTGTATGAAAATGTGCTATATAAATAAATGTTGTTGTGAAGCTGATCATGAGTTATTATGAGTGTATGGCACATGATAGAGGGTTGACTGCCTAATACCCAGTGCTTGGTTAGTCTCTGTTACTCTGCAAACCTGTAGTGGAAGTGAGAAAACTGATTAATGAATGACTGTTATAATTATAAAAGGTAAACATCAAGAAAACATGGTCAAAATCTGTACAGACATACACATTGTTTTACAGAAGCAAACAGGATATTCATATAATAATGGAATAGTGAAATAAGTGGGTTCAGGAAGTGAATGGCTTAATTTGTGTGGATTTGCATCCTGCAATTTTTAAGACAATAATGGTATTTGTTTTTGTTGTGCAATTTTAGAAGCCTTTAGAGCTTATTAATACATTTATTTGCATATACAGTACTGTACATATACTGTACAGCTGATACAAAAAAATTAAAATGCCATTTACCTTATATGTATGTATATAAATAAAACATACATTAATAAGTCATGTTAATGATTAATAATACATACAGATTAATTTTCATTTATTATTTTTACAATTGATATGGTATGAAAACAACAGAGTAGAGGAAAAGAAAACCTCTCTGAAGTTGAATCCTATAGAAAATGAAGCTCTGGAGGCCTGTGGTCATCAGTATTTTAAGAATACAAAGCTTTGTTGACATAGACCAAAGGGCTGCCTAGGTTCTTCTAGGCATTCTACATTTGTTTTATCTAAGTCACTGCCATGGAATCATGGAAGTCTGATGATGCTGGAATCGATGTTAAGACATGTTCTTTCAAACTGATGACACATTACATGTAACAGTGGTTGCCAGAGTAGGATCCTGGGAAAGAAACAGAGAAAAAAAAGGTGAATAAATTTAATTTCACATTTTAATGACTACCATATGCATATTATGTTATGAACAGTCACTGCAGCTGTGCTAAGCAAATTCTAAACGAAAATAATTTCAGCATTTAACTACTTAAACTACCAATTTAACTACCTTTTTAAAGAAGAGTTAATAATACTTAGGAAAAAGCCATATTGAATAAGTATTTTTTTAGTATCTTTTTCAAATGTTTTAAAACGTGTGCTTGTTTGACACAGCTGTTGGTAAAACATTTGACATATTTGGTGCATAAAAACAAAAGTCTCCTTCTCCTGACCTTTCCTACTTCACTCAAAGTATATTGATAACTCTAGCTATTGAAAATCAGAGAAAATGGTTTAGGGCATTTACGAACAAGCATTCTGAAAAACTTTACTTATTTAAATTTAGTAGCTGGTTAATATTTCATAACAGCATTTAGGGTGGAATGCTGAACCTCGTTTGTTCTCAACCGCTACATTCTTGTTCCACCACCTACAGTACATTAATGTACAGTTCTAATAGAGGATGATATCAGAGATGTCATTTAAGACACCTTAATATCTTCTGTAGTGTTAACTTAAAAAATCAAATGCACATGTCCAATTGTCATTCATTTGTTTTGTGGACTATTTTTTGTTCAACATTAAAATCCCAGTAACTAAGTAACTAGGTTACAAAAAATGTTTTTTTTTTTTTTTTTTTTAAATTGCAAAGTCTTTGCCAGATGGTCAGTATCCAAATCAGTGTAACATTTTGGGTTCATACTTGAATACAAGGATGACATTTCAAACTTTAGGTTTTTAGTGTACTGAAATTACAAGATTAATGTCAGTCAGTCAGTCATTTTCCAACCCGCTATATCCTAACACAGGGTCACGGGGGTCTGCTGGAGTCAATCCCAGCCAACACAGGGTTTGAAATAAAGATTGATGCTGTATGATTATCTTCATATTATTCCTTGGCTCCGCGGCTTCAAAAAAAAAGGGCCAGGTTAATTTAAATCCGTATAACCGTGTCATTCTCCATGGGCGCCATTGCACGACCGCGGGGAATTAATGAGATAATTGGAGTGAGTCACACCTGCATGTGTGGGTGCGATCGATCTCAATTGCTTCATTGGCTTCCTTTGATGTGTGATTAAGGCGCTGCGCCCATGGAGGTACGGGTGGTTGTGTATATATACGGGTCGGCAGCAGGAAGGGGGATAGATGTATCGAGGAAAAGAGAAAGATAATGGAGGATTAAGGATAGGAAAGAGCAGTCCTAGCAGGCCACCTGTAAGGAGGAGATAGCACGAGCTGGGGCCCCACGAAGGAGTGTTTGTTTGTAGCACTCTAGGGGCTAGTTCGCCCCACTGAATGTTCTGTTGAAGTGGGATGAGCAAGGCAGGTGTCCTCTTGAGGGATCTGAGGAGCGACTACGTGAGCGCAAAGGATGAAGGGAGGAGAGCCGACCTCGGAGGGTCTGGCAGTGATGTCTGTAAGGAAGCCAAGATGGAGGTCGGCCGAAAGGAGCTTGTTGCTGTTGGGTCTCCGGCGGCTACGGGAGCAATGGGTGAGCTGAGGAGAATGAGAGACAAGAGGTGGGCTGTGATCATAATAAGAGAGACTGCATTTTAACTTCTGATTTTAACCTCGGATTTTAATGGATTTATTTATTGATTGTTTTTATCCCCACTTTGTACTTGTTTTATGGAATATTTATTGAAACTACAATGCACTGCACTAATTATAGAGTGATAAAAATGCAGGTATAACAGACAGTAACTTTGTATAATGTTAACATTTACTCCCCCGGGTGGAATTGAATAGTCGCATAGTGTGGGGAAGGAATGATCTCCTCAGTCTGTCAGTGGAGCAGGACAGTGACAGCAGTCTGTCGCTGAAGCTGCTCCTGTGTCTGGAGATGATACTGTTCAGTGGATGCTGTGGATTCTCCATGATTGACAGGATCCTGCTCAGTGCCCGCCGCTCTGCCACAGATGTCAAACTGTCCAGCTCCGTGCCTACAATAGAGCCTGCCTTCCTCACCAGTTTGTCCAGGCGTGAGGCATCCCTCTTCTTTATGCTGCCTCCCCAGCACACCACCGCGTAGAAGAGGGCGCTTACCACAACCGTCTGATAGAACATCTGCAGCATCTTATTGCAGATGTTGAAGGACGCCTTCTAAGAATGTATAGTCAGCTCTGTTCTCTCTTGCACAGAGCATCAGTATTGGCAGTCCAGTCCAATTTATCATCCAGCTGCACTTCCAGATATTTATAGGTCTACACCCTCTGCATACAGTCACCTCTGATGATCACGGGGTCCGCGAGGAGCCTGGGCCTCCTAAAATCCACCACCAGCTCTTTGGTTTTGCTGGTGTTCAGTTGTAGGTGGTTTGAGTCGCACCATTTAACAAAGTCCTTAATTAGGTTCCTATACTCCTCCTCCTGCCCACTCCTGATGCAGCCCACGATAGCAGTGTCATCAGCGAACTTTTGCATGTGGTAGAACTCCGAGTTGTATTGGAAGTCCGATGTATATAGGCTGAACAGGACTGGAGAAAGTACAGTCCCCTGCGGCGCTCCTGTGCTGCTGACCACAATGTCAGACCTGCAGTTCCCGAGACGCATATACTGAGGTATGTCTGTAAGATAGTCTACGATCCATGCCACCAGGTATGAATCTACTCCCATCTCTCTCAGCTTGTCCCTGAGGAGTAGAGGTTGGATGGTGTTGAAGGCGCTAGAGAAGTCCAGAAACATAATTCTTACTGCACCACTGCCTCTGTCGAAGTGGGAGAGGGATTGGTGTAGCATGTACATGATGGTATTCTCCGCTCCCACCTTCTCCTGGTATTCTCCTGGTATTGATTAGAGTTTGAATGAATCCTGGAGTAAAACTCTTTGTGATCAGTATTTGCCATATGTGCAACTCTGACCTTTTCTAGAAATGCCACTGAAATAATCCACATTTTCTGTTTGAGATGATTTGTTGGTAGAAATTACTTATTAAGATTAGACAGAGAAATGGTTCCATACATAAGGTGATCAAGCAACAGGGTTACTGTGTCCATGTCAGTGAAATTGGTTTGAAAAAGTAATAGTTTCAGATGCATAACATGTTTTTTTTAACTAAACAAATGTATTCTGAAACCTGCATAATCAAATTCAAATTTTTTTTGGTGCTCCAGAGCCCATTGTAGCAGATCAAGGTGCAAATCAGGAAATACCGTAGATATAGCTCCAGTCCATCACAGGACACACATGCATAAACACACCCACCTTTACCTACACTGAGGCCAATTTAAATTTGCAAATCCATTCATCAGAGAAACTTTGTAAATATTCATTGTTCTTCATATAGCCAAAACATTATTTTCTATTTATTTTTCTGTTCCCTTAGGTATCTGTTTTCGCCTATAAAGTATTCCATAATTCCAAGATAAGGCAGAAGTTCGCCGGGTTCTCAAATACATTCAGCATATCATTTGCACTGCTTATGGTACTTTTTTCTTTTGGATTATATATCTGACTTTCAGTAGTACTGTCTGTACTGTTTACATTGCTAAAATATTTTTTATATTGTTTCTGAATGGAGTTTAGTAGAGATAAGTAAATGTAGAGCTTGGAGTATGAATGGTAGAACTACCTAGCAAGGGTGTCAAACTCAATGTCATTGACGGACAAAAATAATTCTTTATGTACTGAATACCAGCCAGACTATATCAACAAACAGCTACAGACTACTGCATCACAGATAACACAGCTTCAAAATATCTATAGCAAATAATTGGATTAAAACTAAACAGACACTTTTATTTATACAGTGTATTTCTGTTATTGAATGGCACACAGCACACCCTTTTCTAATTTCTGTGTGACTGTGTGTTGTGCAAAGTACCGGCATACTATCTATCACCTTTGCTTCTTGCCTTATACCCAGTGCTGCTGGGATAATCACTACTTTATGACCTTAAACTGGGCAAATTAAATTTACCCTTCAGCACATGCAAGATTAAATGTATATCTATAACATCTGCTCAGTTCTGGTCACTTGATTTGCATGCAACACACATGCTTAACCTCTTACTCACTAGCTGTCACTAAACAACCAGAGCATACATGTGTATGATTGTACTGACTGCAGCAGGCAACTTCTTTGCAAAATAAAGCAGTAATTATTGTGAAATATCATTGTGGGAATAAGCTTCTGTACATCTGAGCTTATCACAATCATATATTCTGCCTCATATATCTGTTGAAACTAGCTTCTCATACCAGCTTTTCTTTTCTTGAACATTGCAGCAAGTTAGGAAAACTACAATCAGTTGCAGGACTGAAATCATGAATGAGTGGAAAAAACATCAGTACCTGACCCACCATCAGCATTTTTGCTGCCCTAGATTAAGCTGTAAATGGTTGCAAAATAAACTAAGGAAAAAAATACATGTATATCAAAAATCTGCATCTGTGTTGAAATTGTGATGTAAAATAAGTTAAATAGCAGACTTGCTAAAAGGAAAGGCCTTCATCTGAAGAAAACAAATAAAGGATGTTAAGCATAATGAGTGCCTCTGTGAAGTTACATCCTGGCATTTGCAAGACCACCTGTAAAGCACTCAATGTAGGTGTTATGAGCAGTGCATAAAGTAGAGCATAAGTAACAGTCTGGACATGGTCAAGAATTTGGAGCTGAAGCAATGTGTACCCATTTACTCCTGCATTAATGTGTATTAAGATTGAAATGCACCACATTGAAAAATAATTAAACAAATAACAGGTGTAAATGTGCTGCTGATGGAGCACACAAACCAAACGTAGGGTTGGTCTGAAACGAATGATCCCATTTAACATGAGTGGAAATACAAATATGCTTTCAATGCACATAAAACATTCAAGTCAACAAACAAGAAAAAAGAATAATGCAGTGCAGTGGTAGCAGTCCGGTAAGCTGCTGAATTGGCCAACCCTGACACCTGTGCGGCATTAAAAAAAAGTGAGCGTAGTGGTAGCAGCAGTATGGGTCTAGCTACATCTTCTTTATAAAACTATCACATATTTGGCATTACATGAAACCCCTACAGTTCTTTATGGCAGTGTGCCATGTGTCTTCCTCTAACGTTTTCTTGTTGGGTCATTATGAGCATCTAGTTTCCAATCTACCATTTTAGTCGTTGCCATGAGCTGTGTGGATAAACATGTGTGGACACTTCAGGCTCATTTTAAAGGCTGGTATAAAATATTTGCAGATAGAATTTTATGTGAAAAAACACATTAAAGGGAGTCTTTGAGAAAACTTGGTCATAATCTATATAACATGTTCTGAATATAGAGGAAGCAGGCCATATTAAATAAGTCCAAGCACTGTATCTGACCTGTGGGCCTTGTGTTTGATACCCCTGGCTAGTGCTGAGTGGTATACTGGTTCATACCGAAAACCGTTTTTTATTTTTGTCATGACATAGATTTTTCTTATACCGCAACACCGGTCTAAATTGCCTAAACAACATTCGGAAACTGTTTAACGGGGACCTTTTTCACTGCTACACTGCTAAACACATGCTACGGAATACATGTGTTAGTGGAGGTGTTGCGTGGGGGCTCTTTTTCACTGCTACACTGCTAAACACATGCAGTGGGGAGGTATTTCGTGGTCAAAATGGACAGAGAACATTCCCAAAACTGAAGCTGTAGCAGACAATAAAGTTGAACATGATGACACAGAAGAACTTCTGCTGGAAAAAGGAGCCGTGTCTGTTTTCTGGAGATATCTTGGATTTAAAAGGTCGGATGTGGACCATTATGTTCAAATGTGTGAATACTGTTTCTATACTACTGGATAATATTGCAAGCCAAGTTGTACTTGTTTTATTTTTTTCTATACTGTGTAATGTACCTGGGTACTGTGTAATAGTGTGATGACATGTTGACTTTATTCTCAACATTTCCACTTTAATCTCTACACTTATGACGAGAATAAAGTCGACATGTTGACTTTAGTCTCGTAATTTATTAAAGTAGAACTTCGTAAACTAAAATTCCATCTTAAAATGAATATTTAATTTACTAGATTTTCTCAAACCCCATCATAAGTTATGTAGCACATTAAATGCTTTGTGTTAAGTGTTCCCGGAGCCATGTTAATCGCTACTGCTTCTTAAACTGACTTTCTCTTGCACTATGGGGAGGCGCTGGCAGCACACAGAATACATTAATTTCATGATATCCCTGCTCCCTGAATATTTAGAATGCTAAGATAAATACTTGATATAATTTTCATGATGAAATGCATTAAAGCATGTATTAAGCATGTGGGGGCACGGTGGCGTGGAGGTTGCACTGCTGCCTCGCAGCAATGGGGTCCTGGGTGTTCCTTGGTTTGAATTTGCATGTTTTTCTTGTGGGTTTACTCGGCGTTCTTCAGTTTCCTTTCAAAGTCATGTAGGATGTGGGGTTTTGTTATGCTATATTAACCCTGCTAGTGTATGTGTTGCTCGTATTCACCCTGCGATGTGCTGGCGCAACGTTCAGGATTTCCTCCTGCCTCCCACACAATGCTTGCTGGGATGGGCGCAACCCTGAATGGACGACATAATTAAACATGTATAACGAAGATTTTGTTTTTTTTTTAAGTTCTGAACACTCTGTGGTCTAAGTTTATAACTAGTTTTAATTTCACAAAGATGTTTATTGTGTGGTGATTGGTTATGTGGAGAACGAAAAAGGAAAGATAGGAACTAGGGGTTTGGTACGTCAGATAGAGACTGCACGCATGCAATAAAGAAAAGCCTGCTCAGAAGAACATCCATTGAATTCTGTGTTTGTGTCTCCGAACACCAGATCACGAACCCAACATTTACACAATATTTCAGTTAAACCTGTGCGATACCCATTCATACATCCAGTTTTTTGGAGCCTCGTCACACCTGCCATAAAGTTCTCTACGCTGAACGTAGACCTGGGGACCCCTTACTGCAAGGGAGCCGCACTACCGCCCCGCTACCATGCATGTTTAAAACTTAATTATTGCATTTCATCCTGAAAATGATATCAAGTATTTATCTTAGCATTCTAGATGTTCAGAGAGCAGGCATATCATGAAGTGAATGTATTCTGTGCGGCGATCGCTGCTTGCTCCTCCTCTTAGTGTAGAGGAAATCAGTTTAAGAAGTGCATAGCGATTAACAACTGGGTCGGGGAACACTTCACACAAAGCATTTAATGTGCTACATTAACTTATGACAGGGTTTAAGAAAATCTAGTAAATTAAACATTGATTTTAATATGAAGTTTAGTTTACAACATTCTTCTTTAATTACAAAGTAAATTATGAGAATAAAGTGGAAATGTCGAGAATAAAGTCAACATATCGACTTTATTCTCGACATATAGTTTGTTTTTCTTCCCTGTGTCCGTATTTTTTTCTTCTTCACTGTGGCCCCAATATGCTTCCGTAGGGCTATACCACAAATAGCATTATAAATGCAAGTTGCAGTTTTATTATATATGTATATAGCTTAGCTTGAAGCAAGGTCCATATTAATGCAGTTTGCCTTAATGATGGTTCAGTTGCTAAAGATGTCATCACCAAGTTGCACTTGTTTTATTTTATTTTATTTTTATTTGGTGAATACTGTACTGTGTAATGCACCTGGGCTTGAAGTCTTGAAGTAATAGTATTATTACTGGAAGTTGCACTATTATTTATTTCATTGTTATTATTTACAGTATTAGTTTAAATATTATGCAGTTTAATGATGGTAAAGTTGTTTTAAAAAGTCATTTTAACGTGTCAGTGGACAGAGATTGTTAACATTAACAGAAAGTGTAGTTGGTTTACAAAAAATATTTACTCTTTATTCCTTTTCTAAGACATGTTCAGTGCGTTACAACTTTTGACAAGCACCTCTGGATATTTTACTAGGTCTAAATGCCTCTTTGGATGGTTGAAAATATGTTGTCAAAATTTTAGTTTAAGTTGTTTGCAAAGTTTGTTCAATAAAAAGGTTCTATATTTTGACTGCAACTGTCATGCAGTGTGATTCGTTCTCTTTATTAGTGCCACCCCCTTGAAAACTATCACTTTATGGGGCCATGCAAACCTGTATTGATATTTGTGTGCACATTAAAATGTTTTTTTGTACAATGTACAATTCTCATGACAGTGGAATAGGTTATTCTTAGCCAGTCTACTGCAGTAATTGCAGTGGAAAATGTGGTTAACATCCAATCATGCATGGGAATATAATACCGTCCAATACCGTGAAACCGGTATGATTTTGAAAAATACCGTGATATAGAATTTTGGTCATACCGCCCAGCACTACCCCTGGCCTATAGAGCATTTGACATTTCAGATTCTTAAATAATCTCTCTAGTTCAATGGAGACAAATCTGTTGTTTTTCTAACTAAAAGCTTTTTTTAAAATGTGTATCTGCTTGTCTTTGTAACAGACACATCCCTGAGCATGAACATTTCTGCTTTAACTAAACAAACATTCTTATATAGTAAAGTCAGAAAGGCACATTCATCTACGCAAATCTCATTATAGAAATGACAAAAAACCTGTGAAATCTTTTGTACACCGCTTTTTTCAGGTCTTCAGCGGCTTCTGTTCCCAGTTGGCAGATTGTCCTATGTATGTAAATTAGTAGAACATTTGATCATTCACTTAAGAACAAATTTGAATTTATAAGCTGAATTTTTGTTCCAAGTAACATAAAATATCAAATATGCAAATCACTCAAAAATAGTTTCTGCTTAGATAGTTAGGGTGAAGAAGGTTTTTTTAGTTGTTGTCTACCATCTTGTATGCTACATAGGTTAATGTTTCTCTGTCTTTTCTGTAATGAGCAAAATTATTAAATAATTCTGATTTAGAAAGTACCATCTGTTATCTCAGAATTAAAGCAGTGTCTGGTATTATCAAGTTTTCACAACCATCCTTAACTTGCTTTCTTAATGTGTCTCAGTACAAATCTGTAAAAGGTATAATGTAGGCTCAGTCCTCCTCAAAATTCCAAAGCCACTATTTCAAACTAAAGTCTCAGAAATCAAAAATATACACATTTTTATTATTTGCATTTACCTAAATATAGAAATTTCTCCTTTTCATTACTGTCCATACTCCTTTATTGTCTTTTGTCAAAGAAGGGGTGAGAATTTCTGGAATGGGATCTGTAGGCACATTCTGAAAAGTGCTATTACCTTCAAAATTCATCTCAAGGCTGTTGATCTGCCTGGTTATTGAGAAAATGCATTAACATATATTTTAGCTGTATGTTGACAAAGAAAATGACTGTTGTATTTTGAGGGTGTGTTTCTGCGGTATGTGACATTTGTGTAGGATGGACAAAGATTCCATTTTCAAGGTGTTATTTTATTAAAATGTTTTCACTGTCTTTGTACTGCATGAAGCATTTTTAAAAATACAGGTTTAAAATGTTTTTTGAAAGTGAAAATTGGTTTTAGCATGAGTGCCAGGATAATCTTTACTCTTTATTTAAGAAGTGAGTTGGGAAAATACTGTAAAGGAATGAAAAAAGGCATTTTGTTCTGTTTATTGTTACTTTACCTTTCCACATTTGTGGATAGATTGATTTGTATTTTACTCTCTATTTCATGTCTTTCAACGAACCATTTTGTATTATTTGCGTATTAATTTACAGTAGACTCCAGCGAAGTCGCGCTTCAGGGTTCGCGGACTCAGTCGTTAGTGGATTTTTCCTTAGAACCTAACTATTAATTGTTAGCGGAAAGCGCATATATCCTCCGCAATTTTTTATGGCTTTTTTTGTGGCAATACTGTGCTATAGAGAGAACAGAAAGCAACCGCTGAGGGAAACACGGTTTGGGATGGTGAAAGTAGCCAATCTGAGAGTGCTATTCATTTCTCCTTGCTGCTGATTGACTGCTGCCCTGTGACGCATCTCCAGGTGAGTGGGTTTACCACCGCTGAGGGAAACGCGGTTTGGGATGGTGAAAGTAGCCAAGCCAAGAGTGTTATTCATTTCTCCTTGCTGCTGATTGACTGCTGCCCTGTGACACATCTCCAGGTGAGTGGGTTTACCACCGCTGAGGGAAACGCAGTTTGGGATGGTGAAAGTAGCCAATCCGAGAGTGTTGTTCATTTCTCCTTGCTGCTGATTGACTGGTGCCTTGTGACGCGTCTCCAGCTGAGTGTCCTCGTGTTTTCCATTTTGTTATTGTATTCATTTTGTTATTCTTAAACGCACAAGATGTCGCCGAAATGCCCTGCACCCCCTAAGGCTTCTGGCACTGAGCCTAAGCGCCAGAAGAAGTTTAAAACACTCCAGGAGAATGTTGAACTACTGGATTTGCTCCGGGAACTAAAAAGTTTTGCTGCAGTAGCGCGCCACTATGGCATTAATGAAAGCACCGAAAGCTGCATAAAGAAGAACGAAGCAGCGATCTGGAGTACCGTATCTGTACGTTTCTGTGATAGTGCCAAAAAGATAATGACTGTAAGGAATAAAGATATTGTCAGGATGGAATCTGCCTTGGCATTGTGGATCACTGACTGCAGGAAGAAGAACATCCCCTTGGACGGTAACATCATCCGTGAGAAAGCACGGAAATTTTACCAGCAGTTCGCTACAGGAGACAACGTAGCAACTTCCCATCACAATGTTCCTGAAACCTATAAAGAAAAGCCAGTGCGAAATCCCACCGGAAGAAGACCCGTCCAAAGATACGACTTCTGAAGAGCTTGAAGAAGAGGCGCCACCCGAGGAGTTTTAAATCCTCTGCATCGTACTGCGCAACTACTTCATCATCATCATCATCATCATCAATATCATTCATCATTGGTGAGTACCCGTACATTTTACTGTATTTTAAGTAAATGAAATTATTATGAATTTACTCATAACAAAGAAAATGACAGCACATACCAAAGAAAACGTGCTTGCATGAATTACAGTACGTATAGCGGTAACATCGGTATTTTACATTCTAGCACCGCGGGAGACATAGCAGTACGGTACTGTACAGTATACAGGATTACCTTTACATTCTGTTTTTAGGTAATGTATTGAGGTCATTTTTTAGGTAATGTATTAATGTATTAAGCTGAGTTTGCACCGAAATTAAAGTGCTTTAGAGGCATATTGTATTTAGGGTTTAAACTATAAAAACAGGCATTTAAAAGGCATTTTTTAACCACATCCAAAAGTTGCGGTTTTTCACAATTCACGGGTGCTCTAGGAATGTAACCCCCGTGAATTTTGGGGGTGTACTGTACTTTCTTTATATAGACAAAATATTACTTTTTTTTAGACTAGCGTGATATACAGTAGCTAATCTGGTAGTAATACAGTAGCTAATCTGTTAGTAGAGTTGACAGTAGTACAGTTTTTGTTAGATTTGCAAACTCTGAAATTTCTAGTCCATGGTTACTTGTCACTAGGTATGAAGCAAAACTTATATAGAATTTAGTGATACAGAAAAACTGTCAATATGAAATGTGTCCTTGTTTTTGTGTACTGTATGACATTACCATGTAACTGAAATGAAACAAAGCGGGAAATAGAAAATTTCTTTTGTTGAAAGCAGGGGATTTAAAAAACTGATTGAAAAATTAGAACCGAAGTATAACATGCCAAACTGTGGCTGCACTTTGGTAGAACCGTCACTCACCGGCTGTATAATGATGTGAAAGTGAAAGCACAACATAGACATTGCTACTTACGTGACATCACACACTTAATTTAGTAAGTCACATCAATAGATGAGTTCAGCGAATGGCAACATTGTTTCATAAATGCTCCTCTTTATCCTCAGGATTGTTTTGAAATTGTGCACTGCTGGGACCGCCAAAGCACAAACTTATGGTATTGTAACGGTTCTCATGCTACACTTCATCCCTACCAGCAAGTTGTAGTTTCTGCTAAAAGCCGTCGTGAATGTGAGAACGAGTGCTGAGAAATCAATAAACCTTTCACTTATACTGAAATAGCAGTAGACTACAGGAAGGAATTGTCCAACAGTGAATTTTACATTGCTCTCAACAGCAGTCCTCTAGCATTATGGAGAGATAAATCTTCCATATTCCCTGTGTTTCCTTTTCGTGTCAAATCAGATGCCTGTCCCTGCTATGTCTGTACCCAGTGAGGGAATTTCTCGACTGCAGAGGATATTGTCACAGTTGAGAGGCCGCACCTTCATGTATAACTTTATAAGTACTTCATAGATTCAGTCAGACCCTAAAGTTAACAGGTCAGTAGCACATTCTTGCAGGAAGTAAACTGACTGCCATTGTTGATATTGAGCAAGTTTAATGTTAACTCAGAAAACAAAAAGACAAATTTAATTTTTGAAGGCTTTGCACTGTAGTGCCATTTTATTATGTTTCTGTAGTGCAAATATTTTATAATAATATTTTTATCATTATATTAATAAAAAAGAAAAGCTTCCAAAAGATATGTTAAAACTTTTATATTTGTACACTGATTTGATTTTGATTTGCAGTGTTTTAATAATAATAATAATAAATACATTTTATTTGCATCACACCTTTCTCATGATTAAAGGGCTTTTTGATTGATGAATATCTAATAACAAGTAACTCTAAATACACAGTACAGTTCTTTGAGGAAAATTTGATATCCTGGGAATATTGTTTCATGGAGCCTGAATTGCAATATTAATTGTATTGTGTGCTAGGTATATTGTCTCATATCTGAGTGCTACATTCATTCCATTCTACAGATTCAAGATCGTAATGCATGACAATGCAAACTAATTTTGCAAAAGCGCCATGTCTGGTGTATCCAGACTTAATTTATATAGTAAAATTAAGTAATTTACATTGTTCTAGATTTGAGACTGTTATATTTAACTGTAGACTGTACCATTTTCTGTTTGTATTCAATGTCATATTTACTAGGTGCAGACTGTAGGAATAATGAATGTGACATTAGAGATTGTACAATTCTTGGAAATTTCTGGGTTCAAAAGTCTTGCTCACCTTTCATGTGGAATCGCATAGGGTTTGAACCTCTTCTTATTTTACTATTTTGGTACTTGGGCTCATGTTAGCACTTACCTGGTTCTGTCCAAATATTCCAAACTGTTGTCAGGTGTGTTGCTTGAAAATTGTAATATCGTACAAGAGTTCGTACCTTGGTCCATCAGTGATCCTGAACTTCATTTTGTGGGTTTCAAAATAGATAAATTATTTTTTTCTTTAAATACTTTTCCATTTACATCTGATTTATATCTGTATAGTTTATGGTTTAGAAAGAAAGGCTCGCTTTTTGTCAGTGCAAACCTTAAACAGATAGACATTTGCTTTTATCCACAAGGAGCACGGGACAAATATGAATCTTTAACTGCTGGGAGGTTGCATAATTCTAATCTTTTTTTTATTATCACTTATTGTATTACTTTTATTATTAACTAATTTCAAAATAAAAATAGAAATAAAAAATTATTTGAACAATTCTATTCAATACTTAATTACTGTGACTACAGGAATGTACGCTATGTTTTTATAATTTATGTAAGAAGGTTTTCACTTTTTTTTTTTTTCTTTGCGGTTAGCTTGGAGTAGGTTAAGTTTATTAGTATGTGCTTTATGCAAACAGTGTAATTAAATTTGTTTGAATATGAAGATGAGCCAGTATGTCAGAAAGGTTAGATTTCTCATTTAAGTTAAAATTTAAGCACTTTTCTGATAACACTTAGTTATATTTTCTTCATTTAACATTAGAATCTCAAGCCTACGAAAAAAACTCGTAATCCTGGGCCACCTTAAATTCCTTTGCACCTCTCCATTACTGTCTTTTGTTTTGCAAATGTGTCGATCAGCACTGGCAGCCTGCAATCCCTTCCCACCACCGATCCAACTTGTCTTTCTCAAAGTTGTCCCAGTTTAAGTCTGTTTATCTGGGTGTGAGGTGCCTTGAAACTGTACAGGGTAAATAATATATCGTTATTTGGAACACATACATTTCATGTGTGTTCCGTGTCTACAATGATCTGTGTAATGTAGGATGACAGGAACTGCGAGGCAAGAAATGTTGAACACAACTAGAACAGAAACTTTGCTGATGTGAAGTGTATAGTGTGTGAAGACTGAAGTCCAAATATCAAATGAACACTTTCACAAAAGACAGATATAACAAAACAGGTGCACTTTTTTTTAAAGAAATTCACCATAGTAAAAGAAATTGGGATAGGGTACAAAACACACACACACACACACATATACTTCTGCTTGGCTGGTGTAGAGGTAAGAACTGCCCTCTCCAAGGCGAGAGGTGGCGGGTTCGATCCCGTGGCAATCATGCATTAACTGTTTTGAGTAGTGAGCGGCTATTTATTACTACTATTATAGAATAAAAACACGCACATTTGATTTATTTGAGCCTGTAACAGCCAGGGTAAATTTGTGGTACTTGTAAAAGTTAGCCTTTTGTTTCATTATTCACTTTTATTCTCTCAGTCACATTAGCTTTCAAATAAAGTTGTGCTATAACAGAGGTGAACTCAGATGAGGATAAGGGTTCTGCACATAGTCATGGCCGAAATTCTCGGCACCCTTGGAATTTTCCCAGAAAATGCACAATTTCTCCCAGAAAATTGTTGCAATTACAAATGTTTTGGTATACACGTTTGTTTCCTTTATGTGCATTGGAACAACACAAGAAAACAGAGAAAAAAAGCCAAATCTGACATCATTTCACCCAACACTCAAAAACCGGGCTGGACAAAATTTTTGGCACCATCAACTTAATATTTGGTTGCACGCCCTTTGGAAAAAATAACTGAAATCAAGTGCTTTTCCTATAACAATCAACAAGCTTGTTACACCTCTCAACTGGAATTTCCGACCACTCTTCTTTTGCAAACTGCTCAAGGTCTCTCAGATTTGAAGGGCGCCTTCTCCCAACAGCAATTTTGAGATCTCTCCATAAGTGTTCAATTGGATTTAGATCTGGACTCATTGCTGGCCACTTCAGAACTCTCCAGCGCTTTGTCTTCAACCATTTCTGGGTGCTTTTAGAGGTATGTTTGGGTTCATTGTCCTGCTGGAACACCCATGACCTCTGACGCAGACCCAGCTTTCTGACACTGGGCTCTACATTGCGCCCCAATTTTTTTTTGGTAGTCTTCAGATTTCATCATGCCTTGCACACAGTCAAGGCATTCAGTGCCAGAGGCAGCAAAACATTCCCAAAACATCTTAGAACCTCCACCATGGTTGACTGTAGGTACTGTGTTCTTTTCTTTGTAGGCGTCATTCTGTTTTCTGTAAACAGTAGAATGATGAGCTTTACCAAAAAGCTCTACCTTGGTCTCATCTGTCCACAAGATGTTCTCCCAGAAGGATTTTGGCTTACTCAAGTACATTTTGGCAAACTCCAGTCTGGCTTTTTTATGTTTCTGTGTTAGCAGTGGGGTCCTCCTGGCTCTCCTGCCATAGCATTTCATTTCGTTCAGATTTCGACGAATAGTTCGAGCTGACAGTGTTGCACCCTGAGTCTGCAGAACAGCTTGAATATGTTTTGAAGTTGGTTGGGGCTGTTTATCCACCATTCGGACTATCTTTCTTTGCAGTCTTTTATCAATTTTTCTCTTCTGTCCATGTCCAGGAAGATCAGCTACAGTGCCATGTGTTGTGAACTTCTTGATTATGTTGCGCACAGTGGACAAAGGAACATGAAGATCTTTGGAGATGGACTTGTAGCCTTGAGATTGTTGATATTTTTCCACAGTTTTTGTTCTCAAGTCCTCAGACAATTCTCTGCTCTTCTTTCTGTTCTCCATGCTTAGTGTGGCACACTCAGACACACAACAGAAAGGTTGAGTCAACTTTTCTCCATTTTAACTGGCTTCAGGTGTGATTGCTATATTGCCAGCACCTGTTTCTTGCCACAGGTGAGTTAAAACGAGCATCATATGCTTGAAATAAAACGATTTACCCACAATTTTTTTGAAAATGTGCCAATAATTTTGTCCATTTTAGGAGTTCTGTGTGACATGATGTCAGATTTGGCCTTTTTTCTGTTTTTTTGTGTTGTTCCAATGCACATAAAGGAAATAAACACGTGTATACCAAAACATTTGTAATTGCAACAATTTTCAAGGGGTGCCGATAATTTTGGCGATGATTGTAAGAACAACGCAGCTGCACTAGGCGTAAAGGTGATAGATGGCACTGTTTGGATGCAGCAAGAGGTCGGGCGTCGTCCTGCCAGTGAATCTGCCACACGCATGTCCTTCACTGAAACAGGAGGGCTTACAGAGCTTTCCAAGATATCGTGAAAAGTCCTGTTTGTGATTATGTTTTGGGCTGGTCTTTATATAAAAAACATTTTATATGTTACTTATGTAAAAGCCAGATCACATTTTATTTACCTTGATTTATTTACTTATCTTCCTACAGTGTAAAGTCACAAGTAAACTGCAGAGCTTCCGGAGTTTGATCGACACGGGCATGCTGACAAAGTACATGTGCAATGCTGTTTCAGTGTGCAAATGACTTTAGCTGCATGTAAAACACCCCCAGAGTGCTTTCTTTTATGAGTATTACCATTGATTTCAGTGGAACTAGAGTTTTGCTGAAAACACTCAAACTGCAACATGAAGGAATTTTCTGTACCACTCACTGGTACAATGCTTAGATGTGAACAGTGTCATGAAAATAGTGGCAAATACCATTTTCAAGCGGTTTAGGGGCATTCAGGTCTAGTGCTAAAATGCTAGGAAAAATCCTTAGGTGTGAATAGCCCCTTGAGAAGTTTGTGTAAATGAAAATATACTTAAAAATCAGTAGGGCTGCAGCTAATAGTTATTTTAATAATCGATTACTCTTGTCAATTATTTTGTTACTTAATCAATCAGTTGGATTGTTAAAAAAAAAAAAAAAAAATTCAAAATGAATTATTTTCATTTTAAGTTAAACGCTGTCAAGACTTTGTGCCAGCAAAGCAGCGGGTCCAGATGGAGTATCACCACGACTGCTGAAGGCCTGTGCGTTGGAGCTGGGGAGTCCTCTACAGCGCATCTTCAACCATGAGCCTGGAACAGGGGATAGTCCCGAGGCTTTGGAAAACATCTTGCATCACCCCAGTCCCAAAGGTATCACGTCCTAGTGAGCTGAATGACTTCCGGCCCGTCGCTCTTATGTCGCATGTGATGAAAACCATGGAGCGGCTGCTGCTTCACCACCTGAGGCCACAGGTCCACCATGCCCTCGACCCTCTGCAGTTCGCATATCAGGAGAAGGTGGGAGCGGAGGATACCATCATCTACATGCTACACCGATCCCTCTCCCACTTGGACAGAGGCAGTAGTGCTGTAAGAATTATGTTTCTGGACTTCTGTAGCGCCTTCAACACAATCCAACCTCTGCTCCTTAGGGACAAGCTGACAGAGATGGGACTAGATTCATACCTGGTGGCATGGATCATGGACTATCTTAAAAGACAGACCTCAGTATGTGCGTCTCGGGAACTGCAGGTCTGACATTGTGGTCAGCAACACAGGAGCGCCGCAGGGGACTGTACTTTCTCCGGTCCTGTTCAGCCTATATACATTGGACTTCCAATACAACTCGGAGTCCTGCCACGTGCAAAAGTTCGCTGACGACACTGCTATCGTGGGCTGCATCAGGTGTGGGCGGGAGGAGAAGTATAGGGACCTCATCAAGGACTTTGTTAAATGGTGCGACTCAAACCACCTACACTTGAACACCAGCAAAACCAAGGAGCTGGTGGTGGATTTTAGGAGGACCAGACCCCTCATGGACCCCGTGATCATCAGAGGTAACTGTGCAGATGGTGCAGACCTATAAATACCTGGGAGTGCAGCTGGATGATAAATTGGACTGGACTGCCAATGCTGATGCTCTGTGTAAGAAAGGACAGAGCCGACTATACTTCCTTAGAAGGCTGGCGTCCTTCAACATATGCAATAAGATTCTGCAGATGTTCTATCAGACAATTGTGGCAAGCACCCTATTCTACGCAGTGGTGTGCTGGGGAGGCAGAATAAAGAAGAGGGACGCCTTACGCCTAGACAAGCTGGTGAGGAAGGCAGGCTCTATTGTAGGCACGGAGCTGGACAGCTTGACATCCATGGCAGAGCGATGGGCACTGAGCAGGCTCCTGTCAGTCATGGTAAATCCACTGCATCCACTGAACAGTATCATCTCCAGACAGAGGAGCAACTTCAGCGACAGACTGCTGTCACTGTCCTGCTCCACTGACAGACTGAGGAGATCGTTCCTCCCCCTCACTATGCGACTTTTCAATTCCACCCGGGGAGGTAAACATTAACATTATACAAAGTTATTGTCTGTCTGTATACCTGCAGTGTTATCACTCTTTAATTTAATACTTTGTTTATCAGTATGCTGCTGCTGGAGTATGTGAATTTCCCCTCGGGGTGGGTGGGTATGTATGTATCTATGTATTGATCGTGGCACTGTTATAATATTTGAATCTTCATTTTTAGTGCTCATTTTGAACAGTATATATTTTTCAGCTCTGAACAGAAATGTTAGTGAGTATATTTAGAAAGTATACATAAAATAAATCGGGTAGTCCATGATGATGATATGATTCCTTGTAAATGTATGCCAAGATCCACTCTTGGACCTCCAATGATAAAGGGTACGTCTTCACGCTAAGATTTTAGGACACTCCACTTCATGAAGAGAATGGTAATCACTTTCTCACATTTTGAAGAGATCATCATTCTCCAGTCGAACACTGTCTTCCAGAATGTCACACATTGGATGCACTTATCACCTTTAGGTTGATGATTATCACACAATTTAGCAATGTTATCTTATTAACAAGGCTTGAGTAAATTGAATGTTCGATTAACAAATGTTGCCACATTGCTATAGCAAAATTCTTCAGGCTTATTGATTCCATACAACAATGTCTGCACTGTTTTGGTGACATGAGGAGGCCAAGCATCCTATAAGTGATTTTTACATTGCTGTTTCTGCCTGAAATAAAATGTATTGTTTATTATTATTCTTGACTACTTTTATATCCACATTAATATTATTTTACCAATACATTTTAGGAATTAGCCTTTCCCACATGATGTGCTGCTTTTCAAATGGGGCCTTTAGTGAGTCAATTTGGTTTCTTTTACGATTTGGTCTAAGACAGAAAGACGGTTTATATGCTTGGTGTAGGTATGCTCTGTTGTTTCTCTTAATAGCTGTAACATTATTCTTGTCATACAGGATTTAAATGTCATTTGCCGTGATAATAAAAATGTATATAATTGTAGTACATTTTATTGGATATTGAATTCCCTGATCTACAAGCAAGCATGTAATGAAGTGAAGCCTGTCTGCCGCTTCCACTGTTTTACAGTTGATCTGGGAGATGCTTGTTTTTCTATGAATAGAAACAAAGTTTAGTCAGCAACTGTGTAATGTATGTGAGCTTGAAGCCTCAGGAGACAATATTTCCTAGTAAAATGATTAGCATTACATTATGGTTCCCATTATGTGGAATTTAAACATACCTCTCAGTCCTTACTAGCCTCCTTTGCTAATTTTATCTGCATGCTTTTTTTATGAATTAAAGGAGATAATCTAGATCACAGAGACACTAATCCATGGTGAGGGCAATCCTTTAATCCTGTGCGATACTGTAAACGTCGCTAATCTGTCACAACACATCACTTTTGGTACATTTCTGATGCTGTCTGGCTGGCAGACCTGGGTGCCACAGTTCTCTAGATTGCGTGGCTTGAAATTTTCCTTTGGGGATGTGTATATGTGTGTTTGTGTGTGTGTGTTCTTTTGTTTTGTTTGATAGCTGCTGAGTGTGTGTGTGTAATGGTGGATCTGTAATGTTGATTGTTTATTTGCAGGGTTTCTGTGAGGAAGCAACAAAAGGATATGATCAGATTGGTGCATGTGATATTATTTAACTTGACTTTCAGAAAGTATTTGATAAGGTCCCACAAGAGAGGTTGGGCATCAAATTAAAAGAAGGGGAGTTCAGGGTGTAATGTGTAGATATGTACAGAGCTGGTTAAAACACAGGAAGAATACCGTAGCATAGCAGAATTGGGTGAAATGAACCTCTTATGCACAATGTGTCCTGCAGCCATATTTCAAAGTTGTTTGTGTATGTTGCGGTAAAACCACAAGTCAATTAAAAGCAATAATTGCATTTTTACATACCCAAAGGTGTCTTTTCCACAAATAAAGCATAAGTTTTCATTTTATGTTCACACTTTCATTATTAAAATATGAGATGTACACATGTATATGCAGAGACGAGCAGTGCATCACAACTGAGTGAGAGTGCTTTTATCAATTATCCCACCTACATCAAGCCACCTACAGTGAAAGGTTCTTTACTATTGGATAGCTGAGGTTCACACTTTTCCAATGGTGTATATTTGTCTATGTATTCTCTAGTTTTGTTCAAAATTAGATTGTTGAACTTAAATTTCAGTACATGTCCTACCATGAACAGATTTTCTCATCCCAATGTATAAACCTAAATTTTTTTGAAATTTTTGTATTAGTAAAATTAGATTTAAATGTTGAGGAAACTTAAACTATAATATATACAAAAAATAAATATGTCTAGTTCAGTGTCTTTTGTAAAAGGCAGCATGAAATTTTTGCAACATTAAACTTAAATGCCCTGTTTAATCTAGCCCCACCCAAACTACACTCTTCATACTACACGTTAGGACAACCCAGAAAACCCAGAAAAAATAAATACATTGTATTTTTGCATAGCAAGTAAAGAAGCTGAAACACAGAAAAATAAATGCAACAAAAATTTTGTGTTCACAGGTTTGCAACTACATATTTTGTTATCTTCTTTTGGCTGTCGCATCCATGCAATCTGCTTAGAAGAACATGTATGTTAAAGGTCTACACAGTCTAATGTTACTTGTTACTGCAAACTATTATTTTACAAATATAATATGCATTTTACATTACATTTTGAATTATACAGTTGCCTTTATTAGGTACCCATACTACAAAAATGTATGACTTGCTGTAACCTTTTAGTGACAACATTTAGAATGCTGCAGTCTCTGTGACGGTTACATTGACAACTACAACCATGGACAAAACTAGAGACAAACAGTGCTAGCTAATAAAAAATGTGTTTTCAGGCAGTATGCCTTCGTTCTGACAATATCTTAACACGAACAGAGAGTTTGTTCATTTTTCTGTTGTAATGTCGGCTTTAATGCACTTGGCTATGGCAACAGTATGCTGTATTATTTTACCTAAATCATTATTAGATTTGAGACTACTATGAAAGTTTACATGTAATGCATATTAACGTTTATTAATTTTTTTACGGTGAATATATTAATTGATTCATGCATCTTTCCATGTCTAGGACACTGAATGCTGAACGAATTTACTATATTCAATGGCTGTCTTATATGGGTTTGGAGATGATGGCACTGACCAAAACACAGGAGAAGGAGCTGTTAGGTGGCAGAGTTAAAGATTTTAAGATTTGCATTTTGTGTGATGAGGATGGACAGGATTAGAAATGAGTACATTAGAGATTTAGCTCAGGTTGGACGATTTGAAGACCAAGTTAGAGAGACGAGATTGTGTTTGTTTGGATATGTTTAGGGGAGAGATGCTGGGTATATTGGGAGAAGGATGCTAAGGATTGAGCTACCAGTTAAGAGGAAAAGAGGAATGCCTAATAGAAAAGGCTTATGGATGTGGTGAGAGAGCGCATGCATGTAATGGGTGTGCAGAGGACAGGAAGATATGGAACAAGATGATCCGCTGTGGCGACCCCTAATGGGAGCAGCCGAAAGAAGAACAGACCTTGATTAATTTACAAATGTTTTGCTCTCTGTTTTTGTTTACCATGCTATGTTTAAAGAATTTTTTAGTTGTTTTCTTCAAAAGAACGTGATTACTACTGCATTATGTAGACAACTTCTCCACATACTATATCAATGTTTGAATCTGCATATTCTGATTTAAGGTTAATCTGGAGAAGAAGCTTATACCAACTTTCTTGTTGGTAATCTGAGGCACAACCATTAATGGAAAAGGTAATGATTTTAAATAATTTTTAAATGTCTGTTTTCTGTGTTGCAAAAGCCCTTTGGCCATTAATACTATATGACAGTGATCACCACCATAAAGTGGTGATTAAAACAGGGATCTGATGCACCCAATATCCTTATGTCCTTAAAATACTTGTGTGTAGCGTGTTTCTCTGCAGTAAGTGTGTTAGTTTTTTATTTTCTGTATAGTTTGCACATTCTCACACAACACCACCGAATTTAGACTAAGTAGGTTAATCCTAGCATGAAAGAAACTAAAGACATTTCATGTATTGTATAAAAGTTAAAGTGCAGATGTAAAATACAGGGATCCCAAGGGTAGGAATCTAGAACCCCCAAATTAACCCTGTGGACTTCGAGTCTAAAAATCAAAATTGTAGGGAATCCCTAAAGAAAAATGAAAGACATTATGGTATTATAAATGACGGACTGCTTAGTACTGAGTTTGCAAGAAAATGTTGCAGCAAAGTGGAGAAATCTTTTCTCAAGCAGCCATTTGTGAGAACTTCACATTGCTGGACAGGGCTAAGTTTTTGAGTGGCAGTAGCACATCTAGCAAGAAATCGGAGAACATCTCTTTAAATCAGAGAAATTTCAGAAAGATGGACTTCCTAGTAAATGAATAAATTGTGTTCCACATAAGTGTCTGTCTTGATAATGAAGAGTGAAATAGTGATTGCAGATACTTGAGAGTTTTCATGTTAATAACAGCTGGATTTTGCTAAATGCATTTTGTTTTATTATTGGTCAAGTATTATTTCCTTTTCACCTGGTGAATTGACTGACAATGTTTGGTTATATGTTCATGTTTTACAATAGTTAAATAAAACTCTAAACTTTTCTAAGCTATTTCATCATGTACCATACAGTATATCCCATCAACTGTACAATTAAGAGGTACTTAGTCTGTAGATGCCATACTTTATGACTCTTTTTGAGTCATTATACAGTGCATCCGGAAAGTATTCACAGCGCATCACTTTTTCTACATTTTGTTATGTTACAGCCTTATTCCAAAATGGATTGAATTCATTTTTTTCCTCAGAATTCTACACACAACACCCCATAATGACAACGTGAAAAAAGTTTACTTGAGATTTTTGCAAATTTATTAAAAATAAAAAAACTGAGAAATCACATGTACATAAGTATTCACAGCCTTTGCTCAATACTTTGTCGATGCACCTTTGGCAGCAATTACAGCCTCAAGTCTTTTTGAATATGATGCCACAAGCTTGGCACACCTATCCTTGGCCAATTTCGCCCATTCCTCTTTGCAGCACCTCTCAAGCTCCATCATGTTGGATGGGAAGCATCGGTGCACAGCCATTTTAAAATCTCTCCAGAGATGTTCAATCGGATTCAAGTCTGGGCTCTGGCTGGGCCACTCAAGGACATTCACAGAGTTGTCCTGAAGCCACTCCTTTGATATCTTGGCTGTGTGCTTAGGGTCGTTGACCTGCTGAAAGATGAACCGTCGCCCCAGTCTGAGGTCAAGAGCGCTCTGGATCTGGTTTTCATCCATTATGTCTCTTTACATTGCTGCAGTCATCTTTCCCTTTATCCTGACTAGTCTCCCAGTCCCTGCCACTGAAAAACATCCCCACAGCATGATGCTGTCACCACCATGCTTCACTGTAGGGATGGTATTGACCTGGTGATGAGCGGTGCCTGGTTTCCTCCAAACGGGACACCTGGCATTCACACCAAAGCGTTCAATCTTTGTCTCATCAGACCAGAGAATTTTCTTTCTCATGGTCTGAGAGTCCTTCAGGTGCCTTTTGGCAAACTCCAGGCGGGCTGCCATGTGCCTTTTACTAAGGAGTGGCTTCCGTCTGGCCACTCTACCATACAGGCCTGATTGGTGGATTGCTGCACAGATGGTTGTCCTTCTGGAAGGTTCTCCTCTCTCCACAGAGGACCTCTGGAGCTCTGACAGAGTGACCATCAGGTTCTTGGTTACCTCCCTGACTAAGGCCCTTCTCCCCCGATCGCTTAGTTTAGATGGCCGGCCAGCTCTAGGAAGAGTCCTGGTGGTTTCGAACTTCTTCCACTTACGGATGATGGAGGCCACTGTGCTCATTGGGACCTTCAAAGCAGCAGAAATTTTTCTATAACCTTCCCCAGATTTGTGCCTCGAGACAATCCTGTCTCGGAGGTCTACAGACAATTCCTTTGACTTCATGCTTGGTTTGTGCTCTGACATGAGCTGTCAACTGTGGGACCTTATATAGACGGGTGTGTGCCTTTCCAAATCATGTCCAATCAACTGAATTTACCACAGGTAGACTCCTATTAAGCTGCAGAAACATCTCAAGGATGATCAGGGGAAACAGGATGCACCTGAGCTCAATTTTGAGCTTCATGGCAAAGGCTGTGAATACTTATGTACATGTTCTTTCTCATTTTTTTATTTTTAATAAATTTGCAAAAACCTCAAGTAAACTTTTTTCACGTTGTCATTATGGGGTGTTGAGTGTAGAATTCTGAGGAAAAAATGAATTTAATCCATTTTGGAATAAGGCTGTAACATAACAAAATGTGGAAAAAGTGATGCGCTGTGAATACTTTCTGGATGCACTCTAGATCTTCTCCATGATTGTTTTTGAAGGCTGCTTAAAATATCACAAGGGCACACATAATCTTGGATTGGCAAACCCCATTTAGCAAGAAACACTTTACATTTTTTGAACTGATTGAATCTAGATTGTAAAATGGTGATTATTCAAGTGAGCTTTATTCAGGAATGCCTCAAATTTATAAGCATGCTTTGTGGGAACTTCCAAAATCTGTGAGGAATCTATTTTATTTACGGTTTTATTGTATACTGGCTATCCCCAGCAGCTCCACCCACGTAGTAGTGAAGCAGGACAAACTTTAAAAATCTTAAAAAAAACAAAAAAAAAACCATGTAATTTGTATTGAGAACAATTTATATTTATAGGTTTCCTTTCTGAGGGCCTCTTGACATACAGTATTTTTGGTTTTGTGATCAGGGGCAAGGACATATAGGTTTCTTGGGGAACTAACCCGGGAGAAAGCAATGTAGAGCTGACTATGCGAGAAGCATGGTGAGCAAAGATCAACCCCTGCCAACTAGAGTGTCTGTCCCTGGGCCTTGTTAATTGACATTGCAAATCAAAGCTTCACCGGGAACTGTAATCTCTTGAATTGAAAGGGCATGTCTGTTGCAATTAGAGAAATGTGAGGGATTAAAACCCTATTGCCAATGCCACATCCTGTGATGTTGTTCTGAAGCTGACAGACCCGGAGACTGGTACAATTGCAAAGTCTTAGTGAGTGAGGATGGCCCTGCCCGGCTCCCTATTCCTGAGGTCCTGCTTCCCCCTCCCCTTGGCCCGCAGCCTCTCTTTGATTTGCCTTATTAATCGCTGCCGCAAGCGAACTATAATACTTAGCTCAATTAGAGAAGTCGCAAAATCAACTGGAATGTTCAAGCAAATTATAGAAAAAACTCAATATAAATCCGTTAAGTAGTTCTTTCATGAAAAGTGGACAGACAGACAGACAGATTTTGGATTTTATATATAGAAAGATGATCATCTTAGATGGTGATAAGGCTGTTCTCTTGGCATTGCAAGCAATCTTTGCTTCCATTTGGGAGATGGGATTCATCTCAACTGACTGGAAAATGAGTATTGTCATCCCTACCTGGAAAAGGAAGGGTGATCACCTGGATTGCGGCAACTACAAGGGGATGACACTGCTATTGTAACGTCCTTGCTAGGGTCATCCTCAACAGCATCTGTGATCACTTGCTCATCTGCCAAACATGTAAGAAATCTACCATCGACCATATTCTGGCACTGAGGGTTCTCATCAAGCGCAAACACAAATATCCACAGAGTTTCTTTGCATCTTTCGGCAAGTTTTGTAAACCGTTTTGACTCTGTTGATTGAGCTGCCCTGTGGGACATCCTGAGGCTTTGTGGGACTCTCTGAAGTTGCTGGATATCATCGCTGGCTGTACACTTGTTACTGTGAGTGCCTTGCAGAGTGGAAGCAGAACCTCTGCGTTTTTCCCGGTTGATTCTGTGGTGTGTTCTTGCTCCTACTCTGTTCAATGCTTGCATGGACTGGTTGTGGGGTCCAACAGCTATGGGGCATCTGTTGGTGAAAAAGAATTCACTGATCTTGACTTTGCTGATGATGCTGTGATCTTTGTGGAGTTAATAGAAGCCCTAGAGAGACTGAGCAAGGAGTCTGAGTGTCTAGGTCTGCAAGTGTCCTGTATAAAAGCCAAGATCCAAGCCTTTAATGACTTCTTGGGCACAGCCATCAGCAGAGTGTCTGTGTGCGGAATGTCGACCTCATTGGGAGGTTTACTTACCTCGGCAGCGAAATTCATGTCTTTGATGAATCTTCCTATGAAGTCAGTAGACCGATTGGAAGAGCATGGAGGGAGGTGGGGGGGTATGAGGTTGCTGGAAAGGGACATGTGGCACTCCTGATATCTATACAAAAGGACAAAGGTCCAAGTTTTTAGTCCTTGTGTTTCCTGTTTTACTATATGGTTGAGAGACATGGATGCTATCCAGTGACCTGAGGCGAAGAATGGACTCCTTTGGTACTATGTCTCTTCAGAGAATCCTTGGTTACTGCTGGTTTGACTTTGCATCGAATGAGCAGTTACTCATGGAGTCCTGGATGAGGCACATTACATGCATTGTGAGGGAGCATCAGTTACGGTACTACGGCCATGTTCCCCAACCTAACCTGATCAATTACTTTAAATGGAGCTGTCTTTCATATGGTTCTCTAGTAGAGGGAGTGAGTGCTGTGTTGTATTTGTGGGCTGTCTTTTCAACATTTTATTGTATTAGTTATGTTTTTTCCTTTTTTTATTGGAGTTTATTTTGTTATTGCGTTTTGTCTTTTCAGTGTTAAGGTATTTCCATTAGAGCTGGGCAATTTTCAATTCAATTCAATTCAATATTTAATAAAAATCAAAATGCAAAAGCCAATATCGAGATGTTTATTGCTTTTATTTGGTTTTCCACAACTTCTCCTGAACATAAAATAAAATCTGTACCATACTTTCTAAATATATTTACAGTGGGGCAAAAAAGTATTTAGTCAGCCACCAATTGTGCAAGTTCTCCCACTTAAAAAGATGAGAGAGGCCTGTAATTTTCATCATAGGTATACCTCAACTATGAGAGACAAAATGAGAAAAAAAATCCAGAAAATCACATTGTCTGATTTTTAAAGAATTTATTTGCAAATTATGGTGGAAAATAAGTATTTGGTCACCTACAAACAAGCAAGATTTCTGGCTCTCACAGACCTGTAACTTCTTCTGTAAGAGGCTCCTCTGTCCTCCACTCGTTGCCTGTATTAATGGCACCTGTTTGAACACGTTATCAATATAAAAGACACCTGTCCACAACCTCAAACAGTCATACTCCAAACTCCACTATGGCCAAGACCAAAGAGCTGTCACAGGACACCAGAAACAAAATTGTAGACCTGCACCAGGCTGGGAAGACTGAATCTGCAATAGGTAAGCAGCTTGGTGTGAAAAAATCAACTGTGGGAGCAATTATTAGAAAATGGAAGACATACAAGACCACTGATAATCTCCCTCGATCTGGGGCTCCATGCAAGATCTCACCCCGTGGGGTCAAAATGATCACAAGAACGGTGAGCAAATATCCCAGAACCACATGGGGGGGGACCTAGTGAATGACCTGCAGAGAGCTGGGACCAAAGTAACAAAGGCTACCATCAGTAACACACTACGCCTCCAGGGACTCAAATCCTGCAGTGCCAGACGTGTTCCCCTGCTTAAGCCAGTACATGTGCAGGCCCATCTGGAGTTTGCTAGAGAGCATTTGGATGATCCAGAAGAGGATTGGGAGAATGTCATATGGTCAGATGAAAAAACTACTCGTCGTGTTTGGAGGAGAAAGAATGCTGAGTTGCATCCAAAGAACACCATACCTACTGTAAAGCATGGGGGTGGAAACATCATGCTTTGGACCTGTTTTTCTGCAAAGGGACCAGGACGACTGATCCGTGTAAAGGAAAGAATGAATGGGGCCATGTATCGTCAGATTTTGAGTGAAAACCTCCTTCCATCAGCAAGGGCATTGAAGATGAAACGTGGCTGGGTCTTTCAGCATGACAATGATCCCAAACACACCACCTGGGTAACGAAGGAGTGGCTTCGTAAGAAGCATTTCAAGGTCCTGGAGTGGCCTAGCCAGTCTCCAGATCTCAACCCCATAGAAGATCTTTGGAGGGAGTTGAAAGTCCGTGTTGCCCAGAGACAGCCCCAAAACATCACTACTCCAGAGGAGATCTGCATGGAGGAATGGGCCAAAATACCAGCAACAGTGTGTGAAAACCTTGTGAAGACTTACAGAAAACGTTTGACCTCTGTCATTGCCAACAAAGGGTATATAACAAAGTATTGAGATGAACTTTTGTTATTGACCAAATACTTTTTTTTTCCACCATAATTTGCAAATAAATTCTTCAAAAATCAGACAATGTGATTTTCTGGATTTTGTTTTCTCATTTTGTGTCTCATAGTTGAGGTATACCTATGATGACAATTACAGGCCTCTCTCATCTTTTTAAGTGAGAGAACTTGCACAATTGGTGGCTGACTAAATACTTTTTTGCCCCACTGTATGTTGGCTCCATCCATATTGCCCAGCAGTGATGAATGATCAGGGGAGGAAGTGTTAGAAAACAGTTAGGGCTAGTTTTTCGGTTTGTAAATGATTCAGTTTTCCTTTGGATGACACTTGTTGCTAACAACATCTAAAGACAAAATATGTTACTCCATATGATGAAGCTGTCTTGGCTAGTGCCACGCCTGAAACATGTCCTCCCTCCTCCATCACAAAATGGGTCCCTACTAAATAAAGTTCCATAAAATGTTCACTGTTCTGTTGCATACTCTGTGAGTGGACAAGCAGCTAGTGTAAGGAGAGAAAGGCTGCAGTGAACTGCAAAAACACTCTTTCACGTACTTAACTTTCGGCTAGGAAATACTTGTACAGTACTTTGTCCGTGTTCAAATAACTACATAAACCACTAATTCACATAACATCAGAAGTGAGATGTGTATGCAGCGTTTAAGCCCTCATCCATCTATTTCTCTGCTCCTGAAACCTTACAAGCGGGAATGAAAGCAGCCTTTGTAGTCTTTTTATATTTAAATTATTCAGTGTTCGTGAGTCAGTTATGGGGTAAACTGCAATACCAGACATTGTACTTCAGTTTTGTTACTATTTTTGTTTAGCAAGTGAATAGAGCTTCCTAATGGTAATGATGGATAATCATCATAAATTGCAATAGCGTTTATAAATATGTTGTCCTTTGAATCTGTTAAGACTATTGGAGGAAGTCAAACATACAACTATAAAAGTTTATGAACAGAGGTTAGTAATACGATGATATCAATTAATGAAATACAAATCTGCTTGATTTTTATGATACCAAGTTTAAATAGGGAGATATTACTTCACTTTTCATTGGGATTGAAAATTAAAGTAAATTTTTGGGTAGTTAAAATGACTCTGTATCCACTGAAATGTTACAGCACTCCTCAGCATTTCAAGCACCCCTTTACAGATATTTTCCAGGCACTGGCTGTATAAAATACATATCTGTACTGTAGAGAAAGAAACTTTTATAGAACACTTGATGCAAAATATGAGTTGCCTGGAAACACAGTACATACTATGCTATTAACTGGTATAAAATAAATGCACACATCATGCAGACTGTTACAGACACAAAAAACACATTTTTGCCAATATGTAATGTAAAATCATTTAAAATGATGAAAATCAAAAAGCAGTATGTGCATATTGTACACACATGTATTATAGTGTGTGTTTAGCGCAGCACTGAATCAAGAGCTTTGTCTTTCCTTATGTAAAACGGGGAGAGAAAGCAAGAAGGCAATGTTTAGTGACTGGCAGACGCAGATGACAGTAAGGCAGGCAAAGTGTTGAATACAATACATAAAATGGAATTTCTGGAGTTTCTATAACTAATGAACAATTCATCAACACACACTAGGAAGAGCAGCAAGTATCCTGATGTACCCCTTTTTCAACTTTGTCTGGTTATCTCTTTTTTATAAGCTTAGATACTGTAGTACAGAAGTATAGATTGTGAGTATCAAGGATATGAAAACCTAACCTAATCGTTTACATATTTGACCGTGCTGATTAGTCATGCAAACTAGACCACTACTTTTAGAGAGAACCATTTTTTCACCACATAATGCATATATTTGTAAATTTATTGAGTGCATAGCTATTTGAAAATACATTTTATTGTATTTAATGGCTTTTCTGAGTCATGGCCTCTGGAGTAAATTTAAATGCTAAATAAATACATTCACTTCTGGAACCTGCAATTCCTCAAGTGGTTTTCTTTACCTCAGACCTTCTTGGGCTGCTCTCTACCCTTTGTGTAGCTTCCTTATTTTTGGGCACTACACTTAGAATTTGGAGGCATGCATTGATTAAATGCGTTTTGTCTGGGGTTGTTTCTCCAAAGCCCAGAGAGACATTTAGGCACTCTAACTACTTAGCAATTGTCTTTAACTGGTGTTTTGGACTTGGTGTGTGTGATCTAGTTATCTCATTAACACTCTGCACCTGCCAGGCTAAAAACCACCTTGACTCAAACCTACGTACTATATTGGATTATATGATTTTTACAGATTCATATTAACTCTTTGGCTTTATCATTTAAATTCATGTGACATTTCTTTTGTTGCCTGTTGAGTGTCTTTCTAGCTCTCTGGTTGTTTTTTTGTTTCTCATTTTAAATCAACATAACTCAGTCTTAAACTTGTCCCACTTAACTGAAGATTGGCTTGTGGAGCACCTGCCTTTTAATATTTTAGATTTGTAGCTTGAAGAGTTGTGAGATGCTTTAGGCGGCAAAAAAAGAAAACTGAAAGAAAAAAAAAATATATATGCATGTTTTCACTTGTAATACAGGAAACGGTTAACTTGCCACTTGCGGTGAGCTGTTTTATTGTAGATGAATGGCTTGCTCGTTTTACTGCCTTTTACAGATCTCCTGATTACATTTGACACATGTTGGCTGTGTATTTCTAGGCAAAAGCTGCAGAAGGACTGCACTTCATAAACAAACATTTATTATATTCACCTTTGTATATTAACCCGGTGTTGTTTTTCTTTAGGTGTATTTAATTTAACTTGGCATTGCTCATGTGGACTGGTGCATAGGATGATACATCACCATCAAGTGAGTCGAGTACATGACTGATCTGAGGTGCCTTTAACACAGAGCACCAGCAATTACAAAGCACTTTTTAAAGAGCATTACAGTACAACTCAACTCTAATAGCCAAAAATATATAAAGAAGTTGAATTTGTGCCTTCATTGTCAAGTTGTATACTTTAATTGAGAATATTGTTACTATATTAAAACATACTGAATTACAACAATAACATTTTGACCACAACTTTAACTGAAACATGTATGAAATGCTCTGAGTTTATAATCACTTCCCCAATTTACCATGTACAGTATATAATGTATTGCAGTTATGTGTCAGTTTTAATTGCTGAAAATGGTTCAGAAACATACTCCTCTCTAACTAGGGGATGAATGTATACATGCTAATATTAATGTCATTTATCTTAAATGTTAAGTTATGGAGTTGAAATAGATTTACACAGGAGCCTTATTTTATCAGGACTGATTTTGTAGTTTCTGTTTTCCTTTTATCTGTAGTCCCAAACCTCTTTGAATGCATACCATGTTTGTCATTTGCTTTTCTTGTATTTGATAGAGTTTCTATGGTCATTGATGAATTGAATGTACACCCTTAGCCAGGTTTTTGAGTACCTGCAGCCTACCCTGTGAAGTAGGAACAAGATTACAATGTTATGTAAATTGTTATACTGAGGAATTTTTGACTATTGTGTCTCCAAAACTTTACAAAACAACTGTTAGGTTGAACCCATCATTACTCCACTATGTCTCCAGATGAAGCACTGATAAATTCAGAAACTGCAGCATGGGTGATATGATTGAAACAGGGGCTCACTGCTGTCTTTAATTGGATTGTCTATTTTTTATTAATTGCATTTTAAATCAATTAATAACACTATAGTTTGTTTAATTCATGTTTCTTCTGCTGTGGAGCGATTCAAAAGTGGTTAATATCCATCTGCTCCTTGTTTGTCCTGAAATGACTCTTTAGCAAACTAATTTTACAGTGCACACACAATTACAAGAAGTTTAGTGATTTTTTTAATAAGCAAGTAACATATAACATTTATAGCATTTATTTCTGAGATTAATTTGTGTACCTTTTTGACATCTATTTCTATATATTGCTGTCATGTGGTGTATGATTTTTCACTTGTTGTACTGACTGTGTTGTCATTTTTCAACAAAAGAGCTGAGAGGTGAGCAATCTACTTGATTTAATTTTATGTCCATTATAGTACAGCATGCGTTTTCTAATAGCAATTACTCATAACTGAGGGTGTTGCTCTTTTGAAGATGATTTATAATTATTAGATATCGATATCAGAAATATGTTAGACTCTTGTGGTAATCTATTCATGGGTAAGTGCAACTTTGCAATTTTTATACATGCTGGTAAATTTTCTGGAGCAAATGTTTTTTTCCCAAACTGTTTTGATAGAGACCATCTTAATATTAAACAGAATTCAAACCTAAATCATTGTTTTTAGGTCAACTTACATTCTTCAAGATGGTGTAAACTCCAGTTGTTATGAGGTTTTGGGATAGCTTATGGCAAAATATATTAAGAAAATTGAAAGAAATTTGAAAAATGAGAAATAATTGACCAAAATTGACACCACCCAAAATATTGTACGATAAAGCATTAACTGCAGTGCAGATGCATGCTGCTTGTGTAACTTGAATAAAACCTGACAGAACTGGGTGGCAGCACTTTGTAGATATCAGCTGCATATTGAAAAGAACAAAAATAATTAACACTTTCAGATCACCTCCGGAGTAACAAGCACATAATCAAACAGCAACCCCCCACATCCTGCATCACACCTTCAGGAACTGTCGGTAGCAGACGGCTACTGGTGAATCACAAATTGCTATACAATATGCTGGGGGTTTGTCCAACACTGTTTAACAAATTGATTTGTTACCATTGCCTGCAGGCAGTATATCAACATTTCCAGTAAAATTTATGTATGTCCTTTATATTGATGCTTATACTGGTGAAAATGAAATGTCATTGTGTACGTGTAAACATCTTTGTGCAAGAAGTCACCTTAGTTTGTACATTTTTGCTCAGATGATGCACGTGAACACACCTGTGCTTTAGATAGTAGTAAGTAAGAAAAACACATGGAAAAGCAACACCTCTCTCAGACACATACTACTGAACAATACAGCGCATTTTCATTTCATTCATTTCTTCTGCTTGTGACACTTACAAAAAAAAGCCCAGTGATTCTTATTTATATCAAAGAGAAAGATTAATTGTGATATTAGATGTTCTAGCCCCTGGGAGAACACACCGGAAAATGTGCCTGCAGGTTACTAAAACAGACTAGCAATCCTTGGGAAATCCACCTTCCACTATGTTTTAAACCCGAAAGAACATGATATCCAGTGGGGTGAGTTTTCATAGTCATCTTGTGCCCAACTTCATAACTCTTTATGAAGTACACAATTCTCAGGTTTGCTCTGAAGCAGTTGATCATTTCGGTGTGAAGTATAAATCACTTTTGATACCTTGTAACGAAAGAACTAACATAAAAGAAGGAAGAGCACAGTCAATGATTTATTGGAGTAGAAAGTTTGATAGATTGTAGATGGTTTGCTCGCTGCAAGTGTTATTAAAGCATGTAAAATTGGACTTTCTTGTTTCATTCTTGGCACTTGATGTTGAATCATTGTTTTATTTATTTATTTATTTTTTGCAGAGGATGTGCTATAAAAACAAATTAATAAATACGTTACTGGTGACTCTAAATGGTTACGTTTGTTTTATTCAGTCCACTAGAATGGGCCAACTATGGCCAGTTCTAGTCTGTTAGTTATGGAAATTACCATTTCCAAGGTGTTTAATTCCCAATTACTGTAATGCACAAATTATTGTGGTTGCAGGGATATGTTGTCAACAATGAAAATGTTATAACTAGCTGTGACTATACCTTATCATCCATTTATAATCTGTACTGCTTATGGTACTTTAGAAGCTTATTTAAAAAAACGCACAATTAACACACACAGGTTGCAGGTTATTTTGTGGTTTAGTTTATTTTTTCAGGTTTTTTCATGTTTCTTGTTACTTTGTGTTTTTAATTATATTTATGAACTAGGGGCTCCTCTCCCTGCTCGCTTTGCTCGTCCACCCCCGGGTTTGGTTTACTGGATATACAATTTAAAGAGATTTTTATTTTTATGGGAATTGTTACATATGCATTATTTTCACTTTTACTTTAAAACTTTTGTAAAAACAATACTTGTCCTTTATATTCGGCCACGGGCATGGTTAAATCTCTTTCTCGCAGGACGTATAATGCTGAACGCATGCTAAGGAGATGTCGTCGGATTAGCTGCTGTCTTGCTGCTGCTGGCCAGCTGCGTTTTCTGCTTTTTGTGCTGTGCAATGATCATTTAAAATCCTGTACAGCAGCTGTTCTTTTGCCACTTCGTGTCTCTGCCGCTCGCGTTGAAGAGGGGGGTGGGGGGCTGAATGCACGCTAAGGAGGAGTGGTCGGATCATCTGCTGGGTTGCTGCTGCTGGCGAGCTGCGTTTTCTGCTTGTCACAACGCGTGTCGATCATTTCAAAGCCTGTACAGCCGCTGTCATTTTGCCTCTTCGTGTCTGTGCCGCTCGTGTTGAAGGGGGTTCAGGGGCTGAATGAATGCTAAGGAGAAGCTGTCGGATCATCTGCTGGCTTGCTGCTGCTGGTGAGCTGCGTGTTCTGCTTGTCGCTTGTTGTTGTTTTAAGAGCTGGAATCACATGAAGTGGGTCTGCCAAAAGCATTCCAACAACTGCTAGGTTAGATGTCGGTGAACTTGTTTTAAATGTTGTCTCACTGCCTTGTTTCGTGGGACGTCAAATTGTCTTCCGAGAAGATCACGTCTCGTCACCCTCCTAAGATTTTGTTTTATAATAGATAGATGTGTTATTTGGAATACACTAGTAAGAATAAATCAAATCTAATCGATGTTCAAGGGTTGCTTTAACTAGAATTGGCCCCACGTAGCTTTGTTAGAATAAGTATGTTTTAGAAAAAGAATGAATGAGTAATTTGGTATTTTGATATGATAGTAGGTTGGAGGATTATCCAGATTTCAAAACCTGCTACCCAATTTGAAGCATTTTTAATTTAGTTTTTGATTTTTTTTTTAATATTTAGAAAAGCTATTTGCTTAGGTGTAAAATAGATGTGAGGAATTAAAGAACTATGAGACAGAACATCTTTCAGTATAAGATAAAACAATACGTTTTGCACTGTTAATGATATTGACCCAGGTGAAATATGAATTGAGGAATGTTTTTGAGATTTGAGGACTTCAAACGTGTGACACAGATACTATACAAAATTGCTCTCTTACCCAGAAGGTGTGGTTTTAATTTCTGTAACGTAACATAGCTACATTCATGAAACCCACAGTTCTCAAATTAAAGGAGGCCTGAGCCTTGTTATAATGTGAAGCGCTCTTTGTACTCATGAATTGTAGCATAAACCCTAAAAAATGGCATATCATACCTTAATTGTCATGGTCAATACCATAATTTAGTGGCAGCTGCGTAAGATTGACCAGCTGCCCTTCAATGGACCATGTTGCAATAGTCTTAATTTTGGAGATTCACTGTTATCTTCAAGATTAGTCTGTATCTGACAAAATGTATTGCACAAAACTTTGAGTGGACTCTGGTTTTGTTATAGATGGAACAAGGGGGCTCTGCCCCCTGCTCGCTTCGCTCGCCTACCCCCGGCGTTTTGAACCCGTGCTCGCTGGGCAGCCACGTGTGAGGATGACGCACGTTTAATACGGAGCGTTCGCCCGTGTCACTCTGGGGCCCCCCACTGTTAATACGGAGCTCCGTCCGTACTATTACGCGGTGCATTGTGGACTACTGCTGACCCCGTAGTGTTTCCCGTTTCAGTTTGTATCTTGGTCAGTCGAGCTTTTGTTTTTGAAGCTTTTGAATTCCGGTCTTCATTATCTGTAACCTGCTGTCCATGTGTTTGGCCCCCTCGTTTAACCTGTTTATGACGTTTTACTTTGCTTTCTACTCTGTCTTTCATTTGTGATCTCGCTTTATTCTGCTTTTGTTTCAATGACACCTGGTCCGTGGTGAATATATTTTCCCTTTTTCGAGTAATAATTTTCATTTGTTTGCGATACTGTGATGTTTATCGTACTGTTCATAATGCATCACTGTAATGTGATTCACCTGTGTTTGTCCCTGTTCTTTAACCATTTATGACGTTTTACTTTGTTCCTACTCTGACGGTTCGTAGTCTCTCCCGTTTTGCTCTGGTGCGGTTGGGGGGGGGGGTTTGTGTGGCGCCTGCGCATGTGCATAGTCTCTCCCGTTTCACTCTTTTGGGGGGGCTTTGTGTGGCACTTGCGCACTATGTCTTTTGCGTCCATATCCGGTTTACCATTCTCGTTTAGTAATATGGATACTGCAACTCTCTGTTGGCAGGAGAACTGCCATGTGTCACCAAGCTGCTACAGTTGATTCAAAATGCAGCGGCGCATCTGGTGTTCAGCCAGACAAAGTCGACACATGTCACTCGTCTCTTCATATCACTATAAGGGCTTCTTGTAGCAGCATGTACTAAGTTTAAATCCTTGATGTACCTACATGTGTATATATATATATGGAAGCTACTTATGAGGTCCTGTGCTCCTATTCGACCACTCAGGTTGGCCATTGAATGGTGTCTTGTGATGCCACCTTTGTGTGGTGTTTAATCTCAGTCCACACTGTTTGTGTGGTTGAACAAGCTCTCCACCTCCATTTCAACTCTGAGTTAACATATGATGTTTTAAAATTAGGCTTTCAAATAAAAATAAAACGGTATGCTTTGCTACTTCATACACTTCATTTAAATTGGAGCCCTTGAAGTTTTTATGGTCTGGAGAATGTTTCATCCATCTAATTAGCTTTGGTTTTCTATTCATTTGTCACAAAGGATTGCATCCTGACCAAGACATAGTGGTTAATTTCAGGACAGCAGTAGCCTTTTTCCACTACAACATTAAATTGTGTACAACTTGGATTAAAAACTGGCATAGTTACCAAATAGGTCTGATTTCTGTTTTTGCTAGTAATATGAGGTGTGTCATTCATAGTGAGAAAGTTAAAGACGTTCTAGTAGGTTAAATGTGTCTTCAAATGGCAAATAACCTCTAAAACAAAATATTGCCAGTTGGTTTTACATTTAGAGTTGTACTACGCCACATTAAAGAAAATGGACATACTGAAAGTCATGCTCATTCAGCAGTTGATTGTCATAGGCTGACTTGCTGTGAGATTTAGTACAAGCTGCTCACCAAAATCCGCAATTGGTAATCTGTTATAAAATTATTGAGGCACTATAGTTTTAAACTGGCACAGGATTAAAGGGGACAAGGTCTTTATATGAATTCAAGTGAGATTTTTTTCCTTTCACTCTGCTAACTGTATTGTTTTTTTAAAGATATTTTAGTCCTGAAAAGGAATGCTGTTTAATCTGATGTGACACAATATGTTGTTTTACAAGTCTGTTAATGGCATTCAGTTAATTATTACCTCATGCATAATTTGATTTAGCTTTGCAGCCTATGTCTTTCAGAATTAGATTCTATTCACCATGACCTTTTTGCAAGAAACACAATTAACGATGATGGATTGATCAGCAGGCAAGTTTTTGCATATTTCCAAATTAAAAGCAATACAACCGGATTGACAGCGAGATACAAAAGGAAAAACAACCAGTTGTTGAAAATTCTACACAATGGCCACTAGCCATTATGCCACTGCTTTTTCTTGTCACCTCCTCTTTTATTATTTTCAGACTTACAGTTGGAAATGATGAGCAATAATCTCTTGTCTCTAACTTGCACATTATATATCAAAACATTTCTTATGTGATGCATGTCAGTCTTCATAAATCTGAACTTTAAACAGAGTTAAGACTTGCTGTTTCCACGGCAGCATTTTCTGTTGAAACGAGAGCTTATAAAATAAGAATGGTTGTTCATACTACTGCAGTATTCTTTCAAAACAAATTAAATATTTTGTTTGTAATAGAATGGCAACTCTGCAAATGTCCATCTCTTGTGTATTTATGTTTTGTCTGTTTTTTTTTTGGTTTACTATCAGAAACGCATCCTTAATAGTATTAAAACAAAAGTATATATGGTATATGGTATTATTTTGTATACATTTTGCATATTCATTGTTTAGTTTTGTGCTATATGAAATACGCTGTGTTCAGTTAGCAAAACTGTACACCAGTGATATTATTTGATATCATCTACTGTTAAATTCTGCTCCATATTTATAAAATTTTTATTTTTATACTGTATTGAAGATTTGTGCTGTTTTGTGTATTGTATTGTATTGTCCCCCTTCTTTTTGACACCCACTGCACGCCCAACCTACCTGGAAAGGGGCCTCTCTTTGAACTGCCTTTCCCAAGGTTTCTTCCATTTTTTTTCCCTACAAGGGTTTTTTTTGGGAGTTTTTCCTTGTCTTTTAGAGAGTCAAGGCTGGGAGGCTGTCATGAGACAGGGTCTGTTAAAGCCCATTGCGGCACTTCTTGTGTGATTTTGGGATATACAAAAATAAATTGTATTGTATAACATGTATCATTTGTGGGTAAAAACTGCTTCTTCCACAACCTGGTGTAAAACTTGACACTACGTTATCATCTGCCAGCCTTTGACATCACTTTATTTTTGGGTTTTGTATTTGTTTTGTGCAAATATCACAAAAATCTCAGTGGTCTTCCTATTTGAATGGTTAAGCTTTTATGGAAGCCTTTCTATAATTTACAGAAGTATGGTTTTAACATTTTTGGAGAAGGCGTGTATGTTTGGTTCTGCTATTCTCACAACAAATATTCTTACCAGGTCAAGATCAAATCATATCAATTAAATAGTAATAATTATGATTTAATAATCAAGGACAACTCAAGTGAGTTCAACGGAATAAAATTAATAAAACCATGTAAATGACATGCACCTCAACTTCTTACTTTGTAACTCTGTAAAGGATGTGTAATGATATAAATGCAAAGCCAAATCCTTTAAACAATGTCTAAGTCTAATGCTGGCCTATAGTGTAGTACTCCTGTGGAGTATTATCCAGCAAAAGTGAACAAATTCTAATGTTATTGTGGAGAGAGAGAGAGAGAGAGAAAGCATCATCCCAGTACTAAAGAATGATACCAGTTATTTTATACCACTAACTAAAGAACCATAGGAGTAAAAATAGCAATCTTTATAGGTGTTCCTTCAGATAATGGCCTTAGTTTCTCATTGTCCCTTCCAAACCCATTCCTCATTGAATGCCTGATTCTCATCCAGGTAGCTCCAGATAGCAGGAAATCTCTACAGTGATAATAGCCAAAGTAGCTAAGGTACAAACGTTTTGTTGTAACAGCTGTGGCTTGCTGTCTCCTTGAATGACATTAATGGATCAGTCCATTTTCAAACTATTTTTAAAAAGTGTGTCCCAAAAATTAGGGTTGTCCAGGATAAAAGGGTCCTCTTACTCATTTATGCTTGAGCACTACCTTTTCATTGTAGATGAGAAAATTTGATTTAATATTTACATTTAAGTCAATTAAAAGGTCAACAGCACAAGGCAAATAAATTTGTAGGATAGACAAAAGAAAATACAAAATAATTATGAGGCAGTGATAAAAATTTGGTTCTTACAGTAATAAGCCTATTATTTACTAAGCAACAATGGCAGTTTCTTTTTTTGTATGTTTTTCTAATTAAAAACATTAACTACTGTAGTAAACCCAAGCTCACTCACTATTCACACACATAAAGGGGTGTCTGTTTTAATTACAGGTTAAACTGAAAAGGCCTGAACTGATTAAAGGCGCTTCCCTTTTAATTTATGCTGAAGACACACTTCTCATTTCTTCTCTTCCAAGTGCATCATTCAAGCTGAACAACATATACGTCTTCTGTTCTTCTCCTTGCACAGGATAACCCCTTAGATTTCATGGTCTGAATTTATTACTCCACCTCCTTTAAAGGAGAATCTTCCAGTTTTCTCTTTTACTCACCCTCTCTCCCCCCTAAACACTTCCTGGCTGCAATGGGTTACCAGAGGTTAAATCAGCCAAATGACAAGTGTGCTTCCCCAAGTACCATAATAGTTTGTGTAAAGGAGCACTACAACTAAATTAATTTCACGTTTAGAAAAGCAGATTCTGAAAACATAGTTTTCTGTGATTGTCCAATTTATTGATCACTGATTGAGTCACTTGGAGTGAAAATTAGCTGATTTAGATTGTCAGCTGATCAATGGGAGCATCACCACCATTTTGCAGTTCTACTCATCAACATGGAATATGTATACAAAACGAAGATACATATACCTACTTTAAGGTATATGTTTACCAATGGTTTTGCTGTTAAATGAATCTGTATAGGATCACTGGGAATGTTCTACAAATAGTCTTCCACAAACCTTGGGAATGTCACTATAATGACTGCATGTATTAATTGCACTCTGTGGGCATTATGCAAGGAGAGGTTTCTTTTTAAAGATATACTGCATTATGTTTTCTCCCCCAGCATCAATGGATAGATAAATGGTCACACCAGACTCTGGATCAGGTGATTTGGTTAAGTGTTGTGAAAAAGATTCCATTAGTAATTATGTTCTTTGCTGTTTAAGTTGTTAAAAAGTTGTTGCTGTTGATTTGGATGAGGTGTCACTTCGAAATTATTTTATGGATACCTTACTATGTTGACAGGTTCAGATATTTTTCCCTGCATATTTTGCAGTGACATTTCCTATCTTACTATAGTAAGATATTTTTGTCTCATACACTTCTACATTTTAGATAATCATCCTCCAATGGTCAGCTTCATAGAAAGTGGTACATAATGAGTGGCAGCCATCTATTTCCTTCTTAAAAAAAGTTTTTTTTTCTTTCTCCTTCAGACAACTTCAGTAAAACAATTCGGCCCTTTTGAAGGAAACTCTTCAAGTTTCAAGGTTTAATGTGTTCAGAAGGCAGGACACCACTTCTCAAAGCAATTCTGAATTTGTAGTGCACAGCTTCTTTTCACATATTGAATTGGCTTAGCGCACGTGTTATTTTCTGTACATTAACCAGAGTAGCCGCAGTGAAAACTGATATTGCCACAGTAAAGATTTCATATATAAGTTCAGTACATTGTCTTTGCTAGAGTTTTCATAAACTCCTTAATATCCTTCTATTTTCATTTAAGATTATGGCTAAAATTATTTTTCTTAATTTCCACCCTACAATGCATACTCTTTTCTGCCCATGACTTTGCACTTTAGCTCTGTGTGGAATTAAAGCTGCTTGTGATGTACAGGTGCTGGTCATAAAATTAGAATATCATGACAAAGTTGATTTATTTCAGTAATTCCATTCAAAAAGTGAAACTTGTATATTAGATTCATTCATTACACACAGACTGATGTATTTCAAATGTTTTATTTCTTTTAATGTTGATGATTATAACTGACAACTAATGAAAGTCCCAAATTCAGTATCTCAGAAAATTAGAATATTGTGAAAAGGTTCAATATTGAAGACACCTGGTGCCACACTCTAATCAGCTAATTAACTCAAAACACCTGCAAAAGCCTTTAAATGGTCTCTCAGTCTAGTTCTGTAGGCTACACAATCATGGGGAAGACTGCTGACTTGACAGTTGTCCAAAAGACGACCATTGACGCCTTGCACAAGGAGGGCAAGACACAAAAGGTCATTGCTAAAGAGGCTGGCTGTTCACAGAGCTCTGTGTCCAAGCACATTAATAGAGAGGCGAAGGGAAGGACAACATGTGGTAGAAAAAAGTGTACAAGCAATAGGGATAACCGCACCCTGGAGAGGATTGTGAAACAAAACCCATTCAAAAATGTGGGGGAGATTCACAAAGAGTGGACTGCAGCTGGAGTCGGTGCTTCAAGAACCACCACGCACAGACGTATGCAAGACATGGGTTTCAGCTGTCGCATTCCTTGTGTCAAGCCACTCTTGAACAAGAGACAGCGTCAGAAGCGTCTTGCCCGGGCTAAAGACAAAAAGGATTGGACTGCTGCTGAGTGGTCCAAAGTTATGTTCTCTGATGAAAGTAAATTTTGCATTTCCTTTGGAAATTAAGGTCCCAGAGACTGGAGGAAGAGAGGAGAGGCACAGAATCCACATTGCGTGAGGTCCAGTGTAAAGTTTTCACAGTCAGTGATGGTTTGGGGTGCCATGTCATCTGATGGTGTTGGCCCATTGTGTTTTCTGAGGTCCAAGGTCAACACAGCCGTCTACCAGGAAGTTTTAGAGCACTTCATGCTTCCTGCTGCTGATGAACTTTATGGAGATGCAGATTTCATTTTCCAACAGGACCTGGCACCTGCACACAGTGCCGAAGCTACCAGTACCTGGTTTAAGGACCATGGTATCCCTGTTCTTGATTGGCCAGCAAACTTGCCTGACCTTAACCCCATAGAAAATCTATGGGGTATTGTGAAGAGGAAGATGCAATACGCCTGACCCAACAATTCAGAAGAGCTGAAGGCCACTATCAGCAACATGGGCTCTCATAACACCTGAGCAGTGACACAGACTGATCGACTCCATGCCACGCCACATTGCTGCAATTTGGTTTGTTTTACACACCTTAACACTATCACACCAACAAAGCTGATCACAAAACTCCTTGGTTTACAGCTCTGTTCCAAACTCTGTAGCCAGAATTTGGACTTCTAACTACACCATTCCAATGCTATTTTTAAATTTGCTGATGACACCAACATCTTAGGCCAGATAATCAACAGTGATAAGACGTTTACAGAATTAGGTCTACCTGTTGACACAGTGACACAGAAAGTACAATATGATTCTTAATGTTGGCTATAAACCAAGGAACACTTCGTAGACTTTTGGAAGAATAAGTCAGACCACTCTTTCATCTTTATCAGAGGGGATGCTGTTAAAAAAGGGTGAGCAATTTTAAATTTCTTGTCGTGACTATCACCGAGTAACTGAAGTGGGCATGTTTGCGGACAGCTTGCACCCTTACTGTTCTCTCAAACCTTTGTAGGTGCACAGTAGAGTCCAACCTCCCTGGATGCAGCTCATACTGATATGGCACCTCTTTGGTTCAAAGTCATCAGGCAATGTAGAAGGTAGTGAGGGAGGTCCACAGAATACCATTGACACTAAGCTGTCTTCCATTAGGGCTGTCAAGTTAGCCAAAAAACAAGTTTAAAATATTTCAATTAAAACTCAGTGAATATTTGAATATATATTCGATCTTGGGTTAAAGATTCTGAGCATTATACATGTACATTGGTAAATGCTAATGATAGCTGCACAGCAAGAACAAACACCAGCATCCAAAGAAAAAAACAAAATCCTTCTGGTACTCTGGCAGCTGTTATTTAAATATACGTTACAATATGTTTGTAGCTCAGGGACACCAGCTGAGTGCTATAAGACGCACGCAACATTGTCACAAGCAATTTGTGATTTGCACAGGCACTGTGAGAGAAAAAAAATAAAACATATTAAAAAGCGTGGTTCTGTCAAGTGTGGCTTGTAAGAGTTTATGCTCCTTTTCATGGGTTGCTTATATATAGTAGTTTGCTGTCCTGACAAGAAACACCAGGAATATGGGTCAGTTGGTAATACTGTTACAGGGTGAGAATAGAGAGCAAAGTAAAAGAGCAGAGGCAGGTAGGCCGAAAGCGGGTTTGTTTTATTATTTTGGAGGAGTAAAATGGGCAGTGGCAGGGTACAGTATCAAGTCAGGGTACACACAGTCTGTCTACTTTTTTTCTCCTTTACAGATGCAGCAATATTTTTACAGGTGGCCTGAGTATTTGTAATCACTCCTCATTGTTTTAGGCATTATGTGTCAAACCAGCAGCCACGTAAGGCACAGACTAATTGCAGAACAAAGTGTTTTGGCTTTTAAAACCGGGATTTTAAAGTATTGTAATAACTAATAATTCTGATTTTCCTTTTATTTTCCACTTAATTTGATGAGACAATCTTTGCAAAAACTCGTAGATCCGGCCCACCTTAAAACCGTTCTCACCTCTCCGCCAGCGTCTTTTGTCTTCTAAATGTGCCAATTAAGACGAGCAGCCGGCTATTCCATCCCCCACTGTCGCAGAACGTTCACTAAGTTTTCCCAGCTCATGCCTTGTTTGATTATTCTGGAGTGAGTGAACTGCTGGAGTTTAAGAGTGGAAATAATAGATCGTTATTTAGAACACACACATTTCATGTGTGTTCCGTTTCTACAGTAATCTGTGTAAACACATTTTTAAAACAGAAACGTTTTTCATATTTTAGTAGTAAATGACAAAATGTAGGCATAAACTATATAATGTATGAAGTCTGAAGTCCAAAGATCAAGTAAACACTTTCACAAAAGGTTCAAGGAAAAAACAACAGCTTCAGTGGCATAGCGGTAAGATTTGCTGACTTGTAATCAGGAGTCCCCGGTTCGATCCCCACTCACTCCTATATTTGCTGTTTTCAGTAGAGAGCTGCTCCTTTTGTTAATATTATACAGTACACACATACATTTGGTTTGCGTCCGTAACAGACGGTGTACATTTATAGGACTTGTAAAAGTTAACGTTTTTTTTAACTTTTATTCTCTCTAAATCACGATCACGATACATACTACTGCCCCCCCACCCAGGGATCTGACGCTGTTATTTTTCATTTGAAACGGAATAACTGGAGATGTGAGTGGTGTTTTGAGACAATGGAACTGGACATTCTCTCATCTGGAGGGATTAAAGCTGACACACAAACGCTGGCGAATCTGCCTTCTTTGTATCTCACCGTCACTTGATTTTTTTTTTAATTCAGTTTTATTGAGTGTTCCTGCTCATGCTAAATTAGTGTGCACTTTATGGTGTATGATAAAAAAAAAAAACACAGATGTAGGTATATATGATATTTGGAATTATTCGTTTTATGACCTGTATAGTACATTTCAGAAAACTTTGTGCCACGGATGCAACATTATTCATATTATTCATATTCATTCGATAACATCTTGTGGTTTGTAATCAGTGACTGCATGTTTTTTTTCCCCGATCTTGCCATTCCCCACATGTTGCTGTATGCTGTTTCTTTTGTACTCCAGGACATGCAGAGGATATAATAGTACAGAGCAGTAACTTCAACGCTATATGCAATCATCAGATTCAAATGTTAACTGTTCACACACGCGCAAGGATCTTCTTTCCTACATTTACAACGTGTGTACCTGTTACAATGTACACGCTTCTCTCAATGCTGTGGTTTCTATTACACACCTGAAAGAAAGAGACAATATATGTGAAAACATCATTGCATTAATGCAATATTATTTGAAAATGAACAGCGTCAGATCGGGTGTGGATTTATGCTGGCGCTATTACTTTAAGAAAAAAAAGATCGACATGTGCGTTGATCCTGCAGCACTGAATAAGCTCACTCGCTCTAACATCTCCCCATCCCCCCCACAACCACCCCCCCCAACACAAACCCCCAATCTGACTCTAAGTAACAGCGCAAGTACAGACGCAAATCAAGTGTGATCAAGAGTGTCCGGTTCGATCCCCACTCACTCCTATATTTGCTGTTTTCAGTAGTAAGCTGCTCTTTTTGTTAATATTATACAGTACACACATACACTTGGATTGCGTCTGTACGTGGGCTGTTACTTAGAGTCAGATTGGGGGGGATGGGGAGATGTTACAGCACGTGAGCTTATTCAGTGCTACGGGATCAACGCACATGTTGATCTTTTTTTTCTTTCAGTACATGTGCCTTCCCTGTTTGTTTATATATCTAGTGACTTTTCTGCCTGTCTGTCTCTCTATTACGCAGTGCTCTGTCTGTCTGTGTGTTATGAATCTTAAAAATAACAGTTATAAGGACACTTGTTCATGTTAATTGCAGTCCCAATTGTTAAAAAATATTTTAAAAGGAGCATCCCACATGAAAATATAACGATCTCATTAACTGACAGTGCATACCAATTTATAAATTTTATGTCTGTTTCAGGTTAAAAAGAAAAAAAAAATAACACTTTCTCCTCAACGGGGAATCGAACTCAGGTCTCTGAGGGACAGTAAGCCTGCTGCGCTCTGAGACAACAAATCTTACCGCTATGCCGTGGAAGCGGTTGTATTATTCTTGAACCTTTTGTGGAAGTGTTTACAGTGATCCCTCGCTATATCGTGCTTCGCCTTTCGCGGCTTCACTCTATCGCGGATTTTATATGTAAGCATATTTAAATATATATCGCGGATTTTTTGCTGGTTCGTGGATTTCTGAGGACAATGGGTCTTTTAATTTTTGGTATATGCTTCCTCAGTTGGTTTGTCCAGTTGATTTCATACAAGGGACGCTATTGGCAGATGGCTGAGAAGCTACCCAGCTTACTTTCTCTCTCTCTCTTGCGCTGACTATCTGTGATCCTGACGTAGGGGGTGTGAGCAGGGGGGCTGTTCGCACACCTAGACGATACGGACGCTCGTCTAAAAATGCTGAAAGATTATCTTCACGCTGCTACCTTCTGTGTGCAGCTGCTTAGTGAAGCGACATGCTGCACGGTGCTTCACATACTTAAAAGCTCAAAGGGCACGTATTGATTTTTCACTCTTTGTTTTTATCTGTCTCTCTCTCTCTCTCTCTCTCTCTCTCTCTCCCTGCTCCTGACGGAGGGGGTGTGAGCTGCCGCCTTCAACAGCTTTGTGCTGCGGTGCTTCGCATACTTAAGCCAAACAGCCCTATTGATTTGTTTGCTTTGCTCTCTGTTTCTGACAGCCTGTGCTCCTGACACGCACTCCTTTGAAGAGGAAGATATGTTTGCATTCTTTTAATTGTGAGACAGAACTGTCATCTCTGTCTTGTCATGGAGCACAGTTTAAACTTTTGAAAAAGAGACAAATGTTTGTTTGCAGTGTTTGAATAACGTTCCTGTCTCTCTACAACCTCCTGTGTTTCTGCGCAAATCTGTGACCCAAGCATGACAATATAAAAATAACCATATAAACATATGGTTTCTACTTCGCGGATTTTCTTATTTCGCGGGTGGCTCTGGAACGCAACCCCCGCGATGGAGGAGGGATTACTGTATTTGATGTTTGGACTTCATGTTTCACACATTCTATAGTTTATGTCTACATTTTGTAACATTTATTACTAAAATATGAAAAAGTTTCTGTTTTAACAATGTGTTTACACAGATTACTGTAGAAACGGAACACACATGAAATGCGTGATTTCCAAATAACGATCTATTATTTCCACTCAAACTCCACTTCACTCCCAGATAATCAATCAAGGCATGAGCTGGGAGATGCTCATGCACGTTTTAAGTCGGTGGGGGGATGGAATAGCTGGCTGCTTGCAGCTTGTTTTTATCGGCACATTTAGAGGACAAAGGACGCTGGCGGAGAGGTGCAAAAGGTTTTAAGGTGGGCCGGATCTACGAATTTTTTCGTAGCCTCTGGTAATTCTAGTGTTAAGAGTGAATGGTACAGAATCAGATGCAAAAGAATACTTTCATGGCACTGTAAAAGTGTTTAGAAAAATGCTCCAATGCCTCCAAGTACACTTGTGGGATCAGGGGGAAAAAGATCTGCAAAGTACTGCAGCTTTCCACAGCACATCTGGTGTAACTTGATGCCAAAATTGGTGCAGGTAAAACAAACAACCGTATACACACCGTATCTACACAGACACACACACACACACGTATATGTGTGTGTATGTATGTATGTGTGTGTGTGTGTGTGTGTGTGTGTATATATATATATATATATATATATATATATAGTAATCTCTCCTCGATCGCGGGGGAACCCCCGCGAAAGGTGAAAATCCACGAAGTAGAAACCATATGTTTATATGGACAAACCAGCTGCAAGGAAGAGAGCAATATGAAGGTAGTCTTTCAGCATTTTTTAGAGGAGCATCCGTATCCTCTAGGCCAGTGCGAACAGCCCCTCTGCTCACACCCCCTCCGTCAGGAGCAGAGAATGTCAAAGAGAGAGAGAGTGAGAGAGACAAAGAAAAACAAACAATCAAAAATCGATACGTGCCGTTCAAGCTTTGAAGTATGCGAAGCACCGTGCGGGAAGCATGTCGCTTGACAAAGCCGGAAGGGAGCAATGTGAAGATAATCTTTCAGCATTTTTAGACAAGCATCCGTATCGTCTAGGGGAGCGAACAGCCCCCCTGCTCACACCCCCTCCGTCAGGAGCAGAGAATGTCAGAGCGAGGGAGAGAGAAAAGTAAACAATGAAAAATCAATACGTGCTGTTTGATCCTTTAAGTATGCGAAGCACCGTGCAGGAAACATATCGCTTGAGAAAGCAGCCACATGTAAGCCCAGCAAGGATGGCAGCAATGTGAAGGTAATCTTTCAGCGTTTTTTGAGGAGCGGCCGTATCCTCTAGGGATGCAAACAGCCCCCGTGCTCACAATATATTTGAGGAGTTTTATTTAATACGTAATACGCGCTCTGGTTGGGTAGCTTCTCAGCCATCTGCCAATAGCGTCCCTTGTGTGAAATCAACAGGGCAAACCAACTGAGGAAGCATGTACCAGAAATTAAAAGACCCATTGTCCGCAGAAATCCGCGAACCAGCAAAAAATCTGCGATATATATTTAAATATGCTTATATATAAAATCCGCAATAGAGTGAAGCTGCGAAAGTCGAAGCGCAATATAGCGAGGGATTACTCTGTGTGTGTGTGTGTGTGTGTGTGTGTGTGTGTGTGTGTATATATATATATATATATATATATATATATATATATATATATATATATATATATATATATATATATATATATATATATAGTGGGGAACAGCCCGGACACAAACAGGCAGACATCATTTAAAGCACCACAACACATTTATTTACAAGTAATATTTACAATAAGTGAAGCACGCACGACCCACTCTACCCCAAAGTCCAGGCCTCTTCTCACACTTCCTTTCTCCTTAGGTCCGCCTACACTCCTCTTCTCCAAGCTCTGTCCTGCTACTCTCCCGACTCCAGCCATTGAATGGAGGGAGGCGGCCACTTTTAAGCTCACCCGGACGTGCTCCAGTTGCCTCCTGATTAGCATGCTATGTATATTTTTGTGTGTGTATAAATTTCGCTGGTACTGTTTTATTGTGAACTGTACACATGTCAATAAACTTGACTTGCTTCTGTAAAGAAAACTTTCATTTGGTAGACAGATCACACAAATATGATTTGTTATGATAAACAACAGTAACCAAACATAACAAGGAAATCAGAACAGCCTTTTCATTTGACATACTTAAAGAAGTAGCTTGGGAATTCCCTGAAAATTCAGTGATGGTCTTTCTCAGTACTCCAACTTTTCAGTTGGTATATTAGCCATAATTTTCTATTTGGCTAGTCAGTGATTTGATAGTTTTGTAGGTTAGATATGACGTAGTAAATGTGGAAATGAATTGTGTATACATTAGATATAGTATGGCAAATGAAAATGTACCCTCACCTAAGCATTCATCCCCACCCATTCCATAGCCTGCAGAGGTGTGAGTCTGTTTTCCGTTGTTCGTCTATCCTTGCTGAGGGTGTATGAAACTTTCCTCCTGATTTCTAATTTTTTTTTTTTTTTGGTGGCATTTACAGCCAGGTTGTTTTAATGAAACTACTTTGTCATATCAAGGACATCAGTTTTTAATCCATGTAATCATTGTATTGTTACACATACTGTACATTCAACAAGATTTTTACTAAATTATGTTTTACAATTGTGAATAAAGCCTTGTGCTGAGATACTATCCTTAAAGGGCTCCAGTGATTAGAAATAATATAAACATGATTTTTATTTTCTTGTGAGTTTTACCCTGTGGTCTTCAGTTACTAAAGTTCAGCTCTTTTAGTCCACATTTTCATTAGCACTACCAAAATGTTGTACAATGACACCCTTGTAAACCTGTGTTGTATGTTGCGTTTACCAAAACAGACTGTTTAGTGTAATGTCACAGTGCCAAAATGTTTATACAGCTGTTGTGGCTTTGTAACTTCAGGAAGGTAGTGGGCTTTAAAATATTTTTTTGAAGCTTGGCTCCACATTGATGAGGGATTTCCTTCTCCTCAGCCTAATTATGCACTCTCCCTCAGTCCAGGCTTTCAACAGAAGAATTATCATTGGCACATATTGCAGTAGCATCATCAAATGTAAGTATTAAGAGATTCAAAGGTAAGATAATACATTTATGTACTGAGAGGTTCTGGTGCTTTTTACCATCAGTGAAGTCATGAAGAACAACACACTTTTATGATATATTATTCCTTTAATTTAAATGCTCAACTGGACAATCGCTTCAGTTTGCCATTAAACATGGAAAAGGTAAACATGTCCAGTGTGCATCTTTTAATAGTTGCAAATTATTTCTCCTGTTTAACTTTTCTTGGCTTGATAGTCATAACTCCCACTGTTTCACTTAGTACAGTGTAGGTATGTAGTAAAGAGCAAAAGTCTCAGACCACCCAACAAAATTATTTTTAAAGCTAATTTACTAGGATGCAAATTTTTATTTGTTTGTGAAAACTCTACAGTATATATAACATTTGTATACATACAAATAAGCACTGATAATGTAAAACGTAGCCGGATTTTTTTTTTGTATTTTGCAAAATATTAATGATATATAGTGAAATGGATGGAGCCGCACAGGCTTGATTCGTAATCCTTTCGTTGAATCGGTCCTGCTTTTCCAGCATCCAGATAAAAAATCATGAGGTATAGATATTAGCCTGATCAGGTTTGCTAGTGGTCACTTTTAACAAGAAAAGGTTGAATTTGATGGTGACCACAATTGCTAGAGTGCCTTAAGGAGAAGTTCTAAAATAGCCGAAGACTTCGACATACATAAAATCATAGTTTTGTGTCAGCAAGGCTGTAGTCAATGAATAACACACCAAACTGTATTTTCAAGATGTGGTGTTCAAGCTGTCTGCATCTGATAAACAGCGCTTAAAGGTCACTTCCACAAGGCATAGAGTAAAATCCATTGAAGTTCTTGCTCAGGATCTGGCAGAGTCTATTTGCACCTGCTTTTTGTACATGCTTTTTCTTTACAAAAACATTTTACAAGAATTAGCCCAGTATAATGTGTTGCAGATAAACAATTACTGCAGAAAGATGAGGGGCAGATGAGATGTAGTATGTGGAGGATCATAAAGCATGGAATGATAACCAGTGGGAGAAAATCTTCTGGATTGTTGAATACAAAGTTAATGTTTTTGGTTTCTAAAGATGGTGGTATGTCAGGAGTATGTTGATGCCAGTGTACAGCCTTTTTGAGATGCATTTAGTTGGTGGTGTAGAGAATCTGGTGAAAAATGATGGAATGATGAGTACTAAGATTTTGATTCCTTATGCTGTACTTTTGGGAAAATAAGTAATTGGCAAAAACCTCACCTTTTTGGCACAATAACCACCCCAACCCCACTGTAAGCATAATGCTTACCTGGAGTGTATAGAACCCTAACAGTATTAGATTAGCAACCTCAGAACACTTAGTTTCAATTATGCTCAGTACTATGTGGTATTGCTTGGACAAAGAAAGAGGAAAAATTCAAAAGAGGAGTTAAGGCAAATCCTTCTAGAAGAATTTATCACAAGGCTCCTTAAAATAATTGTACAGTAGTGTACCAAAGTGAATGGTGTGAATTTTGCATTCTAAGGGAGTACACAGAAAATACTACTGTACATCTTTTAAAAGAAAGCAAGATGTTCTTTTTATTGTATGAATGTTTATTGGTTTTTATTCTAATGTCATGCAGTTTTTGCAAGCAGATAACTGTCTTTACAAATATACTAGTGGAAAATGAAAAAGAACACCCTGTAGGTATCACAATAGGGAACTGAGCATTGGCTTAGGAGAACCATCTGAGAGTATTATGAACAGTGCCGAGCAGAGAAAGTGATAAACACAATGTATTGTGTGTTAAAGAATATTCACGTTAACATTAGTTGAAACCTCCCAATCCTACAGTACAAGCCTGTTCCCTGGAATGCAAGTGATCATACAGATATCAAATGTTCTCCTGTAATACCAGTCCATGCTCTTGACGCTTGTAGATACAACCCCAATTCCAATGAAGTTGGGACGTTGTGTAAAACATAAATAAAAACAGAATACAATGATTTGCAAATCCTTTTCAACCTATATTCAATTGAATACACTACGAAGACAAGGTATCGAATGTTCAAACTGATAAACTTTATTGTTGTTTTGCAAATCTTCACTCATTTTGAATTTGATGCCTGCAACATGTTCCAAAAAAGCTGGGACAGGGGCAGCAAAAGACTGGGAAAGTTGAGGAATGTTCAAAAAACACCTGTTTTGAACATTCCACAGGTGAACAGGTTAATTGGAAACAGGTGTTTGTCATGATTGGGAATAAAAGGAGCATCCCCAAAAGGCTGAGTCGTTCACAAGCAAGGATGGGGCGAGGTTCACCACTTTGTGAACAACTGCGTGGGCAAATAGTCCAGCAGTTTAAGAACAACATTTCTCAAGGTACAATTGCAAGGAATCTAGGGATTTCATCATCTACTGTCCATAATATCATCAAAAGATTCAGAGAATCTGGAGAAATCTCTGCACATAAGCAGCAAGGCCGAATACCAACACTGGATGCCCGTGACCTTTGATCCCTCAGGTGGCACTGCATTAAAAACTGACATCATTCTGTAAAGGATATTACCACATGGGCTCAAGAATACTTCAGAAAACCATTGTCAGTTAACACAGTTCGTCGCTACATCTACAAGTGCAAGTTAAAACTCTACCATGCAAAGCAAAAGCCATATATCAACAACACCCAGAAACGCCGCCAGCTTCTCTGGGCCCGAGCTCATCTGAGATGGACTGACGCAAAGTGGAAAAATGTGCTGTGGTCTGATGAGTCCACATTTCAAATTGTTTTTGGAAATCATGGACGTCGTGTCCTCCAGGCCAAAGAGGAAAAGGACCATCCGGATTGTTATCAGTGCAACGTTCAAAGCCAGCATCTGTGATGGTATGGGGGTGTGTTAGTGCCCATGGCATGGGTAACTTGCACATCTGTGAAGACACCATTAATGCTGAAAGGTACATACAGGTTTTGGAGCAACATATGCTGCCGTCCAAGCGACGTCTTATTCAGGGACGTCCCTGCTTATTTCAGCAGGACAATGCAAAGCCACATTCTGCATGTGTTACAACAGCGTGGCTTCGTAGTAAAAGAATGTGGGTACTAGACTGGCCTGCCTGCAGTCCAGACCTGTCTCCCATTGAAAATGTATGGCGCATTATGAAGAGCAAAATATGACAACGGAGACCCTGGACTGTTGAGCAACTGAAATTGTACATCAAGCAAGAATGGAAAAGAATTCCACCTACACGGCTTCAACAATTAGTGTCCTCCATTCCCAAATGCTTTTTGAGTGTTGTTAAAAGGAAAGGTGATATAACACAGTGGTAAACATACCCCTGTCCCAGCTTTTTTGGAATGTGTTGCAGGCATCAAATTCAAAATGTTTTATTTACGTTTTACACAACGTCCCAACTTCATTGGAATTGGGGTTGTATAACTGGTCAAGGGTGATCACCATTGGCTATGTTCTGATGACACACTATCACATCCAGTTCAAAACATTCCCGATTGGGGATAAGTCTGGTCTGGTGAGCATTCTGGACAGTGGAGTTGATGAACAGCCCCTTGACCACATTCCGTTGCACTGGCAGATGCTGTTTTGCTGGAAGAACATGTCACTCATTTTACACATGAATGGGATCAGAACCAGCTGAATGTTGTCTGTGATGTAGGTAGTGTTAGTCAGTGTCTCCACCACAAATACCTTTTGCAAATGAATGCTGTTTGTGAAAGCACCCCACACCATGCTTTTGTGTCGATTGGAAGTAGCCAATCACTAGGTCCTTGTTGGATGCATATAGAACCATTACTCATTTCCAGGTAGAATCTGATTTCATCACTAAAGGTGATGGACTGTCATTCAAAATACAGAACTGTAGGTGTAACTGTCAATTGCACGAATAGTGCTTGATGATGTCTACCAGGTAGGAAGAACATTTTATACAGTACTGTGTGTTCTTTGGATCTGAATTTGTGGATATCATAACAAAAATGAATCACTCAGTTTTAATGAAACTTGGGACAGGGTTATTGTGTTGCTTCAGCTTTTCCCCCAGAGTTTGTTTATTGTAGGAGTTTTTGTTTTGCTGTCACTTTTATCAAAATAACCTTTTGGCTAATGATGCATTTGCTATTTTGTGTGTATTACAGTCAGGTGCTAAGTGATACTTTAGCTTTTGGAAGTCTTACAACTATCCTAACCTTACAACAGTTATTTAAATGTTGATTAATCAGTTAGTTGACAATCAATTGAACAATCAAGTAAAGTATGTATTTATTTTGTTAATTTTCATGGAAGGTAGTGTCATGTTTACAATCTTTTCTGTGTTGTTTGAATTGCTTATACTGGGGAAACTACTGCCTGTACATGTTCATTGATTGACATCAGAGGAATTACATTTGTGTTTGTCTTGTGCACATTTCTAAACAATTTCTTGCCAACACAGTACAGTGCAAAGTAAAAAAAGTATTTGTCCTCATCCTGATTTCTTGTATTTTGCTTATTAATAACAATGAATTGCTTCTGATCTACAAACAAATTAATCTTATGGATACCATTTTTGCTCAGTGGCTTTCTGATGGTGGAATCATGAATGCCGACATTAACTGAGCTGAGAAAGGAACTGAAAATGTTAATCTGGGAGGTCCTCTGACTTCCTTGATGAGTGTTCTGTGCCCTCCTGGAGTAATTTTGCTAGGTCTGGCCAATACAAGGCAGATTTATTATTGTTCCAAGTTTTTGGGTTTTCTTTCTCATGTCTTCTGGAATTTCATTTGATTGAGGCAGGGGTGTGTTGCTTGCTGCGACCTTTCAGCCAACATCACATTGCTGGAAAGGTCCTGTTTGAGTGATGATTAGATCAAATAGCTTGGGTGTGTCTAGTCTAATGTATCCCGTTATTTAAATTTGGTTCTTTGGTTGATTGAGGAACCATTTTCAAATGGGTGATATACGTGTTTTCCCTTCAGTAAGCCAAATAACTATTTAAATACTGTATATTGTGTTTACTTGCGTTGTCTTATGTATTATACTAAATTTGTTTGGAGAAACGTTAAGTGATATGAGTAAGCTAAAGTAAATCAAGATGGATGCAAATACTTTTTCACAGCACTGTATGCTTCCCATTTGCTGTGGTGGGGGTTATTTAAGTGGTTAAATGATTCAGTAGTCTTCAGGAATTTGAGGCATGTATTTTGTACTTATCATGCATTCACTTCCTGCAGCTTTGACATCTGATATGGATCTTCAGTAGCTGCAAGTGTGGAGATGACACTTCAGTGAAAGCTTAGCAAGACCGATTGTTGTATGTTAGCAGTCAAAATGGGGCACTATTGTGTTAAAGAGCAGCTGTCAATCTGAAGACGACCAATTCTCACAGGACTTCTATGCTGATGTATCACTTTGCTGATGGATACTCAGTCATGTGACTAAGTTATACTTAACACGAAGCCCTCTATGTGGTATAGAGTGGAATGATAATTAGAATGGATAGAAGTTCATCATATAGGGCACACACCCACACTCACATTTACACATGGGGTCAGTTTAGTTTTGATTAAACATTTGTGGATTACCCAGAGATGAAACTCTACCAGACATAATTCCTGTGCCTGGAATAAGCATTTTTGATGATGGATTATTAGGTTCTTATAATTCCTCTGCTAGATTCCACTGACTGAAGTGTCACAATCCAGACATTGCTGATTTTGAGTAAACACTTATTTTAATGTTACAAAAATTTCAGCTTTTTACCGTTATTTCAGTAAAGCAATTGATGTTTATATTTTAAAATTTTTTTTTTTTTTTTTAAACACTGTCTGAAAGTCTTGCATTGTCACAAGAACTGCCTTCACTGTTGCCAAAGAAGAGACATAAATATGGCCATTATGAAATATGCAAATAGGTTTTATTCATGATTTTTCATTTTTTGGCATCTTTTTTTTTCTTTTTTTGTTACCTTGCTTACATGATTTTCTTGGTGAACGATATGGTTCTGTAAATTCTGTTAAATTCAGCCATTCAAGCACCTCTGCTGCAGTACCACTGTCTTTACAAGCAGGTAGGAGTTTTGATCCCAAGATTCTCGAATAAGCAAGTGGTGGGAGGCAAAGCTGTATCAGACTAATTGTGCATGCAGATGAATTCATTTTATGCAAAGCAGTCTATTAAAGGACTCCTGTGACTCATGAGGTGGCAGAACTTTCTCACAGATTTCTTTTAACCGTCTGAGTGCATGGAATTCTCTTTAGTGCTCATCAGATGCTTTCGCATTTTCTAGTTTTTGCAATTAAATGCATTAAAGTTCAAAACAGCTGTTTCTTAGTTTTCCACACTCTCCTCTTTAGTACATAAATTTTAAAGTATTAATTATTTCTGTTTAAACTTACCTGTTTGGTGTTTATATTTTGTTTGAGGTATGTGCATCTAAAAAACTGATTCTTTTATTCTTAGCATATTGCTAATCTCAAGACACTCTGGAATTAATTTATTTATTCATTTATTGTTCTGTTATCCAAGCCAGAAGTTCTGTCTGGGATCAGGAGGGAATATTATGCTGTTTGTTTCTATTATAATCTGTATAATTTTTTTTGAGCTTCTGTAAAATTTTAATGTCCCCTGTGGGCCAAATACATTTTATGCATCTATCCATCAATCTGTCTATCTCTCCATCCATCCATCCATCCATCCATGACCTGTGTAGAATTGTGGTGCAACAGTTACATTAAGCCTGAACTTCTTGATTTATTCATTTATTCATCATCAGAAGGCCAATACAGTGCATCCGGAAAGTATTCACAGCGCATCATTTTTTCCACATTTTGTTACTTTACAGCCTTATTTCAAACTGGATTAAATTCATTTTTTCCTCAGAATTCTACACACAACACCCCATAGTGACAACATGAAAACAGTTTACTTGTGATTTTTGCAAATTTATTAAAAATAAAAAAAATGAGAACAGAGTAGGATCTCTTTTATATTGTCAGTTTTGTTAATCTGTTCTTTTTTGTTGTTTCATTATCTTACATTAAAAAAGACAATTTTGGTATGTGTTTGTTTCTTCGGTAACATTTAAACAAATGTGGGTTGAACAGCAATGTTTATGTTGAATTTTGTTGTATTCCACAGTTCTGCTGCATTGTTAGCTTTATTGGTAACTGTAGTATACAAGATAAATACATATTTCTGTAGTGTGTGTTTTATAAACATTCTAACATTTTGATGATTTCAAATGTTCAGTAAAGTAACTGGATTACATAATTCACAGAAACTGTGATTTTGTTCAACTCTACAATATTTTTCATGACATGGCACATGCACTATCTATATTACTAAACCACAGTTTTAATTTGTGCATGGAGGCACCGATATGCATGCGCAGTATGCCGTGGCTTCCCAGAGTCAGTGGGTGGCACCCAACAATAAACGGAGGCACCTACCACGCGCTTCACAAACACCACAAGTGAAGAAGTCACGGCTCCAAAACGAAACACCTCAAGTAACGGAAATACAAACACGAGCCCGTATGGATAAACAAAATGAACGAAGGCGCCTACAACGCGCCTCTAAAACAGCGGACGCAGAGGAGTCACGGCTCCAACAACACAGAGCTCAAAGACGCCTACAACGCGTTTCTGAAACACTACATGCAAGAGAGGCACAGATCCAAAACGAATAATCCACTGTGCCACCAGTCAGTGTGTATAGGTTAGAGTATGCTTCCTAACAGTAAACGACTTCTACCTAACGACACAGCCACAGAACAACAAAGACGAAACCGCATAGATAAACACAATACACGGAGGCTCCTACGACACGCTTCAGACACACCAGAAGCAAAGACGTCACGGCTCCACAGTGAAAGAGCTCAACTAAATACAAACACAAGCCCGCATGGCTACGACCTGTAAGTGAGCCTGTATGGATAAAAAGAATGAACAAAGGTGCCCACACAAAGAAACCGCTTTAGTACAAATATGTTTATCTAATTAAATGAAAACTTTACCATGGCTACGACCTATACACTAAACCTGAGGTAAAGCGTGCACGCCAGGTTGTACAGCCGCCTGAACGCAACCGCCCACACCACCGCATATACCACGTTCGTTTAGTAATGTAGCCCTCCATGCCCGGATCCGCCGCCATGGCCACTTCGGCACGCGAATCCGCCGCCATCAGCGAACGACTTCTCGCTGACGACACAGCCATAGAAAAACAACAGTGAGACTGCATGGCTAAAAACAATACACAAAGGCGCCTACAACTGAGTCACAGCTCCAAAAAGACACCGCTTTAGTACAAATATGTTTATTTAATTAAATGAACTTTCCCAGGACGCACCCACCCTCCATGATATTTCATCCCTCCAAGTATCGGAGGGAACAGAAAGTGATTGCCATTCTTGGATTTGCGATTCTTTCGAGAATTGTGGGCTTGCTGGTTGATGTAGAATAGTTTTGATAAAATACCTTATTAAGTTTCAAAGCAACGCAGAATATCTTTTCAAAAATATTTTCCCTTTGGTTTTTTAAGTTTGCCAGATTTGTTTTCAAATAGCATGAATGCCTATTCATCATAAAATGTTTTTAAAGTTTACATGTTGTTATAAAATTTAAACTCCAGAAATGTATAATTTATACTTTATTTTCTCATGAAAAACAACACCCATATCTGAAAAAATGTTAATTTTGAAGTAGGATACACTTTGTATGCTTTTTATTACATTTCTTGCATTTTTACTTTCTCATCCAAAGACTCGATGTCGAGATTTTGGTGAATCTCACCGTTTTAGATATCCTTGTGTCCAAAAATACAATTTTTGGAATTGTGTGTGTGTAAACACGCTAGCTTGAGTAAGTTTTCACTTAGGTCAACCAAATTTTGTGTGCAGGTATTAGGTTCAAAATGTAGATTTCTGTCAACTTTTGAGCTATTTCCATTAACCAGAAGTGGTACATTACCTTTTATTTATGCAGCTGCAGAGTCTGATTTATTCAACTTTAGTTTTATAATAATTGTTCAATATGCTATTAATATGATTTGATTTGTTGTTGATGGTTTTTTAATGGACATAATATAAAAATATAATAATTTTCTTGAGGTTTACTCCTCAAATATCCATCCCCATATCTGAGTAGACGAGAAAGTCAAGGGAGACCACTCCCGATTTTTATTTCTGCAAATGAAGCAGTAGCAACACTTTCTATTTCAATACAAGGTACTTTATTTCTGATTAACAATTAAATTTTGTCAATGTGGTAATGAAAACATTTTTGATTATTAATTACCTTTATCTGCTCTTGTAATACTAGTAAATTTGCATGGTACAAACCAGACATTTGCAGTAATAAAATTATAAGAGCACTAAATGTTTAAGATTTTCGGAATTTAAAGAAACCATTAAGTTTGAACGAGTCACATCAGCTTACAATCACTACAACTCATGTAAGAAAAGGATGGAGATGTAGCAGCTCTTCTTTAAACAAAGATAAATAAAGTTAAACATATTCAATATTCATTCATGATCATTTATGTACTTTTACATTTGAATGTCAAAAATAAGAACATAAACAGTGAAGAACCCAAATTGTAAGAAATTGATTCACAACACATGTTCTCATCACTAGGATAGCGTAAATTACTTTTAAGCAGTTTTACTGCAGTTATACTTAACCAAGCAAATAAGAAATGAGAACTGGTTGGCACACTTCAATGCAACATTTATTGGAGTGATGTTAAGTAATTAAAAAAAATAGCTAGAAAGCATAACGTTTGCAGGTTGAAGAATCAATTCCCACATTTTATACTAAGTACCCATTTCTCTTACCACCTTAGTAAAGTAATGACAAGGCAAGAAATTATTAAATCAAATCCACTTGACAAAGCACATTATCAAGTGTGTTGGGTCTGTGTTACTGATTGGTATTAAATGATTGCATATTATATGCAATGAATGGTCTTATGGCGTATAGCAGCTTATCTGGAACTAAAGATCACATCTTAAATTGGGCCTTGGACATGTTTTATTAAGTTGTTAAACAATTGTGTTACTTAATATTTTCTGTTTCGACAGCCCATATTCACCATGCCCTGTGGCTGCAAATGCTGTCTAATAGCCACCCTTCATCACTCCCCGCAGTTCACAGGAGATGCGTAAACTTGGTGATACATGTGACTAGTGGTGGACGAGTTACCATAGGGATAGTAGTAAAGGAGTTAAAGAGAACTGCACCTGCCAGTCTAGTGATGGGAGTATTTCTTTGAAAAACAAAGAACAAATAGTTTTCATTTATCTTAACCTTGTTATCTCATACAGAAGTCTGGACTTGATGGCAGGGCTGTATGCTTAATGCAGTTTCACTGCCTATGGAAAACTGTTTAAGTGCTTCATTGTGTGTTCACTGTTGCCGCATAAATCTCTAACAGAGGTGCAAAGAAGTTTAGTTAAGTTTATCATCCTTCTTGTAGCACTATTTTAAACTGGTTCCATAAATTTCAATCTTCTGGTAGTGCAGTGGAAGTGTTTGTTGAACCATTGAGAACAGTAAGAACATCAGAAAATATTAAAAGGGTAACATGGGCTATAGACTGGATTTTGGCACTGAGCAAAACGTCAGTTGGCAGCATTAACCATTTCAAACTGGTATGTTTGCGGAATTCTTCATCAAGATTTTTCCAATCACCTATATATCTTGAAACATATTGAACTGTTTCCGAACTGAGGTAGAAAAATGTATGGTTAATGGTGGAGCTAATTTGAAAAATGCAATCAAGAAAATATTATTTAAGATGCAATAAATTAATGTTACTTATTTTTATTACTGTATTCCTCATCTGGTGCCATAAGTTAAGTGACCATTCATATTGTTCTTTGAAAAATCAATACATCTTTGAGCCTCTTCTGTTATAAAGAATTTGTTTTTCTCTGCTTTACTAAAGCTTAGCACTAAGCAGTTACACTGGCAGGGATATATTGCAGTATTCTGTTCCCAGTTTTGAATGATAATCATTGTTTTATGAACGATATGTTTGCTTGACAAACTTGCTAAGTTTATATGACAATCAGCATCAAGTGACTCCGTGAGAACCCTAACTACAAAGGGGACTATTTCATTTATATTAGGTAGAATGCCCAGAGGGGACTGGGCGGTCTCGTGGCCTGGAACCCCTACAGATTTTATTTTTTTCTCCAGCATTCTGGAGGTTTTTTTTTTGTTTTTTCTGTCCACCCTGGCCATTGGACCTTACTCCTTTTCTATGTTAAGTAATGTTGTCTTATTTTAATTTCTTATTTTGTCTTTTATTTTTCTTTTCTTCATTATGTAAAGCACTTTGAGCTACTTTTTGTAAGAAAATGTGCTATATAAATAAATGTTGTTGTTGTTGTTTCCACTTTTCTCTTTTAGTAATATTCATTTGAGAAATATGCATGAATGTCACTGTCATTGTGGTAATAATCCCTGTGTTATATACACTTGTTTCTGTAAATATTAGTACAGTATTCCCTCGCTACTTCGCGGTTCACTTTTCGCGGATTCATGACTTCGCGGGTTTTTAAATACAAGTGATTGCCCGCCTATCGCGGAAGTTATGTTCCAGACCCATCAGCAACAGGAGAAAATCCAGAAAGACCATATAAATAAACATTTTTATAGTTTAAGCCTTAAAATACCCATCCCACATGCTTTAAACACATGTAAACTTATAAAACACACTTTGTTAACACATATGATATGTGGATGTCGGGCTAAGGATATGAGTAACATCTCACTATTATAAAACATTTTAACTTCACGCAAGACAAGACAGTGAGACAGGAAAATAGGTGATGTACACCTAGAAGCCTGATTGTACAGGCTTTTAAATTATTGACAAGCAGAGCGACAAGCAGCACAAAGCCAGCACAAAGTCCACTTCTCCTTAGCGTTCATTCAGCTCCCCACCCCCTTGACAATGCGAAGTGGCAGGAGTGTGCGCCTCCTTGGGGGGGGGGGTTTCAGCGAACGTGCGTTCAGCCCTCAAACACCCCCATTACTCCTCCTCCTTCCGAACGCGCAGAGCAACAAGCAGGCATTTTGGCAGAAGCAGCACAAAGTCCATTTCTGCTTAGCGTCAGTTCAGCTGCCCCCCTTGACGTCTGATCGCTGCGTGCAGTGTGCAGTGTTGGTCTGCGGTGTTTAAGAATGTAGAAAGTGTTTAAGAGCATAGGAAGTGTTTATAAGAGTGTGGGAAAGGTTAACAAGAGAGTGAGAAAGGTTTATAAGAGTGTGGGAAGGGTTTATAAAGCCTTAAAATATGTATAAATAATAAAATAAATATAGGTCACTACTTCGCGGATTTTCACCTATCGCGGGGGGCTCTGGAACGTAACCTCCGCGATAGATGAGGGATTACTGTATGTCAATTGCAGTCAGATTTGGAAGTAAAGCACCTTTTTGTGTGTCTTTTTTTTCTTTGAATATGTAAATTTTGTTGTTAAACTGGCTATGTAGGTTTAACTCCAAATACTCTGGTTTTCTCCACATTCCAGAGACACATGTGTTAAGTTGTTAAACAGTTTTAATTTGCTGTAGTAGCAATGAAAGTGTATGGCTACATGCATGACTGTTTCTTCTGGCACGCAGTCTAGGGTTGTTTCTTGAATTGAGCCTCATGCTACCAAACTGGGCTCCTACTCCCTGTGATTGTTAGTTTTGATTAAGCAAATACAGAAAATGGTTGAATGGATACTCATATATTTTTATATACAGTATTACTCGTATGATGTTTGAAACAGACACACAAAGTTTTTTGCATGTGTTGATTCATGTAAGTGTTTCTCATCAGGTTCTTCTCATAGGGCTTTCCTAAATAAATGGATGATTATGCTTAATGAAGTCCAGACTGAATCTAGCCAGTGTTGTACAGATAAACTAATTTGAAATTTAAATGTGGAGTCTTATCTGAGAAACCCAAATAGTTTCCCTCAGGGTTTGGTTTTGTACAAGGACCAATTCTATTTTTTTCCCCTTCATGTGTTACATCAGTAAAACCAAGTGATAGTTTTCTATTTTTTTTTTATTTTTTATAATTTTCTATTACTTTGTATTATATTTAAACTGCATTACAGTAATCCCTCCTCCATCGCGGGGGTTGCGTTCCAGAGCCACCCGCGAAATAAGAAAATCCGCGAAGTAGAAACCATATGTTTATATGGTTATTTTTTATATTGTCATGCTTGGGTCACAGATTTGCGCAGAAACACAGGAGGTTGTAGAGAGACAGGAACGTTATTCAAACACTGCAAACAAACATTTGTCTCTTTTTCAAAAGTTTAAACTGTGCTCCATGACAAGACAGAGATGACAGTTCTGTCTCACAATTAAAAGAATGCAAACATATCTTCCTCTTCAAAGGAGTGCCTGTCAGGAGCACAGGCTGTCAGAAACAGAGAGCAAAGCAAACAAATCAATAGGGCTGTTTGGCTTAAGTATGCGAAGCACCGCGGCACAAAGCTGTTGAAGGCGGCAGCTCACACCCCCTCCGTCAGGAGCAGGGAGAGAGAGAGAGAGAGAGAGACAGAGAAAAACAAAGAGTGAAAAATCAATACATGCCCTTTGAGCTTTTAAGTATGTGAAGCACCGTGCAGCATGTCGCTTCACTAAGCAGCTGCACACAGAAGGTAGCAACGTGAAGATAATCTTTCAGCATTTTTAGACGAGCGTCCGTATCGTCTAGGTGTGCGAACAGCCCCCCTGCTCACACCCCCTACGTCAGGATCAGAGAAAGTCAGCGCAAGAGACACAGAGAAAAGTAAGTTGGGTAGCTTCTCAGCCATCTGCCAATAGCGTCCCTTGTATGAAATCAACTGGGCAAACCAACTGAGGAAGCATGTACCAGAAATGAAAAGACCCATTGTCCTCAGAAATCCACGAACCAGCAAAAAATCTGCGATATATATTTAAATATGCTTACATATAAAATCCGCGATAGAGTGAAGCCGCGAAAGGCGAAGCGCGATATAGCGAGGGATCACTGTACCTTCATATATAAGACCGCATGCTGGTGGAGTTGGATAGTTCTGCTGCTTTATAGATCCACCATCCTTGAATTAAATATCATGTCAGCTGTTGTCCATGCATAGTCTTCATGTTATCCATATGTCTGTGGCTTTTCCTCTGAGTACTGTGCATTTCCAAAGACAAGATGCTTAGGTTGGTTGGCAATTCAAAATTGGCCCTGTGTTAAGGTGGATGCATGCATGAGTCCTGATATTCTGTCTAGGGCTGTTTCCTGCCTTGTGTCTAGTGTTCTTGGAGTATAATAAGCATATAATTGTAAAGTATGCATTTTTAAAAATTAATTTTGTTTCTAACCAGGAGGAAGGGCAATTAGCTGGAAAGAAAGGAAGAAAGAGAAAGAAAGAATACTTAATTAATTTGCTTTTTAAGAATGAATCAGATAATAAATGGATAAATATCCTGAATTTTCTATTCCTGTTTTGGTTTCTGTATGCATATCATGCAGAAGCCCAAGCCTCTGAATTTTGCCTAGTTGTTCATGCTTTACACAAACTCTTCCTTGAACATATTATTGACTTCATAGCTTTTACATATATTATTTATTATAAAAGCTGATCACTCATATGCAACATTAAAATAAGACCATTTTAGTAATGTATGTCTTATAACTGATAAATCGGCAAAGAAGTAAATATTTGCATTGAAATCCAAGCAGCTAATACAGTCTGTCTTCATGATTGGTTTACTATAGGTTTTTTTTTTTTTTTGCCATGTGCTTGAATTTAAGTCCTTGCCAAGACATCTCCTCCTCTTACAAATCTGAACTGTGGTGAAGACAAGGGCTACAATATACAGTATGTTGGTTACAATATATTCATTTGAAAGTGAGGTTGCTAATATTGACAGTATATTTTTGCCAGCCTGGGAAATACGAGATCTGCTGCTCATCAGTGAAAAGGAAATGATAAAGATTTTAGCACAAGTCTCTGAAAGTAGAACAGGGCAGGGTTTTCCATTAGGGAGGAGTTCAGCTTACAGATAACATGTTGGTGCTGTACCAATGTGGCTGTAATTCTGTTGTCAACGTTTTCCAGTCACAATTGCATTAGAACAGCAACTGTTTAGGCAGCATCTTTTAGAAGACCATGATAACAAAAGCAAATATAGATATGCTGTACATGTCGATTTTGTGGTAATTGTAAATTTTTAATTTATGAATAATTTAAATCCAGTTTTGTTTGCCGTCATTGGAGGATGACATGTTGAAGGTGTTTGTGGTATGTAAAAAAATAAAAAAGTGTATAAATTAGGCCTAGAGTTTAATTCTAGATAAAAAAGTAGGCGTGGAAGTTGAAACACCACAAACTTTGCCCTCAATGCGATATTTCAGCTTACTGATATTGTGCCCTTTTTCTTCAAAGATATGCAAATGCAAACTGATGTTCAATAATAAAAAAGAAATTCTAGGCTTATCTGCCAGTCGTCTGTGTTGTCAGAGTTGTCTTTGTTACTTAGCATACAAGGTGGTTTGATTTGTAATAGACACATTTTATGTAAAATAATGAAAACAATTTCTACAATTAAACATGATGAAGAAAGTCTGAGAAAAGAATGTGTTATCTAGCTTTATTATAATGCTCAACTCCTCCTCTGGTTTTATTGTTTACGTGTTGTCTACTGTTTTATAGATATGACTTATCCTGCAGTCACATCCTGATGAATATCCTTATTTTTTGTGTAAATTTGTAAATGAAAATACTCTTGTGCTTAGTTTACCTTTTTTAAGTACAATCTGTGTTACAGCAAAATGTAGTATATGGTAGGTATCCTATACACAGTCATCATATATTATGCATAAAGTGTTCAAAGCTTTCTCTGTATTGCTGAATAATAGACTGAACTAAGTAAAGATTAAACACCCTGCATGGACTTGAGCACAGATGAGTAATTTTTTGTGCCTTTCTAATAGAAAATACACTAACTAAAATGACTAATGTTATTGATAACTACAAGGCAACATTTTTACTTGAAAAATAAAATAATATATTGTGATTTTAATTTCCTACGAATTGCTATATATAACTGTCAAGTGTCACAGGTACAATGTGAAAGATCTGGACACTTATGTTCCAATATCACAGAAAAAAATTAAAACTTTTAAAGTACCAATAAATACTGCACATTATGCACATCCACATAATAATAGTATAGCAGTGGTATCATCATATAATGTACCATACATCCTGCAAAATGCAGTGTAGAAAACAATTTGTGGCAATATACAGCTATGCAGACAATAATCATTAAGCTATTAACTATTGATTAAATGCACAGCTTTTTAGTAAAAACTGTTTTTGAACCTTGTACCTTTTTCACTGGGTCTTGAGGTGTGTGGGATCATGCTTAGGTAACTGCAGGTTTGAAACACAAAGGTTTACCATATTATCTTTTCAGAGTCATTCATTAATAATTGTCTTTTACAAGAATTTAAATGATAATTTCAGACCTCAATTGCCTTGATTCATTCTGTACAAGTGTGTCTATTTTAAAGCAATTTTCAGAATGAGGTAAATTACAAGAAGAACTTTGAAACTGTCACTGGCAGAAACACTGCAGTCAAAGCATTCCATTCATGCAGTGTCCAGTATGTTACCCAATATGTGGTGAATGTTCCAGCAGCACTGAGTGCAGGCCAGGAGTTGGCAGTTAATAGGTTACAATTCCTTAGCAGGAAACACTCATGCACATACCAATGTGATATTTTAATCAAGTTGTTGCACACATGATTTATATATATTTCAGTTTGAATGAAACTATGCTTTACAAGCAAAACTTAGTCCAAAAAAAGGTCTTTCCCAGTGTAGGAAGTCCTGTTTCCCCTACAAATTCTGTATGGGATTTATCTGAAGCATTGCGAGCAGAATCATTTGGCTATGCTAAAAATAGTGCAGCTGACAATCAGGATGTTTCCTAAAAGGCAGGATGGCTCCTAAAAAACAAAACAGAAAATGGCAAGCAGGTTTGGAAATAGCAGATATCTCATTATTAAAATAATACTCACTCTGTAAAGAGTTGCTTAATCTGAACTGTTCATTTGATTAAAAGCATTTAATTTACATTTTTTCTGGTCATTCTGCTGGCATTGAAATTGTACCCTGGTACACTTCAGTGAACACAGGCAGCTTAAAGCACTCCTGTCATGACAATTACAGAATGAGATATACCTGTTGGGTCTTTTTTATACCTGCTGAATCCAAATTATTGTCATGGGTAGGCAGAGTATCTACTGGAGGAAACTCATTCCGTAAGAGGTAAGAACTGTGGTGAAAACCAGAGATGAAATGATTGAAAGAGTCAAAAAGTTCATCTTTTAATTTGACAGTTAAAATGAGTTTTGTGTTATGTGAAAGTCAGTGTCATTGAAGACCACATAACTTGTGCCAAAGATATGGAAGTAATTCATGAATCAATCAGTGATTTTTCTTTTTAATGCATATCTCCATTAATAGTATACACTATCATAATGTTATTTGCAGGACAAATAAGATTATGCTCTCAGTTCTGTGCTCACTGTTACATTTTACATGTGATTTTCTAGTAACACTTTCCTTATAGGAACAATGTTTATCTGTTAATAACGTCTTACATTTCTACTTCATTCAAGAAAAAAAATGGTACAACAGTTGTTGGTCTGTTGAGCCAAGAAGTGATTCATATATTTTATGATCTTTGATTTTTTTTCAGCTGCAGTTTATTTTACCAATTTAATGTAGTTTTAAGTGTTTTTATCACTTTTGATCAAAAATTCAGCTTCTTTCACTTTACCATACAACCTGGCAAAGCTAGTTAGATTTTTTTTTAAATGAAATCAAAGATAGTGAGACCTATAAGCAGTGGTATAGAAATTGAACTGCTGCACCACACATGATTTCGGCATAATGTCTAACTTAAATAGTGTATTTTTGTTTGATCATAATAACAAGATTTTGGGGGACTTTTCCAGTTAAATATTTTATTTATTCATTTGCTATGTTAGTGGATCTTCAGGGGCCTCATCATGTGTTACATTTTCATTTTTAGCACGTCTTTTGAGAGAAATAAATGTGTCATTTTTTACAAAACAGAGACTGAGAAAGGGGTAGGGGGATGCTGTGATTGCAGGGGAAGACTAGCAATTCCTCTTTCTGTATTTCTATGCATTCCTTGCATTACGTAGGTAGGTTTATAATATAATTGTTAACAAAAATATGTATATAAAATGCAAATGTTTATTGAAGAAATGAAAAGGCTATAGTAAAACTGTGGCAAACATTATTAGTGAAGAGAATTATAAAAGGGTACAACACAGAAAGAGAAAAGAACTTACCAGTGCCAGATCATCAACCACTCTTCCCCACACTGTTAGGCTGGGTTTATACTTCACATGATGCGTGCTCCAGCGGACGCTACTGCTAAGCAACTGTTGTACTGTTTATACTTGTTCACGTACTTTACATAAATCTGGATGATTCCACCAGGTGGCAGTGTGAGATGTCATCATGGTGAGAAAACATTCAGCTTCATTGTGTTGTGAATTATATTCATCCTTTAAATTCCGAGGACACCTTGCCACAGTATCTCTGAAAAGGATGGATGTTTAATGATTACATCCATCAGTCCAGGGATGCTCCCATTCCGGCAAGCATCGAGTGCGAGGCAGAAACGATCCCTGTATGGGGCATCAGCTCATCGCATGGTGAACACAAGCATACACATACACTAGTGTCATTTTAGAGACTGTAAATCCCCAAACCTTCATGTCTTTGGAAGGAAACCGTAGCACACTATGGAAACCCACTAGGAAAACATGCAAACTCCAGGTAGGGAACACAAGGGACGTAAGTCCCCTGCAAGGCAGCAGTGCTACTGCACTGCCACCGTGGCACCCCCACATGTGTAATTATTAACTTCATTTAAATAATGAATACTGTTAACAACTTATCTGTAAAATGTAACATGCATGGTTTAATGCATTTCATCATAAAAGTGATATCAAGTATAAATCTAAGGATTCTAAATGTGCAGAGAGCTGAAATATAATAAATGTAATGTGTTCTGTGTGGCTTTCTGTTACATGTATTATATTCTGTAAGTGCCTTGAGCATGGGAAAGGCGCTATATAAATAAAATGTATTATTATTATTACATGTAGATAGTAAATAGAGACTGACGTCACGTTCCGACTTTTATCACCCTGTGCCCCCTGACTTTTTGCTGGTACTGCATCTCGCACATGCGTTGCGTTAATTTCTAAGGACGGGTCAAATGAATACTGGGAACGCGTGGCAGCCATGAAGCGTGAAGTATAATTGGGCAATAAGAGAGTGAAATTTAATGCAATTGAAGGGTAAGTGCAGAAGTCCCACATCAGGAATAGGAAGGAAGTTGGGAAAGGAATAGTTAATTCAGTTAACTGATGCCTTAAAGTTTCCCATTGTTATGTTCATCTAAACTTCAGAGAAAACCTTCTTCATTGAAAAGAAAAGATTGAATGGCACCTGGTCACAGCCATTCTGCTGTTAACTTGCTTGTAGATGTCAGATGTATTCTAGAAAGAAGAGTTGTCATTAGGTGCCTTAAGGTTTCTGCATTGCCTTTCATCTAGTTAAAATGTTGCACAGTTCCAGTCCAATTTTTTTGGACTCTGCATTTCTGTATGCTTTCTAGATAGCTGTGGAATCTTTTTGCTGGAAATGAGGATTAAATAGAAAGGAAAACCTTTACTTTAAAAGAAACAAGGTTATTATGGGATGGGATCTCCATATTTTTAATCTGTACAAATTATGCTCATGTAACACCTGAAAGAGGTCTGAAAATTCCTGTGTAATAAGGGCCATAGTCCTTTCTGCTGTAGATGCTGGCAGGCCAAAAAAGCCAAATATAGCCTATGTAAGTTCTGTTCTTTCAGGCACAGCTATCTGCTCCTCATTATTTATGATTAAAAAAGGACCACATTATCCACTTTGTTTGATATAATATAACACTTAAGCAGTTCATACTGAGTTTTATTTTCTCTCCAACCTGTTGTTACACTACTGTTCACTTTACTTAGATGTTTATCATTACACATCTTCTACACCTCTATATATAACATGTAATATGGAACTTGATTACTTTTTATGAAGAAGAATTTATGGCTTTCTAACAGCCACAAACCACATGTTGTGTATGAGTGTAAAATGCTTTAAAAATTGAATACCATTTTAATAAACTGAACACTAAAATGAAGTATGTAACCATTAGCCTCTCATCTTTCAGATGTTGATTTTTTGTTAAACAATGTTTTTTTTTTTGTTTGTATTGTCAAAGCTTTTACTGAGATGTGCTTACTTGCCTGCCTCAAAATAAAATAAAAACTGTTCTGTGTTTCAATTATGTTTTCTCAATGGGCAGAGTACCCATCAAACTTACTATTGCTAGTTTAGAAAATTAGATTTTCCTTCATCAAGAGACCTATAAATTCTTCAAATAAGTTATGTAGTAGAGATTGTTTTTTCTTGTCACATTGTTGTACTGTTTTTTGCCAATACACCATCCCTCCATTTTCAACATTTCAATTTCATGGCTTTTCTTTTCTATCTGGTAATTTGACTGTGGTGTTAATGTTACTCTTCTTGGTATAGTAGTGTAGCTGTTAATTTGAGTTCGATTAGTAGCTCCGATACCAATATCATGGATTTTTAGCCTTCTCTTGTTTATGCTACATGTGATCTCTTTCAGAATGAGTTTATTGGTTTTAAATTGGTCTGATGTGAGTGATCAAGTGTGACCCTGTGTCCTGTTCATTATTTCTGTGTGATGCTATTAGAAAAGGCTGCAGCTTAATGAGACTTTGTAATTGAAACAGCATGTTCAGAAAACAGATGAATGAATAGTTTTCCTTGACAGTAATGCTAATCCTGTGTTTAAAATTTCTGACAAACACTCTGATATTTCAATTATCTGCTTTTAATAACATCGCCATCTGCTGCTTTTTTATGTAATGTACCAGAAAGTCTGCCTCTAGCTATTTTTTCAGTCCTACTGCATAATTTGTATAATTAGGCTTTATTTGCTCCTGGTTGTGTTGGAAGACTCGGTGAACCAGTTCAATCCCATTTTGATGATGGTGTTTGCAAGTGAAAAACCACATGTAGCCCAAGTTTAAACACTAGACGGTCATGGAAAAGTGGGCTATTATGTTTTGGGCACCACTAAGGACCAATTATTGTAATTTATGCTTATTAAATGTCCTTCTGGTGTCAATGATAGTAATTTAAAAATCTTAATAAAACTGTTAATGGAAAGTAATAAGGATCTTGGGATAAGGGATCAGTTTTATTCAGTATGATGTTTAGCACAGTGACAGAAACCATTCATTTAACCTGGTGTATGACTTTGGACACAGAACATTTTAAGGGCATTGAAACTGCTCCAGTACTATGTTCAGTCTTACAAAGTGCCTCAGTAGAAATTAGGAAAAGCAGAAAAGCACAGCTCATTTTTTGTTTAGCCTATTAGCAAAATAAGATTAACCAGTCAAAAGATAAACATCTTAGGCTTTTTGAAAAGAGCAACTTTAAGCATGCAGCTGCATTTGGCAAAAAAAAAGAAGTGATATTAGCTGACAGTAGCCTGTGCTGGCCCCAATCCTAACCAGACTGCAACAATGTAGAAGATATGCTGTGGTGATTTTTTTTTTTCTTCTCCTTAATGGTACTGAGGCAATTATTCTAAGCTCTTCTCTCAAACTTAGACCCCATCCCCAAGAAAGCTGTAGTTCACCTACAACAGTGGGTGATACTAAAGAGTCCATTGTGCCATTGTGAGTTGTAATGACATTCACACGTAAACTTAGGTTTCCTGTGCTTTTAAAGTAGACAGAGCCTTAAGGAAACCTTGGACTTTGCTCTCTGCACCTGCCCTGTTTGGCAAAAAAAGTATTTTATTTTTGTACTCTCCCCAAGTCTGTCATGGTACACTTTTTCCTACAAGGTAAATGCCATTATAGTAAAAGAGCTACCTCTATTTACAACCATCTCACCTCTTCTGTAACATATCCTACTTAAACAGGCACCAGTAAAAGAGATGACGTGACTTGCACCATGGTAACTTTGGGGTGTGAACCAGCAATGGCTTTTTTCCATTGGTTAATATTGGGTTCATCAAAGCATGCTTAATCACTACAACTTTACCCTCTAACTTCAGTGGTTTCCCAGTCCCCCTCCACCCTCAATCTCAGCTTTCCCAACATAGCAACTAATGGTGCAGGACGCTGTCAAGTAATGGACCTTGTGCCTTTCTAGCAACCACCAGCAACAAGCTGGATCACTGAGCACATCGGTAAGGATCCCCTTAGTTCTGCACCATTTTGTGGATGCAGATTTATGAACTTTGTCTTGGTATGCACATTAAGGGCTGAGTTGGAAAACTGTGGTGCAGCAACAGACTGCTTTCCACTTCCACTACATTCATAGACTGATTCATTATTTGCGAGATGACCTTTGTCAGCTGTCACAGTTTTTCCTCAGTGTTTGCCTCCAAACTCTGCATACACTGTGAGAAGAACTGTTTATGATGCTGTACCCACTCACCTACCTATTCTGATATAGATAGATAGATATCTTTGAGGCCATGGCATCATTCAAGTTATGTACAGTTCGAGTGATATGATGTGATTCCTATGGCAATGAGATGTTTAATAGAACATGAAAAGAATTAGTAATTTTTTTTCTGGCGCCTACCTGGCATGTTTAATCCTGTAGTGGATCCAGAATTTGATTTAAAGACAGCCTGGATTCACACCAGTTTACCTGATGATTTATTTTTATTCAAATAACTTCAAGGATACCATGAAGCCTAGTCCAGCTCGCAACCTCTCCACTCTGAGACAATAAACAACCTTGAAAAAAGGCAGAAGTAATGTATTGGAGATAGGAACTAGATGGAAATAGAACAATATATACAAAATATAATTGGTAACCTTAAACAAACTATACACAGAATACCTCAAATTAAACATAAAATACAGCTAAAGTTCTGTTACTAGCAAAGTTTTGGTGAACAGCCCTCATAGAAGATGATTTTCCTGTTGTTCTGTCATGTGGGAGACATTGTCCTTCTGAAGTGTGCTTCAGACCACAACAGATTAGCAGCTTTAAAGTTGTTATTTTGCATGATGTGAGTTTCACTGCAGCTCCGATGATGATAATCCTACTCCAGCTCATAATGGTCCCCCTTTTAAAGATGTAGTTCTTCTTTCAGCCTGTGAGATTGACAGTGCTAGGTCTAAAGAGTCTGGTGCTACAGTTTTTAGATGCGAGTTAATTTAAATGTAGTCTTGTGTGGCAGTGTTACTATAGTATTATGAACATTCTGAATTTTTAATTTGTGGTCGTTTTGGTGTTTAAATTTGCACTATTTTTGTTTTTGAAAGTTTCCTTTTGATAGTCACACCTGAAAACATATATATTTTTTTTTACCCTTGCTCTTTAGCCTAGAAGTTAGAACTATTCTTTCTCTTACTCAAAATGAAGAATTTGTCATACATATTGTGAGGATTTAAAAAATAAGCAGTTATTTCTTTGACTTATACTTACTGTGCTGATAGACTTAAGGCCGCTGCATTCCTAGATGCTTTTATACTGTACAGTGGAACCTTGGTTCACGACCATAATTTGTTCCACACCTCTTGTCATAAACCGATTTGGTCGTGAACAGAAGCAATTTCCCCCATAGGATTGTATGTAAATACAATTAATCCGTTCCAGACCTTACGAACTGTATGTAAATATATTTTTTTAAAGATTTTTAAGCACAAATATAGTTAATTACACCATAGAATGCACAGTGTAATAGTAAACTAATATAAAAACATTGAATAACACTGACACAAACACCCAGGCTTCCTGCTCAGCTGCACGTGCAGGCTCTCTCTCAGCAGCACGTGAGCCTCCCCAGACACCCCCCGCCCCCCCCCCCCCCCCCCCCATAAGCACACGAGCCCTCTCTCTCTCTGTAACATTGCAGCAGTTCGCGCTATAGCCTTACAATCCAATCGTTGTATAAACACTTTTTTTTTTTAAATGAGTTTTAAGCACATGGAAAAAAATAAACATCTGAAAAAAAGAGAAAAGTAACATTGCAACACTTTCTTCTCACCACTCTTCACTTGCTTAGAAGCCATGGTTAACTGCAAAAGCACACGAAATACTGTAGAGCACAAAGAGTTCACAGGTAAAGCACGCACGTCTGACTGAGAACAATGAACAGGGAGAGGCTGAACACATGCTTAAATACAGTAATCGGCGTGCATGAACCGGAAGGGAAATGAAATAGAGCACAAAGAGTTCACAGCGAAAGAACGCATGCACGTCTGACCGAGAACAATGCTACAGGTGCGGAAATCATCGGCGCGCGCAAACCGAAAGGGAAACTGGCTTGTTCGTATACCGAGTGTGTGGTTGTGAACCGAGGCAAAAGTTTGGCGAATGTTTTGGTCATAAACCGAGTTGTACGTGTACCGAGACGTTCGTGAACCAAGGTTCCACTGTATTTTGACTATAACAACAACGCAGATGAGTACAAGTTATGAAACCTTTGGGAACTGGAGGGGTGTCAAGTGTATTATTCTGTGCTTTTTGAGGCATAAGTCAGTCATGCTATTGTAGGCCTGGATAGAACAATGAGCAAAATGTCTAAAGTTGAACTTAGATGAATAAATGGCAAAATATATCTGTCTTGTTTTCTGATGTTTAGTATCTCCTGGAAAGCAGAGGTATTTTAATCAATCTATTATAAATGGAGATGAAGTGCTTTCATTATGAATTAGATAACTAAATTCTTACAACCCATTTTCATCTTTGTATCCTGGAAAAGTGAAATTCCTATTAACATTAAAGCCCTGATTGGACTGTTTGCCCCATGGTCAGACAAATAAACATATTTTTTCTTCTTCCTCCCACCAGGCCCAGATTGCTTTTCTGCAGGGTGAGCGTAAGGGACAAGAGAATCTGAAGAAAGACCTGGTCCGCAGGATCAAGATGCTGGAATATGCACTGAAACAGGAGAGGTTGGATACTTTATGTATTTCCTTAGTTTTTGGTTATGGGGATTGGCTTGGCTGTTATATATATAATTTCCAATTAAGAAAAATATTCTTAAATTTGTGTACTTTTGTCTTAGTCTTTTCATGGTGTCATGACTTACATCTGTATCTTTTTTAAAATTATGTTTATATCTGAAAAGTGCACAAATTCACAGTTTGCAACAACAATATATAGATATTACTTTATTCAGACAATTTCCGATAAGCAAAGTTGTTCATCTTTCAATCACTGAAATCCTTAGGTTATTAAATTTCAAAATCTATCCCACAGGAAATGAGATTTTTTTTCGTATATTTATTAGTTAAGCCTATTAACAAAAACTGCGATGATCACTGAGATAAAGGTCTTGGAGATTCTACAAAAGACAGCTTGGCAAACGTGTCAATTTTTGGCACCAAATGACCCTGTTTGTTGAGTTCAAATGAGCTTGCAGTTGTCTTTGGTACTGATGGGGTTTTATCACCTTAACATAGTTGAAAAGGAATTAACTAAACTATAGGGCAAATCCAGCAGTGCTAGCTAGAATGAGTCCCAGGGATATGACTTGTTTATGAAGTTTTGAATGTACCTTTAATGGTGGAAATTCATTCAGTAGCATATCTCTAAATTTTGTTATCCAAATAATAGTAGTAGCTACAAATACTTCTAGCGCTCAATAAAAGCAATGGATGTTTGGGTAATAGTCTGCATAACATAAGGATATTCTTCACTGGTCAGTACTATGCATTAAATAATTGAATACAAAGGAAGTATAATTACAATTAAAACTAATCTGCCAAAAGTGCTTTAATATAATTGTGAACTTAAATACATGGGCCATTCAATAATTACCTTTTTTTTTTTTTTTTTTTGTATCGCAAATTTATACAACTGCTCCACCAAATTTAATAAATGAAATTTACTAAATTAATCTTTTTCAAAATGTAAAATGATTGAGCAGGTTAGTTCAGGAGGCATCAGTTTTAAAGAGACACGTCAAAGTATGAGAGTAATTAATGAAAAAAGAACTGTGGTCACTTGTGCAATAAGTAAGGCATATTTCAAGACTACAATGAGATTGAGTTAAAGTATTCAGCATGCAAAATCATAAATTTCGTTGTGTGAGTTGAGCCATGCAAAGTAAACAAAACAATAATATTAGTCCTGTGCAGACAACTAGAGTATTGGCTTGCTGTCATATTCAGTACATCCATTATGATTTAGTTTAATGTTTATCATGAGAACTCTATCACACATTTCATCAGACATTAAAGGGCTCACTAGTTTTTGCTATACAGAAAAGTGAGCAAATACAAGGATTTAAAGTTTGAATTTAGGTAGTAAGGTGGACTCCATGGAGTTTTTTATTATTACGTTTCAATTTCCTACTGAAATACATTTACAGAAATCATATTATTAAACTTGACTGGTGTCTGTGGAATTTAACATATAAAGTCCCAACATAGGTTAAAAATGTAATATGTACAAAGGAGCTAATAACATTTTTTAAATCTAATTAGAATTTTTATTTAAGATATACAGTAATTACAAAAACCCACCAAATATTCCTGCAAAGTGCTGTGGTGGGGTGTACAGTTAAAGAGTAATTAAACTTCAATTAATAAGCAGAGGGTGCTGCACTGTACACATTTAAATCATATAGGCAAAATAATGAAGAAAGTAAAATGCAAGAAAATGCAAAAATGCAAAAAAAACAAATACCCATGCATTATTTATTTCTACAGTATGTGTATATGTGTGTATATATATATATATATATATATATATAAAATAAAATTATACATGTATTTGTAAACTGATAAAATCTAAATATATTAAGCTATTTTCAAAAATTTTGTTTTTTGTAATGTTTCTTCCTGGAAATTTCCAGATGAAGTCATTCAGATACCTTTTTTAGTCTTACCCTGCTTTTTAGGGGTCTGTTACCTTTATTTTCTAGTCATTAGTCCCCTATGCATAGTAGCCCATAGAATTTAAGAGTAGACACCTCTACCTGAGAGGTCGGAAGGGTCAGGCAAACACCGCCGTTAGAATGTGTTTAGTTTATAGTCTTATTATGATTTCTGTTTGCTTGTTGTCTTTATTTTTTATACTTGGTTTTAAATTAGCAACAAAATGATTTAAAATTCTATTTCAAAGATATACGAGTAAAGGTTAGAAGAATATGGGATAATACGGGTACACAGAAAACAGATAGATAGATACTTTATTAATCCCAAGGGGAAATTCAATTCAAACAATTTAACATCATCCTTCCATTCATCTTCCAAACCTGCTAATCTAAAGCAGGGTCACAAGGCAGCTAAAGCATTTACATTTCACAGCTATGGTCAGATACTTCTAAATAGTCCTACTACCTTTCTTAAAATTTCTAAGCAATTCCAAGAAAGTGCTCTGATTGTTCACACAGATTATGCTGTTAGTCATTTCTCCATATTCCTGCTTCCTGTTTACAAACAGAGACTGAAGCATGAGCAACTAATATGTCTTTATATTGACTTGATGTATGTAATGCCTTTTCTGTATGAACATTGGTCTTAGGGAGTTTCGCAAAGATAAATGACTGTACTGAAAATGGCATATTGAAATTTTTGAATAGTAAAAAGATCAGTTTTAGATGGTCTTGGATCTTTTACTGGTTCACTTTGGGTGATGGTAGAGATTTGATGGTGTGTGATACAATTTTGTTAATTACTACAAAAGTTTTTCTGTTGATAAGGATGACTGGATAGACAAGTCTTTTGAGGAGTGGTGCCATCATTTCAAAGTAAGAACTTTCAATTGAGATTATAAATTCATGCTTAAATAGATTAAATTAGAATCAGCTGCCACAGATGCAAATTCATGATTTAGGTGACATCTGTGTGGAAGCCAGCATAACTCTTACCTTGCCCTTTCCTCAAATAAAAAAAAAATTGTTGTTTGCAAATACATACAATTGGTGAGTTAGGCCAGAATCAAGACAAAACCACTTTGTCACCCTACTTCCAGAACAACTCAGTGGACCTGAGTTTAATTCCTAGCCTGATGATTGACCAGGCAGTTTACACTTGTTTCCTTGTTTGTATGGATTTTCTTAGACTACTCATATTTCCTTCCACTTCCCAAAGATAGGCATCTTACGTTCATTTGTATTTATATCTTGGCTTTGTATGGGCAAGTGTGTGTGTGTCTGGATTTAGGGAGTGTGTATGATGATTTGTATCATGTCCAGAATTGCTTTCTGTCTTTTGTCTGATGAACCAAGATGGGCTCCTTCTGTCCACCTCAAAATACCATTTAGTAATTTTATTAATAATTTTATTAATTTTTGTAAGTGAGTACTTACCTCAGAAATGCTAGCAATTGCACAATGTTCTGCCTTTGTAGAGGACTAAGTGACCATATTGAAAGAATTACAGAAAGTGGCTTATCAATGACCACTGTGGTGAAATAGTGATTAAGTGATTAAGCATAACCTACACTATTCTGATCTACAGCATGATGCAGGCCTCACACCACTGTGTTAATCCTGAGCCAATAAAGCTTGGCTGCCATAGCTATGACTCTTATGCAAGTTGTGTAACAGGAGTGTAGGAGGTAATCCGACTGAGACAGCATGGATCAAAGTGGCATGCTGTGCTGTGCATCTTCCCAGCAGCTGCTCAGCAGCCAGATACTTTACTGCTACAGGATGGGTTCAGACTTGATTTCCTTTATATAGATCCTACTCTTCCCTTTCTTCCTTTTTTTATTGTCTCTTTTTTCTAGGATTGCAATCTTTCTTTATTTTCCTAGACAGGTTACTCTTTTTCACATTGCTTCACTCAACAAACTGAACAAATTCAGTAATTACCTTCAGCATATGTTTATTAGGTTGGAGTGATGTCTGTTTTATTGCTAGTGAATTGAATGCATTTGTTCTACTATGTTAATTGAAGACCCAAAACTGTCCTATTGAGATTGAGTGTGATTGTGGGCTTTAAGTGTGCCATACTATAGACTGCCATCCTTATCCTGCATTCTTTCCACTGCTGCTCAGATGTGCATGACATAAGTAAGCAGGAAGGTGAATGGATAGATGATGGATTGGACAGCATTTAGCTGACTGGATGTCCAAATTCTTTTCCAAGTATGTTTTTTAAGTAGATGAATTCTGACAAATATGTAATTCATTCAGTAAGCATGCCAGCAAAAACTCTTGACTATGGCCCACATTTTCATGGCCTTCATTTAAGTGATGTGCATTTAATTAAGCAAGAATCAAAGTTGGCAAATGAGATAAATATGAACCATGTAGCATAAGCAAGCCATTTTTAATATAAATAATCCAGCTGAAAAATATAGTCATTAACTTCTCACCACTAAGAACGAATCCTTGTACTTAGCAGTATATGTGCTGAGCCATGGTACCAGTGAAGGAAGGGCTAACTAGTTGATAAATATTTATCAATGTACCATATTTGTTACTCGTTGGTTAGTTTGTGTCCTTTATTGGACTCCAAGCTTAGTGAGCTTTTCGATTTCTGGTATATGTAGCATATGTTTCTCTTTCCTAGAACTAGTTAAGTGAACAGAACCCTGTTTCAGGCATTTTAACTTTTAGGACAATTATTTCATTGAAATATTTTTATAACAAGATCACAGAACACCAATAAAATTGTAAATTACTGTTTGTGACCTGCAGAAGAGTGAGTTTAGTTATCAATTAAAATAAAGAGCTCTTGCTCAATTTCAAAATACTGGATTTTTAAAGACAATTTGGATAAAAAGGTAGTGTCTTCAAGCAAGTAAACAATTTCCTTCTGTGTACCAAAGGATTAGGCTCTGTCCTTCATATTTAAAAATAAAATTGAAATTAAATCTGCAGTAACTGTGGACTTCCAGGACTGAGCTCAAGTACTCGTGAATTGTAGAAACAAGAAGTGGAGATATAAGTTAAACAAGGAATTCAATAAAAGACACAGGCCATGCTCTGATTCTACATATAACCTGCAGCTGGCCAGAACCTAATTGAATCTCTCTGCTTTAGTCCAAGAAAATCTCTAAAATAACCAAACAAATACAGTAAATAAGCAGGCTTGAAACATCACAGCATTTAAATTCTATTAAAAACAATGTTCCTTCATTTTTTATTTCAGTTAAGATGTTTGGTAATGGGACAGTTGCCATCATTGAAACTATGATTATCTTGAATCAAAATTTTATTTAACTAAAAAAAAAAAAACCTTGAATATTTCAAAAGACAGCAGCTGTAATCACAGATCCCCAGTGAGTTCAACCAAACTTATTTCAAATTATCTTTGAAAATTCAGTACATCTTTACTCCTTAGGCCTTTCACTTCAAATTACTGCACGTACCCTACTATTCATTGCCATTTACATTCTGAATTGTAGGATTGAATATACTTTTTTCCCTCTCTGGCCTCAAGATATTTTTGGAGGCCTTGCTTTGCTTTTGGAAACAAGTTAAGCAAAAAAATAAAACCCATGTCATCTTTTGGACAGAGAAGCATAGCCTCATAAATAGATTAATCTTGCTGTTATTTTTCTTAGAAAGGAATGTTGGGGTTAAAGGTCAAATAGTTCTTTTGGCATTTTTTGAATTCTTGGCATTTTTCTCGAAAATATTTGGTTTTCTGGTAATACAGGTTACAAAGTGAAGTTGAAAGCATCTCAAACTTGAAAATTGTATCTTGTGTGTATGAAGATGCTTGTGTGAAGTTTTGAAAACTCCTGCTTATTTCTGGGCTTGCTCATATGTGTTTGGAATCTGAACCTCGTATGGTGGAAGAGGAGACTGCAGGTAACCTCCTCTGCCTCTGCTTCTCATTATGTGTCTTTTACACTGCATGTACTGTACATGTTAACCATGGAAAATGCTATGTAACTTATATCATGATTAACAGCTTTAGAGAATTCCCCATAATTTAAAAATATCTATACCAATAATTAAAAATAAAATGATTTGTGATAGTTCATTGGATTCAGTTCAGTATATGAAGAAGATATACTGTATAGCTTTGTTCATTTATTGGTTGTTTCAAATAATTGTTTTTGCTTTGTCATTGTGACAATGCTTTTTTGGGTTGTCTGTACCCAAAGTAATGTTTTAAGCAGTTTCAACCTTACAAGAACATTAGTACCTGCTGTTAAAATACAGACCACACTTTAATTTTCCCTTACCTAGTTAATTAATTCATCTGTCTATTTTAATAGTGGCTAATCCATTAATACTAGTCATCTTTTACTCCTTCATCTAAAAGGCATTTTAGGTTCACCATAAACTGTGAATTGACTCTATCATATACTTGTGAATAGGGATGACATGCAACCAGAATTTTTGTATTATATACCAATACCAGTGAACCTTTACAATGTTCAATACCTTTCAATATAATAGCAAAAACAAATCACATATAATGTTTTTTTATTAAAGTGCCTCCATTTTTTTGAAGTGAACAACAATATTGTGCTTTCTTCTCTAATACAATATACAATTACTAGCAGTATCAACAGCTTTATAAAACTGGCATATCCATTAATTAGTTTACCCAACTATAATTTTAATAAACAGCTATTGGCATTCATAAATATAGACTTGAATTTTAATGTGTGGCAGAGACGAGGATTCCACAGTGTAATCTCGGGTGGGTCAGCATAAGATTTTTAAAGAATAATGTATCATGAACTATCTGATTTATCTTGGCAAGTGCACATTCTAAATTTATTTTCTGACATTTTATTTTCAATAACTGAAACCTGCTGCTTAAAATCCAAATAAATCTGAAAATTGAAACATTTATTATATACTAGCAAAATACCCGTGCTTCGCAGCGGCGAAGTACTGCTTTAAAATTTTTATTAAGAAGAAAAGTAAACCTTTTTAAACTGAGGGAAAATATACCAATAATTATTTTTTAAGTTTCTCTTTTGTATACCACGTTGTCAGTTCGGCCCTGCGGTTGTAATATGACCAAGCTGTGCGCTGAGCTTACTCTTGAGCATGCAACGTATAGTTGGCCATGTGAAAAGCAATCTTGCCTCAAATCAATGCCAACCTTTTGTAGGGTCTGTCCCTGAGACTTATTAATTGTCATTGCGAAGCAGAGCCTTACTGGAAATTGGAGGCGTTTGAATTGAAATGGGTTTCATTGATAACTTCGCCTCCAGCTTTTGAGAGTTTAAACATTCATAAACATCAAAGTGTCCACTACTCAAATCGTCACCTGTGAATCTAAGATGTTTAAGAGGCATTGGCGGTTGTCCAAAGGTGTAAAATATTTGGCCATTTCGGTACACTTGAAAGCGACAACCGAACAATTCAGCGGCAGCCATCAACTCACATGCAGAACCATAGGTGAAGGGCTTAAGCATTTCACTCTTATAGTGCTCCTGTGCAGTATAATTATCTCCTGTACCATCATCAGTCCACACCTTGAACCTGTCCCAGTCATTCAATACATAAGACACAATGTTCCTCTGGATATCAAGAGTGAGCCTGATATGGCCGTGCAATATGTAACACAGAGAATGGAAAAGGCAGCCGCCATCTCCGGGCATGGAAACCACTCGGTAAGTGACAGTTACCTCGATAGACATGTTAATGGGGGCACGGTTGGAACGATAAAGGAAATGGGTACCTGAACAATGTAAACTAAGTCTAAAATACCTACACAATAACTATAATCATAATAAATGAACAATAAAACAGTGGAGAAGCCATAGATTAAATAAAAAGGCTGCAGTTATCAGCAGGGAGACGTGAATACCGTGGCAAAGCAAGGAAGGGAATGAAGAGACCAGAGCGATGGACGGCCTTATATAGGCAGGCAGCCAGCTACGTGGGAGGCGTGGGGATGGGGGACCCAACGCCGCCTCACACGGCGACCGAGCTGCAGGCTATGGACGTATATATGTACGTAAGTAGGATTCAGTTAGTGTTGGGAACCCGCGTGCCAAATTTCTTGAAGATGGGCCCATAAGTAACAAAGACAGTTGGAAAGTTCACTATGACGGCCGACAGTTGCGTCATACCACCGAAATAAGTGCGTACATCGGTTTCGGTTAGCGCAGGGAAGCCGCCTACCAAATTTCGTGAAGATGAGGCCATAAATAAGAAAGTTTTACATGGCAGACTTTGTCGACCGTTATGACCGTTTGAAATGAAACCTGCTTAACTTTTGTAAGTAAGCTGTAAGGAATGAGCCTGCCAAATTTCAGCCTTCTACCTACACAGGAAGTTGGAGAATTAGTGATGAGTGAGTCAGTGAGGGCTTTGCCTTTTATTAGTATAGATGTATTGTTGACTTAGGGAATTCCAAGATAATTCTAGATATTTCCATTTAAACTAATTCTTCATAGCTTTTTCTGTAACTACATGCTGTTAAAGTCTGGTTTGTCAGTGAACCAATCGGTTAGGTTTATAATATTTGTTATTGTAAGGTTTACATTTTGTTATTAAAGAATGGAGTAATATTTAACTGATTATTAAATTTAATTCAAATTTCAAACTCATGGTGCTTTAATTTTTCCAAATGATACCCAATTTTTTTTTTTTGCCCCAACCTAAAATCTTCCTGTGTGAAATCAGCTTATCAGTTTTGCATTAATCCTTTATTTCAGAACTGTCCTGCTAACTTAGTTTATCATTGAGTACACATCTCTGTTAAGGCAATAGGTTCCATTTTAATAGGATGGTTTGCCTTGTCCTTTGGATGTATTAAAACACTATATATATTTTATTTTGGTATTAACAAATAACTCCTGTCATCACTGGTGTAAACAAGCAAAAATGGCCACTCTACTTGCTACAGCTGTTATTTGCGCAGATGGTCCTCCCACATCTATATGCCTAACTATGGATGCATGTAAGTCGCCCCCTATCATGACCCTGAATTTTATACACTGGTTGGAAAATGGACATATGCTTGGACAAATAGACTATCAGAGAGTGAATATGAAGCTTCCATTCATTTATCAGAGCTGTGTAGGACACTATTTAAAAACCAATTGCTCTTGTTATATTTTAATCACTTTTTACAAATGCATGACAATACAAGTTAAACAGTTACGCTTCATTTGATCAGTAACATAATTTTGCTCTAAAAGCTCTCACAAATCTGTTTTTGAAATAATACTATAATAGGATAAAAGTAGCAACAACACAAGCCTGTTTGTGTGTGTTCCATCCACCCAAATAACAATTATGATTCTTGCAGTCGTGCCCTGAAATTTTCTTGGGCAAACACAAAAGCATTTCTAGACACAACCTTTGCTGTTTTTCTTTTTGACATGTATTGTTGCAGTGCTGTATCATCATCACAGAATTTTTATATATAGTTATTACTCAGTTTTAACATGCATTACTGTGCTTTCTGGAGTAAATTGGCTACATGCAGTCATTTCTGGTACTACAGGTACTGTTTAAAAAAAAACAAAAAAAACTGTTTATGGTTATTTGGTATCAAATTAGTACCAAAATATTAGTTCTTTTGACATCCCCACCTGTGGTGGTTTGGCATCTTATCCAGTTTTGTTTTCTGTCCTGTAATTTCCTGAAGTTTGGATTGATTTCTGCTTCCCATGATTCCATACTTAAGGTAACTTAGGGAAAAAGGACAGACGATGAATGGCTGTTTTTGCTTACTTCTGGCAAACATGCAGAGACAAGTCATTTTTAACTATTATGGGGTTTTGTTTTTGTGATTGAATCATTCAGAATCCTACTCATGTAAAATGAAATATTGGAAGGGGTGCTAGTTAGGTCTCCAGGAATTTAGTGTGTGTGGTGTCAGACAACAAAAACAAAGCAGATCACCTCTTAGGTTACAAACCACCAACAATAAACCTGAAATAAAAAACAGTAGTGTTATTTCAAACTTCTTTCACCACTGCACAATAATTTGCAAAAACAGAATTTAAAAAGTCTCTTATCTGGAGATGCTATTTAATTATGTATCTTAGATGGAGGCATTTTTAAGGTGTTAATTTTCTATATAAGAGTCTTATTTTGCACTTAAAGCTTTCTCTTGCAGGGTGTATAAACCACTAAACTGCACAATCTTGCCAGTATTTGCATCGACATTGGTCAGATCCTTTGTCTGCTTTGAACAGAGTTAAATTGAGTAATAATCAAATGCATTGCACCTGTTTACAGCTAATGGGGATGTATGTGTAGCAATTTTTACAGTGGATTGTTTTCATAAATTCCTCAAACAGGAAACTAGTCACATCTAAAATGTGGACTAACAAAAGTTTTTTAAGGATTAGTCAGGACTTATTAATTAGAGTTTATCCCCTGTACTGCATGGGGAAATATGGTACATCTAGTAACCAGAAATACAGTGATTATAAGGACCTTTTTCTGTTTTAATTATTTGAATAACTAATTAAACTTTTGTTATAGTTTTATCTATAGTAGAATTTTTTTTTTTATTTTTTGTTTTTTTTTTTGTCTTGTACAGGATGACCTTTAGAATCAATGTATTAAGTTTGTCAAATGATTCTTTTTAGGCAGTGTTCTTATACATATTTTATAATTAGTTATTTTCTCATAGTTTTTAACATTTTCTCACAGTTTTTAACATGTTATTTTTCTCCTTGTTTTTAGAGCAAAGTACCACAAGTTAAAATATGGAACTGAGTTAAGTCAAGGTGATATGAAACCACCAAACTATGACTCTGGTAAGCTTAATCTTATAACAGTTTTTCAGTTTAGATATGCCTATTCATAAAACTTTGCCCTTATCACAGATGTGATTCCCAAAAAATTGGGAGTTGTCTCCCCTAGACTTTCTCATATACTCAGATATGGGGATGGATATTTAAGGAGTAAACCGCAAGACAATGATTATATTTTTATATTATGTACATTAAAGAACCATCAATAACAAATCAAATTAATAATATATTAAAAAATGATTATAAAAGTAAAGTTGAATAAAACTGAATTTTTGGATGATTACAATACTTTCCCTATACTTTATATATGAGAAAGTAACAAACATGCTGTAATTTTCATAACAAAAGATTACATAGCTAGTGAAAATACAATAATGCTTTCATAGCAGATACAGTAGTTTCTGTTGTTTGGTTTGAATAACTGAATAGAAATAAGTATATACATTAAATTAACAAACACATTATGAATGATGTAGAACAAGAAGGATAAAACCAGCAGCTCCTGCTCAGAGAACCTCACTTTCATGTAAGATCAGTTTTCTGGGGATGTGTGCACCAGTACTTTTTCATGATGAGAAAAGGCTTTTCCAATTTGGATAGCAGAGCTGAAAAGAGTTGAGAGAAGACTTATGAAGTAGCAGAAGGTTTATGTATTTGATGATAAATGAACATGAGTTGTTGCACAACTGAGTAAATGTATATAATTAGAGGAAAATATGCTAAAAAAATGGTAACATCACCAGCAAGGTTAAAAGATTATAGGTAGGTGAACCAGTAACAGTATATTATGTAATGCAGTAGTAATTGGCATTTAACAAGTTGCAGTTCACCTGACTACTGATTCAACTCGAATTTTATTTTATTACGGCATCTTAACAATTAATTATCATATATCATATACCAACACAAGTTGCTGTAGTTTATTTTTTTTAGCCCAGAGTAGCCTTTTTAAGAACCATCGATTAATTATTAGAGTTAAAATTATTTAATTGAAAAAATTTAATTAACTGTTCCATAGATACAAAGTTTAATTATACAAATGACAAACACATTATTTTTTGATGCAGAATGATTCATACAGTAAATGTTAAAGGTGTTAACATATTTTTACAGTTTGGCCAATGTCGAATTATTCAATTTGGGCAGGACCTCCAATTAAGTTTGTGGTAGAGGTGAATGACCACTCTCCTTCATCTCATCCATTATGCCATTTGATTGATTGATGGATCGATCAATCTTTAACAAACATTAACACCAAGCTCCCTCAAATACACACAAAAAATTGCAAATAAAAGAAAACATCTGACTTGGCTGATAAGAGAGCAGTCACAGTGAGGCATTACAAAGGCTTATAGTTGTAGTTATAAAGGAACATTTTTTTCTAGAAATACAGGTTTTCTTTACCTCTCTGTCCAACTTTAATCTGCTTCTCGAACTCCAGTGCATGTGAGACCAGTCACTTTCCTTGTAGCATTGGTTGTAAGACAAGAACCAACCCTTCATGGAGTGTCGGTCTACCACAATGTACACATAAACCTGTTCACCCATTTTGAGACATGTACTATATTTTTCCAGTTTTTGCACAGGCAGGTGAAGTGACATACCCATGGTCACCCAGTGTCAGTTGAGGGATTTGAACCCCCAACCTCAGTGTGCAAAGCCTTAACCACATCATCACACTGCCTGCCAACTCTGCACAGGAAGTGCATTGAGCCCAGGCTTTGAACACAGGACTTGGAAGCTATGAGGCAGCAGCTTTAACCGGTACACCCCTGTGTTACCCCACTCTTCTTTAGTATATTAAAAAAGTTCTTTGATTGACTCTGGTTCTTCTCTCCCCAATCCTACTGCGCTAATTCTAATGCCTATTTGCATGCAGGTTAAAAACGTTTTATGAATTAAATAATATAGTTTTGATCTAATATTCATGACACAAAGGAGAAGTAATGTAGTTGGAAGCCCTGTATATAGGTTAGTTAAGGAATATTTAAACTAGGGAGGGATGTGGGGGGGAAGCAGGCCAGGTCTATATCTTCACATAAATAAAATGACAGTAGTATTAATAGAAACATATAAGATAAGCATGAAATTACTAGCCTGCAGGCTGTCAGCCAAAATAAAATAACAAATTTAAAAATGAATGAATTAATTTTGTAGGTATTAAGAATAAGATTAATGAATTGAAGTTATACAGTAGTTAAACATAATTGTGATATTATAGCAGCAACAGAAACCTGGCTGAATCAGAGAGAAATGGCTTGTATAACATAAACAGGTACATATTATATTGGATAGTAGACATTTTTAAAAAGAGAGAAACAGAAAGTGTAAACCGTAGGTTACTGAGGATATTTGAATTCAACTAGAAATCCTTAGGGCAAGAGGCTTGATATTAAGAATGTGTTCTACACCTTCAACACACAATATATTACATAAGAAACATAAGAGAGGGAATGTTGGAGGCATTTTTTCCATGACACCAGATTTTGGTATATATTAACTGGGAAAACTTGATTTAATACAGTGTTTATTTTCTAACACAGTATGGTAAAAAAACAATAAAAGGAGAAGCCTGTCTACATCTATTATCCTGTGAAAAACAAGATAGAACTCAGTGGATAGATGTGATTGAGCCCCTAGTATATAGTGATCATAATAAAATACATTTCATAGTGTATCGACAGGGCACATATTCAAACTCTATACCTGTTTAACTTTATTACATTTTATTTTTTTGCACAAAAAGGTAAACTAGGACAAACATTTACATGGGTTTGAAGCATCAATTCAACAGTCACACTTTTCCAACTCACACTACTTGCACACACAGGAGAGAGTGACAAATGTCAAAGTCTCTGTGTTTTGGATTAATTTAAGACACTTCAGACACACAAACATTTATTTGAGAGAGCTAACACATTCATTGGCAAACTGATCCATTGCTTGTTCAAAGTGTTAATGGTTCAGAGAAGTGAGAAGGAGAGACTGGCTGATGGACAAGTCACAAGCAATGGAGAATATTAGATACTGTAATTATCTGCCTAATTGGGCACTATCAAAAAGAAAAGAAAAACAACTTTGCCTACATTTTTAGAGTTATAGGAAAAGCAAATAAAGAAAAAAGGCACTTAATTTTTTTAAATTTGTGAGTGAAGTGGGACATCTTCACTTGAGTTTTAGTACTGCTTTTGCAAGCTGCTCGACAAAACACCTGCGTCGGGGAACCTGTACTGCTGTGGAGGCCTATATGGTTTTGCAGTTTCTGGACCCAAAGCTAGTAGCTCATAGCCACCTGCTGCTGTAGAATGAAAGGTTGCGGAGTGTTCAGTTTACTGCTCAAAGTAAGAGGGATCCCAAAGGTTTCAGAGAAGAGTAGTAACTGACCATCATTCAGTGTGAAGTTGGAGTTCTCAAGCCCAAAGCCTGTGAGTACTCACATGTGCATGCGAGGCTATATGGATTTCAATAGAGGTCTTGCAGAAGCGTGATGTGTCTAGCGCCTGCTGTAATTAGAAGGTATCACTGACATGAGTGGTGACTGGGCTATGTAGATGTCGCCGCATATAAAGTGCACTTCTTGCCTGCTGGGGTTATCTTTCGATCATCTGGTAGGGGTTCAATTTGTGCCTTATTTTTGTATATATTTTCTTTTATACATAGAAAAATCTCAGTTTCTTTTGGTGGAGGTATTTATTCAAATTGAGGTTTTGGTGCACTGTTCACTTTTAATTTTTGGGACTGTGTTATTTGGGGAGCATCTTCCTGACCAAACTGACATCAAGAAAGACTACCTTTTTTGTGTTATATACATTTATTAATTTATTTATTTCCATTTTCTTCATTTTGGGACTTAGGATACTCACTGTAAATATTGTGTATATTCACCTTTTTTCATTTTTCTTGGTTTCGTGGTGATACTGTCTTTAAAAAAAAAAAAAAAAAAGCCTGCATAACACTGTTTTGTTTATACCACAAATAAAGCTACATCAATGGTTTTGTAAAACTCTATATTTTTGACTGTGTCTTCCATTTTTACATCCCTCCTTCTGGTGCTTTTCGGTCCCGAAATACAAGTATACCCAGTGTGTAGTTTGATGTCTACTTTCTCCATACTCAGCATGTCACAGATACTGGTTTTGTTAAGGGTGCAGCTCCATGAATATACAACACATGGCATAGCCGCATACTATTTTCTGAATTGCTTGTTATTTTAGAGGCGTTCCTGTGGCTCTCAACTACAGGAGGAGACTTGCAGGTGTGCTAGACTCTGTGCTGCTTGATTGCAGAAACAAACATGCCTAGGTGTGTGGCTTAATCTTATTTGTTGTGTGTGCCTCCCATCATTTGTCTTGGTGGTTGTTACAATACATTGTGGTAGTAAGTGTGTGTGTTTTTATGAAACAAATAACAAATATATGAATGATTAAATATGCAAATAATGCATGAAGTAGTTCATAAATATTCACAAACCCAAATCCCTACAAATCACCCACATACAGGTGCATAATAAAAACATAAAACCACAACCCTAAGGCACAAACAATGAAATAACTGCAGTCCAGGATGAATTTTAGCACTGGCAAAGTTTACAATTAAATTCTCTTTGTGATTGTATACAGTGTTTTTGTTTTTTTTTTTAAATAGAAAATTAAGAACAAGAAAGTACAAGAAAAAGTTTTTTGGAATTTGTGAATCAGTTTTGAATAGCAATTGATTTGCTCAGTTGAATTTTTCCTGCAGACCTACGTTCAAGTGTAGAGCAGTATTTTACATACAATGTATGGCAACTTTATCCCAAGGCATTAAGAAATGAAAAAAAAAACTCAGAGGCCAATTAATGAAGAGCTAAAGAAGATAGTGAAAGGAAAGATATGGCTGTATAATGCATACAGTGCTGTGAAAAAGTATTTATGTCCTTTCTAATATCCTCTGTGTTTGCATATTGTAAACAGTGAATTGCCTCAGATATTCAGACAAAATGCAAAGCTAGAGAAAATGAATCTTTTTGCAAACACAATACAAGTTGTTATATAATTTGTTTATTCGAGTAACAAAGTTATCCAACTTCTCTATCATTCATGTGAAAAAGTAATCTCCCCATAATTTCAGTACTTTGTTGCAGCATTGTTAACAGCAATTATTGGTTCCTATAATTTGATATATGTCTATCACATAGCTGTTGATTAATTTTAGTCCACTCTTGGACTTGCAGGAATGTTTTATATCATACATAGTTTTACAAGCAAGAACCGCTTATTTCAGGTCTTGCCCCCAGCATCTGTGTTGGGTTCAAGCCAGGACTTTGATTAAGCCAATGAAGAACATGAATATTGGTTACTTCTGAAGGTGAATAACTTCATTGCTTAAATATATTAAGTTACAATTTTGATGTGTTATATTTATCCTGGATCCCATTATTTGATATTACATTTTGTCTAAAGATCTGAACCCAATCATTGTAACAAATATACAAAATTACAGGATATGTGGAAGAAGGAGGCAAAAACCTTTTTCAGAGTAAGGTATGTAACAACTAACTCCAGGGCAAAACCCGTAGAGCTTATAAACACAGGAAAACTAAAAGGCAGTTGGTGAGAAGCATTGAGTGAAATGCAAAAACTGATCCAAAGACATTTTGTTAGTATGTTAGTAGTAAAAGAATGGTCAATGAGGAGGTGAAGTTGAAACAACTGGCATTATTAATAAAGATTGGTGGATTGTGTGCCCAAGTAGGAGCTTGAACAGTGTGGACCAAAGACTTTCACCTCCCCAGTCAGCAATCAGGTCAGGTCAGGTTGGGGATCATGCACTGGTACAGCACGTTGCTCCACCCACCACACAGCAAAATAGCTCTGGATGCTGGTTGGCAACTCCCCAGGCAGACATGTGGTCCAGTCCCATCCTCTGGAAATTACCATCTATCTGTTGCAGCCAGGTGTTATGTCGGGTGTTCCCTTGGCTTGGTCCAGGCACTTGGGTCCTCAGCATTGAGGGTCCTGCGAGCCAGATCACTCTCAAGGAATCGCGCCACATGGCCATAGTGCCGTAACTGATGCTTCCTCATAATGCAGATAATGTGCCTCATTCTGGACTCAGTGAGCAACCACTTATTGGACACAAAGTCAAACCAGCGGTACCCAAGGATTCTCTGAAGGGACACAGTACCAAAGGAGTCCAGTCTTCGTTTCAGATCACTGGATAGCGTCCATGTCCCTCAACCATAAAGCAAAACAGAAAGCACCAGGACTCAAGACTTTTACTGGGTGTGATGTTAAGCTGCATCTCACCCTTCAAGCAGACCTCCAACTTGCAGGGAAATCATGGGGGTTGGTGGCAGGATTGGCACTTCATCCACCGTTAAAAAAAAAAAAAAAAAACTTCACACAGCTCTGAGACGGCAGACAGGACTTTTTTCTGCTCTCTGCAGGAGTAGCTCTGCTGCAGCCACCCATAGGAAGGCTGCTTGCATTATGAAAGGGATGGGGGAAAGCCCTTGGGAGTCCCATCCCCGGAAGAGTTAAAACCATTGGAGAGCCAGTGGGGTCAGGCCTGTTGGAGATCAGAATTGGTGTGGTGCTGAGGCGTCACCTGCTGCACGGCACCACTTGGGTCCCAATTTGCCGTGGCCCATCTGGGTAGGCGTGTGGAATGTCTTGTCTCTCCAGCATGATAATCAGTCAGCATCCTCATCCTCCCTAGTTGTAAACTATATGTACTCTATTATTTACAAAGTGAAGTAAGGCAAAGAGTCCAAAATCAAACACACTAACTTTAAAGATGGAAAGCTGAATAATGCCATCCCTTGACATGCAATTGAAAACATGTCCCAGTTCAAATGTAATTGTTCCGAAGAGAAAACTAAAATAATCTCACCAGTAAGACCATGAGACTACACAGGCAGTCACAGAAAATGAATCCTGAAATGACCTAAATGCTGTATGCAAACCAGATGACAAGTTTTAAGACAGTTTTTTTCCTTTTTAGCCTAGTTTAAGTATTGATGATAAGCGGAAAAGTTGTTATGTTGATATTAGATATCCTTTTCTTTGAAGTTAACGGCCTTTTTTAATTATGTAACCTGGAACTTGATGATATGAACAATAGGAAATCTACCTCCAAGGGTGCAAATTACTATGCCTATTTACATTCTCTCTGTAGTTGTAAGACTGATAAAGGTGACATTTAAATAACAGACCAAACCTATTTTACGTACTTTATTTAGCTTTGCTAAAGAGAGAATTAGGGCCAGGGTAGTTAAACTTAAATTTAAAGATAATAAAATAAAAAATGCACTGAATTCATATTATCTTGTGTGAAGAGGTCAATAACGCACCAAGAACTGCTGGAATTGTTAAGAAGTTGCATAGCAGTTGTACACAAAGGCTGAAATCAAATAAATCTCCATGACAAGATAGAATTTGTACTTGAGTATGTAAGAAAGTCAGTGAGTTTGGTGTGTGTGTGTGTGTGCGCGTGCACATGCGTGTAAGTGTATGCATATATAATACACATGTTTTGCACACTCTTAAAATGAATATTTTTAAGCGTCCTTTCTTATCAGATGAAACCCAAAGCTTGGTGGCAAAAATGTTACTAGAGCTGCAGTTTAAGCATTATTTTTTGTGCTTCAGATTCAATCTGTTCTCTTAACAGCTCTCACATGTTACTGAAAGCCTAGCAAAGTGGGGCAGTTCCCACTTTGTCCTACATTTTTGTATTGCTATGATCTCTAGAATTTAATTTTATTGTAAGGTTTTTTCACTTTACCTATGCGGTTTCTGAACATTTTGATAATCTGTCAGTTATTTAGTTACTGTATATAATTTATAAGATGTTCTGTTCAAAAAGTCACCCACCATGTACTTTATCATTGTCAGCAAATTATTTTTCTGTTCTTGCAGATGAAGGGAATGAAAATGAAAATGAAAATGAGGTGCGAGCACCACAGAATAGCCAGATAACATGGAAACAAGGCCGACAGCTTCTTAGACAGTAAGTATGCTATAATTGCTCCTTTAGGCTGTATCACACACTGTAATAAAGTATTCATTAATTGAGATCAACCTTTCATTAAAATAGTTTGCCATTTACATGCTAAATAAACATTAAAGGGATTTTCTGCCTATAAAAAGAACAACTAAGGTTGTCAGTTTACAAGTAAGCCTGTCAAGCTGTGTGGTGAGGTCTTGTTGCAGTGTCGCATCTTTGATTGGCAGGATGGATATTATGTGGTCTTAAGAATTATAATGAAGTCTGATAACTTTATGACTTTTGTCATCCTCTGTGATAAAAGCAATGTGGCAGCAGTCACATTAGTAAAGGTTTTCCAATCCCGGGTGGTCATCTTGATAGCATATTTAACTGTTAGCTGACTTTCCTTGCATTTACTATTGGGAATAAATGACTGAGGACAATTAAACTAACGAACTAAGATTTAGAATTCATGAAAGGAGGTTAGTACTTGGGTGTTGTACCGTGTTAGCCATTATGAATGTAGAGAAAAGCCAAGCAAAATGACACCTTTTATTGGCTAACTAGAAAGATTACAATATGCAAGCTTTCGAGGCAACTCAGGCCCCTTCTTCAGGCAAGATGTTGATAGTTACTGTATTCAAATATAGCAGCAAAAGCCATCATTTTGTTTAATTCGGGAATTTATGTAATGAAAGTACCCCGTGATAAAATTGTATTTGTTTTTTCTAAACTTCACCAATCAATTGACTTAAGAGTAAGAGGGCCACAAAATCAATGCAAGCTTACACATTCACTTTGAGGGAGGAATGATTCACCAAACCCAGCATGTAAAATATGAACATGCTTGGTTAATCTTTCTAGAGATTCTAGAGCAGATTGGAACAAGTATAAGTAGCAGTTTTTTAGGTTAGAAGGTACAATCACATTGAAGAAGATTATAGCACATACCATTCCAGGTCGTCGAGACTCAGTCTACGAATGCAATGAATATCCATCCTCTTCCGCTTATCCGAGATTGGGTCGCGGGGGCAGCAGCTTGAGCAGAGACGCCCAGACTTCCCTCTCCCCGGCCACTTTTTCTAGCTCTTCCGGGAGAATCTCGAGGCGTTCCCAGGCCAGCTGGGAGACATAGTCCCTCCAGCGTGTCCTGGGTCTTCCCCGGGGCCTCCTCCCGGTTAGACGTGCCCGGAACACCTCACCAGGGAGGCGTCCAGGAGGCATCCTGATCAGATGCCCGAGCCACCTCATCTGACTCCTCTCGATGTGGAGGAGCAGCGGCTCTACTCTGAGCCCCTCCCGGATGACTGAGCTTCTCACCCTATCTTTAAGGGAAAGCCCAGACACCCTGCGGTGTCTCATTTTAGCCGCTTGTATTTGCGATCTCATTCTTTCGGTCACTACCCATAACTCATGACCATAGGTGAGTGTAGGAGCGTAGATCGACTGGTAAATTGAGAGCTTTGCCTTACGGCTCAGCTCTTTTTTCACCACGACAGACCGATGCAGGGCCCTCATCACTGCGGACGCTGCACCGATCAGCCTGTCGATCTCGCACTCCATTCTTCCCTCACTTGTGAACAAGACCCCGAGATACTTGAACTCCTCCACTTGGGGCAGGATCTCGCTCCCAACCCTGAAGGGCACTCCACCCTTTTCCGGCTGAGGACCATGGTGTCGGATTTGGAGGTGCTGATTCCCATCCCAGCCGCTTCACACTCAGCTGCGAACCGATCCAGAGAGAGCTGAAGATCACGGCCTGATGAAGCAAACAGGACAACATCATCTGCAAAAAGCAGTGACCCAATCCTGAGCCCACCAAACTGAACCCCCTCAACGTCCTGGCTGCGCCTAGAAATTCTGTCCATAAAAGTTATGAACAGAATCGGTGACAAAGGGCAGCCTTGGTGGTTACTTCCAGGTCTCACTGTCATTGCCCACGTGAGCATTGAAGTCCTCAGAAGGTATGCCCTCTAGCACCCCCTCCGGGACTCCAAAAAGGGTGGGTACTCCAGACTGCTGTTCAGCGCATACGCACAAACAACAGTTGGACCCATCCCCCCACCTGAAGGCGGAGGGAGGCTGCCCTCTCGTCCACCGGGGTAAACCCCAATGAACAGGCTTCAAGTCGGGGGGCAATAAGTATGCCCACACTCGCTCGGCGCCTCTCACTGGGGGCAACTCCAGAGTGGTAGAGAGTCCAGCCCCTCTCAAGGAGATTGGTTCCAGAGTCCAAGCTGTGCGTCGAGGTGAACCCAACTATATCTAGCCGGGACCTCACGCACTAGCTCAGGCTCCTTCCCCTTCAGAGAGGTGACATTCCACGTCCTAAGAGCCAGCTTCTGTAGCCGAGGATCGGACAGCCAAGGTCCCCGCCTTCGGCCACCCACCCAACTCACACTGCACCCGACCTCCTTGGCCCCTCCCATAGGTGGTGAGCCCGTGGGAATGCAATGAATATGTATATATGTGCATATATGTGTATATGTATATACTGTATGTGCATATATGTGTATATACAGTTAGGTCCATAAATATTTGGACAGAGACAACTTTTTTCTAATTTTGGTTCTGTACATTACCACAATGAATCTTAAATGAAACAACTCAGATGCAGTTGAAGTGCAGACTTTCAGCTTCAATTCAGTGGGGTGAACAAAATGATTGCATAAAAATGTGAGACAACTAAAGCATTTTTTTAACACAATCCCTTCATTTCAGGGGCTCAAAAGTAATTGAACAATTGACTCAAAGGCTATTTCATGGGCAGGTGTGGGCAAGTCCGTCGTTATGTCATTATCAATTAAGCAGATAAAAAGGCCTAGAGTTGATTTGAGGTGTGGTGCTTGCATGTGGAAGATTTTGCTGTGAACAGACAACATGCGGTCAAAGGAGCTCTCCATGCAGGTGAAAGAAGCCAACCTTAAGCTGCGAAAACAAAATAAACCCATCCGAGAAATTGCTACAATATTATGAGTGGCAAAATCTACAGTTTGGTACATCCTGAGAAAGAAAGCAAGCACTGGTGAACTCAGCAACGCAAAAAGACCTGGGGCCTCATGTATAACGACGTGCGTAGAACTCACAATATAACATGGCGTAAGCACAAAAGCGGGAATGTGCGTACGCACAGAAAAATCCAGATGCAGGAATCTGTACGTACGCAAACTTTCACGTTCTTCCACTACATAAATCCCGATCAGTGTAAAAAGTAACGCACATGCACGCGCCTTCTGTCCCGTCCCAACTCCTCCCAGAATTACGCCTCTTTGAATATGCAAATTGATATAAATAGCCTTCTGAAAAAAGACAATGGGAAAAGCACAGGGGAAAAGATAATGATTTCAGCGAGTACCAAGTGGAGGCAAAGGAAAAACGTATTATTTGTTGGTTTAAACAGTGGTATAATCAACAAAAGGAAGTTGATCGAATGACAGAGTGTCGGAGAAACTCGAAAGCTCAAGTTCACAAAGTCGCACAGTGCCCGAAATAAAAAAGAAATCACATATCAAAGTCGCCATGAAAAGGCGAGTCGTAGCCCACCGTCTGAGTGTCATATGAAAGCTTATTAGGGTACAGACAAAAAAATAGGCACATAGTGGGGAAAAAAGCACGAAATGTCAACTTTAATCTCGAAATTTCCACTTTAATCATGTAGTTTATTTTGCCATTAAAGTAGAACATCATAAACTTCATCTTAAAATCGTTTAATTTACTAGTTTCTCAAATCCCATTGTAACTAAAGTAGGACGTTAAATGCTTTGTTCTGTATTTGATCTTCTTTGTGCTCTGTGTGTGAATCACTACCTGCTTCTTAAACGGGCTTTCTCTTTCTCCGACAGGACACATAATCCATTACATTCGTGATATTACAGCTCTCTGAATAATTAAAATACTGAGATGTATACGTGATATCTTTTTCATGATGATAGGAATGAAAGCATGTTATTAAACATGGGAACACGGTGGCGCAGTGCTTGTTCATATCTCACGCAAGAGGCTTGCTGCACCATGCGCTACCTTCAATGACATAATTTATCACAGCAGTATTGTCTCTTTCAAACGTACTAACCTCCAATTTCTGTCCTTACTTTTCTTTCTCCAAATACCCAATCGCCACACAATCAGCTATGTAATAGACGTGAAGCCATTTGTAAGCTTAGAACGCTGATTCTTCAAAACTTTTAAGGAACATTGAAATATCTTCGTAGTACATGTTTAATTATTCTATCCGTCTATCTTTCCAGTGTTGCGTCAGCACAAAAATACAACGCAATGCAGGAACAATCCCTGAACTAGCTAGCGCTGCGGCACCGTGTCCTCACATGTTTAATTATTAACAATACAGATTATTTAAATGAAGTTAAAGTTTTATCTGTATAATATAATCAACATATTTTGCTGCATTTCATCTTAAAAATGAATACCGTCATCATATGTAAATTCACGCTTTTTAAAGTGGCGCAGGTTGTGCAATATTATAACTGTAGTGCAAGTTTACAGTGAGGTAATTGTACTTATAAGTAAACAGTTCTACAAGGAGCACATGATGGACTGATTGAGTGCGTTTAGAGATCTTGGGATGAAACTTTTTCTAAACCATGAAGTCCGTACTGGGAAGTCTCTAAAGCGTTTTGCCGTGGCTGAGTCAACGTCTGCTTCATGCTGTATACCGATAATTCTCTTTCCGATCAGCTGCTGCTGTGATTCCCCACTCAGATACAGTGATATAAATACTCCGAGTGGTGCAGTGAGAGTAATATGGAAAAAGATGATCTGCTGTGACAACCCTTAACGGGAGCAGCTAAAAGAAGAAGAAGATGCAGTAAGAGTTACAATGCTAAAGCAGTTATGGTATTTAGAATACTATGGCTATTTCCAACCATTGTATTGCTGCAGGTTAATTACATTAAGATGCATTACACTAATAAACAATATGCAGTTAGTTTCAGTGTATTTATAAAGCCGCGTCAGGAATGTGGAGCTAAGAAACAAAGGGTGACAACACAGGAACAGTAGCACTGCTTTGATGCTGGGTGCTGCCAGTCTGCAAAACCAAGTGGAGAAATTGCGTACGCCAAGGTATGAGGTACTGTGGAAATGTGCATGGCTTTACTCCAAGTTTAGGTTTTATACATCGCGATTTGAGCGTGGAAACGTTCGTACGCAACATTTCTGTGCATACGCACCGTTTATACATGAGACCCCTGGACATCCACGGAAGACAACAGTGGTGGATGATTGCAGAATCATTTCCATGGTGAAGAGAAACCCCTTCACAACAGCCATCCAAGTGAACAACACTCTCCAGGGGGTAGGCATATCGATATCCAAGTCTACCATAAAAAAAAGACTGCATGAAAGTAAATACAGAGGGTGTACTGCAAGGTGCAAGCCACTCACAAGCCTCAAGAATAGAAAGGCTAGATTGGACTTTGCTAAAGAACATCTAAAAAAACCTAGCACCGTTCTGGAAAAACTTTCTTTGGACAGATGAAACCAAGATCAACCTCTACCAGAATGATGGCAAGAAAAAAGTATGGAGAAGGCGTGGAACAGCTCATTATCCAAAGCATACCACATCACCTGTAAAGAAACTGTGGAGGCAGTGTGATGGCTTGGGCGTGCATGGCTGCCAGTGGCACTGGGACACTAGTGTTTATTGATGATGTGACACTGGACAGAAGCAGCCGAATTAATTCTGAGGTGTTCAGAGACATACTGTCTGCTCAAATCCAGCTAAATGCAGTCAAATTGATTGGGCGGCGTTTCATGATTCAGATGGACAATGACCCAAAACATTCAGCCAAAGCAACCCAGGAGTTTATTAAAGCAAAGAAGTGGAAAATTCTTGAATGGCCAAGTCAGTCACCTGATCTTAACCTAATTGAGCATGCATTTCACTTGTTGAAGACTAAACTTCAGACAGAAAGGCCCACAAACAAACAGCAACTGATAGCCGCTGCAGTAAAGGCCTGGCAGAGCATTAAAAAAGCAGGAAACCCAGCATCTGGTGATGTCCATGAGTTCAAGACTTCAGGCTGTCATTGCCAGCAAAGGGTTTTCAACCAAGTATTAGAAATGAACATTTTATTTCCACTTATTTAATTTGTCCAATTACTTTTGAGCCCCTGAAATGAAGGGATTGTGTTAAAAAGATGCTTTAGTTGCCTCACATTTTTATGCAATCGTTTTGTTCACCTCACTGAATTGAAGCTGAAATTCTGCACTTCAACTGCATCTGAGTTGTTTCATTTAAAATTCTTTGTGGTAATGTACAGAACCAAAATTAGAAAAAAGTTGTCTCTGTCCAAATATTTATGGACCTAACTGTATGTGTGTGTATATATGTGTGTATGTGTATATATATATATATATATATATATATATAATATATATATATATATATAATGTGTGTGTATGTGTGTATATACGGTATATATGTGTGCATGTATATATACACACACATATATATAGATATATATATATACATATATATACACACATTGTGGAAGCCGGCCCGGACACCGATGGTTCACCCACAACACGTTTATTTACATCCATATTTACAAAAGTGCACCTCAAACCCCCAAAAGTCCCCAAAGTCCAGGGCACAACTCGAATGCCTTAGTCTTCAGGCTGCCTCCTTGCCTCTCCTCCCGATCTCTGTCCTTCTCCACTCCCGACTCAAGCCAACGAACTGAGAGAGGTGGCCCCTTTTATAATCACCCGGATGTGCTCCAGGTGCTTCCCAGCAATCTTCTACCGGCACTCTCCAGTGTGGCGGAAGTGCCGGCTGCACACCCGGAAGCACTCCGGGTGTCCCCGCTTCTCTTCCCCCCAGCACTTCCGGGTGTGGCGGAAGTGCTGAGGTCCAGGGCTCCAAAGGCATTGGGGTGCCCCCTGGCAGTGACCACGGGCCCCTACAGGGTTGAGCTTCAAAGCTCTGTACCCGTGGTCCCCATAAGTACCAGGGCGGTCGCCCCCACGTGGTCTGGGGAAGGCGTAAGCCCTCTTCCGGTCCTCCGGGGTGTCCTGGCTGGGTCGCCCCCCCAGCCACAACACACACACACACACACACACACATATATATATACACACACACATATATACACATATACAGTGGCTACGGAAAGTATTCAGACCCCCTTCAATTTTTCACTCTTTGTCATATTGCAGCCATTTGCTAAAATCATTTAAATTAATTTTTTACCTCATTAATGTACACACAGCACCCCATATTGACAGACAAAAAAAAGAATTTTTGAAATTGTTGCAGATTTATTAAAAAAGAAAAACTGAAATATCACATGGTCCTAAGTATTCAGACCCTTTGCTCAGTATTTAGTAGAAGCACCCTTTTGAGCTAATACAGCCATGAGTCTTCTTGGGAAAGATGCAACAAGTTTTTCACACCTGGATTTGGGGATCCTCTGCCATTCCTCCTTGCAGATCCTCTCCAGTTCTGTCAGGTTGGATGGTAAACGTTGGTGGACAGCCATTTTTAGGTCTCTCCAGAGATGCTCAATTGGGTTTAAGTCAGGGCTCTGGCTGGGCCATTCAAGAACAGTCACAGAGTTGTTGTGAAGCCACTCCTTTGTTATTTTAGCTGTGTGCTTAGGGTCATTGTCTTGTTGGAAGGTAAACCTTCGGCCCAGTCTGAGGTCCTTAGCACTCTGGAGAAGGTTTTTGTCCAGGATATCCCTGTACTTGGCCGCATTCATCTTTCCCTCGATTGCAACCAGTTGTCCTGTCCCTGCAGCTGAAAAACACCCCCACAGCATGATGCTGCCACCGCCATGCTTCACTGTGGGGACCGTATTGGCCGTGTCCTCTAGGGGTGTGAACAGCCCCCGTGCTCACAATATATTTGAGAAGTTTTATTTAATACATAATACGTGCTGTGGTTGGGTAGCTTCTCAGCCATCTGCCAATAGCGTCCCTTGTATGAAATCAACTGGGCAAACCAACTGAGGAAGCGTGTACCAGAAATTAAAAGACCCATTGTCCGCAGAAATCCGCGAACCAGCAAAAAATCCGCGATATATATTTAAATATGCTTACATATAAAATCCGCGATGGAGTGAAGCCGTGAAAGTCGAAGTGCGATATAGCGAGGGATTACTGTATATACATGTATGTATGTACATATTCTATGGTACTAACAAGTTTCTATGATTGAACACAATGAAGGTCTGAGGCTGAATCTCTTATTGATGATTCAGATTTCTCGCATCCATGCTAAGGTTCCATTTTAAAGCTAGGAGGAATAACACCGCCAAAAGTGCTAATGACTCACGGCACCACCACAACATATAGCAAAGTGAAAGAGAATGAGAAGTAGTCATTAATCACCAATTATTGTATTTACCACTATTATTAAATCAGTGTATGAACAGTCACACCAGCATATGTAATATATTGTTGTAAACTGATAAGCCTTCCATTTTGGGTTGGTTACCTCTTTTTTTTTTTTCTCTTCTTTTCTAGAGTTGTAAGGCCCTATCTAATGGCTATGTGATCTTTCATTTGCTGAAAGAGAGCTATGAAAGCTTGTTTCACAAAAATTAGCAAATTCTGCCATGCACATATTGTCAGAGATATGGTTTAGGCTAGCCAATCTTTAATCAGACTGCACATTGAAGTAGACTAAGACATAATGTAATGTGTATTGCTATAAATCCATGTATGTTTATATGCCTGTTGGAATCTTCAATTCATTTTTAAACATCCAATAAGAAAGTAAGATTTTTATTCACTAATCCTTAACAATACTTTTATTTGAAGAATACTGTCAAGACCACTGTTGACGTTTGTGGCAGTCTATGAGTGTGTAGTATATTAATGTCTGCACAGTCCTTTTGTCCAGGTACAGACTTTGTAGAGTTCTGCATAGCCAGATAAGTTGTAAATCCCAAACCAGAATGGTAAATGTGCACTCGTATGTATTCTTTAAACAAGAAAATGTTTAAAGCCATCTCTTAAATGTATTCCAGCTGTTGCCTGAAGTAAAGATCACTTCTTTGTAAGTGCACATGTCCTCTGTCCAATGCTAAAACTATAGGATTATTGTGGTAGGTAATATTTTTTTCTTTAGGTATATGGTCTATGAGAAGACCTGCTTTGTCAAACCATAGTAAAATGAATAGGGAATTGTTTTGAGGCATTCCCAGAGGGACTCTCGAGGCTGGTACTAAGAGAGACCGCCTCTTTCCCCCCATTCATTAAACAAGCAAACAAAAAAAAACTGGTACAAGTTGATATTTCTTCAAGAATCCAAGCACTGCAGCATACTGAGCTACCCACTACAACAGAACATTTTGATTGCTTTCATTGTCATTGCTTTCTTCTTTGTTCCAGGGTAGGTTTTTCTGTTTTATTAGTTGTGTCAGAATGTTTGTCTCAGTTTTCCTTATTGAAAATTATTTTGTATTTTAGAATTAGTTTGAAGAGTCTCGAAAAATGTGTTTAGTTTTAAACATTGCAGTTTCTTTTAATTTCTACTTTTTTATTTATTTTTTAATATATTTCTAGATGAAATTAGTTATCTTTGTACTTTTTGATTGCTATGTTAAAACTAGTTGCTATCCACAATAGCACCTAGAGAAGTAACTTTGAAAAGTGTTTTTTGATCTGTTTTGTTCTCTGTTATTAAATGACATCCCATTCAGGGCAAGTCATTGCCTTACACAATTTGCTGCTATGATATGCTTTGATGATGAACATTAGTCTGTGTTGTATTTATAGTTGAGAATATTGGACGTATGAGTGAACCATAATGTTGTACGGTGAAGAGAGCAGTAATGGCATATTGTAAAATCTAGGTGGAAAATCCATCTTTCTATCCATTTTCTTAAAAGTGAATGGAAAATATCCATTATTATTTTTATTTTCGTCATGCATGAAGCCTCAAAAACAAAAGTTCTATGAATTTATTAGGGTTTCAAACATCCGTTAAACAGAACTTTAAGGGCTGTGGGGATTGCACATGAAACACTACTGGTGGCAAGGTGCCTGTCATCTTGCTATTGTGATCACTTTGTTTGGTGCCAGCTACTTTATTACTGAGGTTGATGGATTTTGCGCTTGTTGTCAGTATCCACTGAAAGAATGCATTACTAGTAACAGTGCTGAGATATCGTGAGCAATCTATCTCTGAGCCCAGATCTTTGACTGCAGTTGATGAAGTAAATTCATTCTATTCTTTGCTGGTGTTCCACACTACTTGTGATGGGATTTAAATGTTGTTGATTTTCATATCAATTGTGCATGAGTGGACTCTGTGATGGTCCTATTTTCTGCCATATGCCCATTGCTTTTGGGATAGTCTCTGGTCCCCAGTGATGAATTGGATTGTTGCATTATGTGATCCTGATCTTGATGGTCTCCTGACTAAGCACAGGGGTCAGTGAACTGTGACCAGGCTTAATATATATGGTCTTGATTTTCTTCACTTCCTAGAGAGTACTACAGCTTTACTGTATATCACATCTTGAGTCTGGTTATTTTGCTGATTCTTTGCTTCATGTGCTCACTCAGTCTATAACCTGTTGTTTTTTATTTTTATTTTCTTTACACACTTTCATGCTGTTTGAGGTGATGGTCACAATTGCTTCAAATTGTATGCATCGCTCTAATTACAGAGCATGATAAAATATGCAATATTATTATTATTGTTGTCTATTTGTTGTTCCATATTCTCATTTTGCTTGCAATCTAAACATAAATCTGTACAAACTGATGCATGTATTCTATACTGGCATTCTTGTTTTTTAAAACTATTTGTAATACTTTATCAGTTAATCATTAATTATGTTTTTTTGTTAATTTCATTCCACTTGATTTTTTGTTTTTATTTTATCATTTTTAACTTGTAGCTGTTGGTGTTGCACAATGCTATATTTACAGTACAGTATTCTAAATGTTAGCTGTCACTTAAAACTAAATTTGCAGTTGTTATTTTTCTGGTTAAATTCCAAATACTCTGAAAGTGATTATTTTATCAGGTATCTACAAGAGGTGGGCTACACGGACACAATCCTGGATGTTAAGTCACAGAGAGTTAAAGCATTATTGGGTTTGACTGGTGATGGTGAAGAGAGACCTTCGGATTCAAACCTTGAGCCAATGGTGAATGGCACCGAGCCATCTTTAAAGGAAGCTATAATGATTGGGTTAGTGTGTCTGAATTTTTTATACTTTATTGTACACAATGGGGCTTTAACTACAGTTTTGCTTTTATTGGTCTAAATAGTTAAAAATGAAGCATTTTATGAATTAAAATGTATTTTTTTCCACTTTATATTGCTTAGGTTCAGTTTGTTAACAATCACTTGCTCTCGCTAAATCATGTTATGTTTTATTGATTTCAATAAATATGATGTGTTACAGGCTGATACGTTTAATGTTATACACATATTAAATTATACTGTGCTTATTTTTTATAGTTATTGATAAACTCTGTTTAGAGGACAGCAACCCACTTATTTATAAAGCTATTTTCTATATTATTAATATATTAAAATTTTAAATAAGCCAAGAAAAAATTAAAGATATCTTATGTAAACTGGTAAAAAGAACATCACAAATTTAAATAAGCCAAAGAACAATTTGGAAACATCTTATGTAAACTAGTAGAAAGCACATCACAGAGTAAAAAGTGTTCCTAATGTTTTATGACTCAGTTCCGTCTGTTGTCTTAAGTGGCATAAATTGCAGCTTCAGATATGTGAACTCTTAATTTTTTGTGCTTCAAAAAAAAAATGTAATTTTATCTGTGCTCTTATTATTTGAAAAACAAAAGTCGAGTTACTGATATTCGTAAATAATATATATTATTTACTGAAAAACTTACCAGACTTGCAACAGTGGATTTTGATATGGAAAGGTAAGTGAATCTCTCAATTCAGGAAGAAAAGGCACATCCTTTGCCACTGTGGCAACAACCAAATATTTCCTACAGCTTTATTATATATTATATGTGCATCCTTTGTCAGATGTGAAACAGTATTTGGCAATTCTTCCTTTAAACTACTTTAACTGCTCCTTATTTGTTGACCTACATAAACGGCCTGCTTTAGGTTTTGTATTAACATTTATTCAGGGTTATGATCTGGACTTTCTAAAATGCAAAATTTCTTCCAATTTATCCATTCTCTTGAAATGCTACAAAGTTGTTTATCATTTTCAAAGCATTCCTTGACATGCTGGTTCTGTCTCTGATATAACAAAGTACAAAGCAATGTGTTTAGAACAAAAATTGTTTCATTTAAAAATGCTGTCTTCTGGTATATATGCATTGAATATTAAAGTAGTCATATCTCAACACAAAGCATTTTGTATTTCAGTCATGTCAATTGAATATATAATAATGTCACATGCTTGAGTTCTATAGATTTTTTTATTGTTGAGTTTAATTACAAAATCTAATAGAAATATAAAATACAAGCAAATTAAAAATGTAGTGTTTTTCTGCTCAGCAGTAGCAGAACCATTTTTGTGATGAGTGTAAGATTAACAGTCGTTCACCTCTTTACCAAATCTTTCTGTGGTTTAATTTCTTACTGTGTCTCTCTAGCATATACGTATATGTATGTATGTATGTATGTATGTATGTATGTATGTATGTATGTATGTATGTATGTATGTGTGTGTATGTATATATATAATATATATATGTATATGTGTGTGTGTGTTTATATATATATGTGTACAGTATATATATATATATATATATATATATATATATATATATATATATATATATATATATATATGTATATATATATATATATATATATATATGTATATATATGTATATATATATATATATATATATATATATGTATATATATATATATATATGTATATATATATATGTATATATGTATATATGTGTACAGTATATATATATATATATATATATATATATATATATATATATATATGTATATATGTGTATGTGTATGTTTGTTTATTTATTTAAAACTTATTACGTTTTTGTCAGTTATCCTTTTTACTATCTCCTATTTTACAGAACAAAGATACAAGGTTCCAATCCAGTATTTGTCTCTTCAACATAGTATAAATGTGGGAAAAATTGTTTTCTTTAAGCTGACCTCTTTTTACCCCATTCGATTAGTAAAGTCTTTTTACATCCTAGTCATGGTATGGCGACATCTTAATCTAAAGCTTTGGATATGCACTCTTCCTGGGAACTACGGAAGCCGGTGTAAACATAAATAGTCTTTATATAGCTGACTTCCAAGATCTGTCCTTTTGGTTCATTACTAGTAATTAGTTTGTATTTTCCATGTGTTTTTACTTTTATTTTATCAGTTCCACTTTAACACAAATCGTTGCTTATTACCTTTTATTCATAATTCGTAAAGTTTGGGCATAATATATTCAATTGAGGAAAGCCTTCATTGGTCTGTTTTCCCTTAGGATATTTGCATTTTTCGTTACAGAAAAGCACTTTGAAATACAGTATACACACTTAGAAAAAGGAAGCCCACATTGGCATTATTCTGTGACTAAAATGTCTTGGAAATTATAATCAAAAGTAGAGTGGAGGAAAATATGCCATATATGGCAGAAAACATTTTCTTTAATTAAACTTTTCTTCTGGTTACGAGGATGAAGAGTCAGTCTTCAGATATCCAGTAAATATTACGAGCCAGATGGTTGTTCAGTGTGTAGTTCACATTGACATTTCTGGCATGATATTAACTTTTCATTTTTGATTGCATAGTATTTCATGATTTCTATGCATATTACAAGGAAGACTTATTTTTGGTGAACAATATTAAGACTGATATTTCATCACATGGACATAGTCTTCTCTTATATATCTTTTAATTTTCCTGTTCCTTTCTCTCTATATAGAAAACCTGATTTATCTGACTCAGCATCTGTACTTGATACCTTTAAATTTATGGAAAGTGCTGCTGCAGAGTTTAGTGATGAAGATGATGATGATGATAGTGAAGGAAAAGAGAAAACAATAATTGATTCGGCAACTGTAAGTACTGTATGACTTATTCTCACTGATTCGTATAGTAAAGAGGTACTCAAAACTGTTTTTTGTTCAAGGCAATGTCTTATCTGAAAATTAAAGCTGAAGTCTTCAGTTTATTGATTTTATTATTCAGTGGCTTATTATACCCATCTCTAGATTTATTTCTTTATAGATGCTCAAAGCTTACAGAAATCTAGATTATTTCATATCTCTGAAATAAAAGTTTGTTTATTTCACTTGCAAGCCACGATTTTAAGGAAACTATATATTTAAGGAAACTGATTGGAAATAAATGCAGCAACCACATTTGAACTCTAGGACCATGTTTAATAATGGCTTGTATACACCGGATTCAGAAAGTATTCAGACCCCTTCAGTTTCTACACACTTTATTTTGTTGTAGATTATTTTTAAATAGATACATTGGCCATTTTTACCCATCAGTCTATACTAAATAACCCAGAATGACAAGCTGAAAACATGTTTTCAGAAAGAATTGAAAATATATATTAAATATCAAATACTGAAATTCTTCATTCATGTAAACATATAGACCCTTTGCTGTGGTTAGGTGTGTATTATTTGCTTTAATTATCCTTGAGTTGTGTCTGAAACTTGATTGAAGTCCATCTGTGGCAAACCAAACTGATTGAACATCATTCAGAAAGGCACACACCTGAGTATATAAGGTCCCACAATTAACACTGCATGTCAAGACAAAAACAAAGCCATGAAATTCAAGGGGCTCTCTGTAGACCTTAGGTGGGAGAATCTGTGTGAAGCACATTCATCACAACAGCGGTCATGGTGGAGTGGCTAGACCGAAGCAAAAGGCATATAATGGCACTTAAAGGACTCTGAGAACAGGAGAAAAAAGATTCTTTGCTCTGATGAGACAAAAATTAAACTCTTTGGACAGAACTTTTTGTGTTATGTCTGGTGAAGACTAGGCACTGTTCATCACCTGGCTATACAATCCTGGCAGTATAGTATGGTGATGGCAGTATCATGCTATGGGTGTGCGCTTCAGCAGTAGGGACAGGAGACTGCTCAGAACTGAGAATCAGAATCAGAATATCTTTATTGTCATTGTAACAGATACAACGAAATTAGGTGCAGTCCCTGCGGTGTCAAAATATAAATAAAATATAATTAAAAAAAGGATAAGAAAGGATAAGAAGAAATGAGGTAGAACACAAACATTCAACATAAGATCTTAATTGCACATGAAACACTATTGCACAAGATGTCATCTATCGCACTGCTGCATTGGTGGTGATTAGGTGGCATTCAGTGCCCAAATAGCAACAGGGTAGAAACTGTTATTCAGTCTATTAGTCTTTGTTTTGATGTTCCTATATCTTTTGCCTGATGGCAACAGTTGGAACATGTCATGAGCGGGGTGTGAGGAGTCTTTTAAGATGTTTTCTGCTTTCCTGAGGCAGCGACAGCTGTGCAGTTCATCCAGAGAGGGTAAAGAACAGCCGATGATCTGCTGGGCAGTCTTTATGATCTGCTGAAGTGTTTTCCTCTGCGCTGTTGTGCAGCTGGAAAACCACACGCAGAGGCAGTAGCACAGGATACACTCAATAGAGCAATGATAGAAGGACACCAGCAGTTTTTGGGGATGTTATTTTTCCTGAGGACTCTCAGGAAATAAAGTCTCTGCTGAGCCTTCTTTGCCAGCTCAGCTGTGTTCACATCCCAGGACAGGTCTTCCATGATGTGAACTCCCAGGAAGCAGAAGTCCGACACCCTCTCCACACAGTCCCCTCCGATGTAAAGTGGTTTGATGTCCGTTTTCTTTTTCCTGAAGTTCACAATGAGCTCCTTGGTCTTTCTTGTGTTCAGGAGCAGGTTGTTGTCAATGCACCATGCTGTCAGCCGCTCCACTTCTTCCCTGTAAGTGGATTCATCCTCCCCAGAGATGAGCCCCACCACAGTGGTGTAATTTCCAAATTTGACGATGGTGGTGGTGTGGTGGGCGGGGGCGCAGTCATGTTTGTACAGCGTGAAGAGCAGGGGGCTCAGCACACACACCTGAGGAGAGCCAGTGCTGATGCTGATAGCTGAGGAGATGTGAGGGCCCACCCTAACCCTTTGTGTACGGTCTGTCAGGAAGTCTTTAATCCATATACAGGTGGAATACGGGAGTCCCAGGGCTAGCAGCTTGCCCACCAATCTGTGAGGGAGGATGGTTTTAAAAGTAGAGCTAAAATCAATAAAGAGGAGACGTGCGTAGCTCTCCTGGTGCTCCAGATGGGACAGGGTAGCTTGGAGAGCAGCAGCAACAGCGTCCTGAGTAGACCTGTTAGCCCTGTAAGCAAATTGGTGGGCATCAAAGGTGGGAGGGATGAAGGACATGATATGACTCCGGACCAGTCTGTCAAAACACTTCATCAACACCGGTGTGAGCGCTACTGGCCGATAGTCATTCGGGCAGGTTATGGGTGATCTTTTGGTAAAGGGAGTAAGATGGAGGATTTCAGACAGGGAGGAACTGAGGCCTGAGACAGTGACAGGTTAAAGATCTTTGTAAAGCACCCAGCCAGCTGCTCTGCGCAGCTCCTCAACACACGTCCAGTGACACCGTTGGGACCTGCTGTCTTCCTAGGATTGACAGCCTGGAGCGAGCGTCTCACCTCATGTTCCTCCACCCTAAGGAAGGGGGTGATGTTGTTGTGAGCTGCTGCTGTGTGTGTAACAGCTGCCTCTGGTAGTTCCATCTCAAAGCGAGCAAAGAAGTGGTTCAGCTCCTCTGCCATTGAGGCGTCACCTTCTGCAGCTCCATGGTTGGTCCTGTAGTTGGTGAAGTGCTGGACTCCCTGCCAAACCTGCCTGCTGTTATTACTGTCCAGGTGCTCTTCAATCCTTCTCCTGTAGTCCCTCTTAGCCTTTCTGATGCCCCTCTTCAGGTTGGACCATGTCATGCTGTAGAGAGCCTTGTCACCACACCTAAAGGCAGTTTTCCTTTCCTTTAGCTGCCACTGAGCCTCTCTTGTCATCCAGGGCTTCTGATTTGGATAGACACGGATACGTTTCTCCACTGTGACAGTGTCAATGCAGGTTTTGATGTGTCACAATACACTGTCGGAAAACATCAATTGCAACCAAATGCAGAGAGCTCCCTGAAGAAAAGCTGCTCCAGAGTGCACATGACCTCAGACTGGAGTTATGGTTCATCTTTCAAAATGAAGTGACCAAGGTTATTATAGTTAACGAAAACTAAAATCAAAACTGAAACTATTATTAAAAAAACATTTTCGTAAACGCAAATAAAACATAATTATCAAAGTAGCTACAAAGACTAATTGAAATAAAATAATATACTAAACTATTTTTAGTTTTCATTTTTGAATGAATATTCTTGCCATTAGCTTTTAGACCTTGTAACTTTTAACTCTAAAACAGAAAGTCATCCACCACAAGCCACCTGCATATATTCATCCAGTGAACGGCGGCTGGTGATGAAGGGCAGGTGTTCACACAGCATTTGCGATGATCGGACAAGCTGACTACGGGCGCATGAAGTGTGTGAAATAGAAAGTGACTTGCTATGCCACATTTTTTTGCACTTGTTGTATATCAAGATGTAATTCAAATGTCTGAAATCGGAGTGTGCTGGTCAACAAAACCTTTACCTTATGGACAGAAAAATCACGAGTGAGTAACGTTTCAGTTTATTTCTCAGGTGCCACGTTTTGTTGACAATAATTCACCTACCAATTCACACAGGAGAAATCCTTTCTGAAAATAAAATGGCACTTATCGAGAGAGTGACTAGGCCATCATACAAGATCAGCATATTGTTACTGACTAATCACTTTTGCTTTAAAAAAAAGTCGTTTAACAATGAAGTGATATAAACCTTGTAAAATTCCTGAGTTGGCAATGTCTCTACTGAACTACAGGTAGGTAGGCAAGGAGAGTCTGCCAACTGGTAAAAAACTAAACATACTAATGTGTTTTTGTATTTATTCTATATTTATTAATTTATCTTTTTTTACATTCATTATGCTTATTTTTATCAGACAAAAACAAAACCAGATAGGAAACTATGTAGTGTAGTAAGCTTTTAAACTCATATCCTAACCCGTTAAGTGTACAGTTCTGTCTGATTGTGACACAATATATAGATATAAAAATAAAATAGAAATGTCTTTGTGAAATAAAAACTAAATTAAAACTAAAAATACACGATGAAGGAAAACTAAAACTAAACAGGATTTCCAAGTAATGTCAGAAAAAAATATCGAAATAAAAACTAATATAAAAAAGCAAAATTATAATGACCTTGAAAGTTAACTGACGCATATAGCCAAGACAGTGCTGAAGTGGCTTCGGGGCAAATCTTTTAATGCCCTTAATTAGCCCAGCCATAGCCCAGATTTAAACCCTATAGAACATCTAAGGAAAGACCTGAAGATAGCAGCTTTTAGATGCTTTACATCAAATCTAAAAGAGTTTGAGTGGATCTACCAGGAGCAATAGGATAAACTACACAACTCCAGGTGGTCAAAGCTTGAAGAGACTTATCCAAGAAGATTCAAAGCAGTAATTCATGCCAAAGGGGTTTCTGCAAAGTGTGGATCTGAATATGTACATGAATGAGAGATTTCAGTTTGCAAACCATTCTGAAAATATGTTTTCACTTCATCATTATCCATTATGGACTGTAGAGAGAGGTAAAAATGGAAAATGTTATTAATTTAATGGACATATACAACATTCTTGTTAGTAAATCAATTTTAAGTAAAATATTGCTTTCACACCAGGGAGCACAGTATTGAACACAAGTTTGAACATTATATGAGGTACCTTGTAAAAATGACAAACATGCATTCAGGTACCTACGTAGCACTTTTAACTTATTCTGTGAACTGGGGAGGAGTCATATTTTTCGAAAGGCCAAAAAAAAGCAGTAAATCAGCATTTTATTTATTTTACTTTAAAAAGTCTAATTTGCTTTGTTTCTTTTCAATGTGTTCTCTTGTCTTAGAAGTGTAAGGTCCACCAATGGACAGTGTAGTTAGTCTGTGTCTGATAGATTAGTCCAATAGAGGAAAAATGGAAAGACCGTTGTGGCTGTCAAAGATTTGTCAGTAGAACTTCATTGAAAACGAATAAAAATGAGTACAGTGCAAACTTTATAAGGTAAAGTTGGAATTACACAAGTCAACTTCAACCATGGAAAGTCATTTAACTGTGAAAAACCTAGCACATGCTCCTTGTCCTTCCATTGATCGACAATCAATGGTTAGATCTGATGTCAAATAATGTGAGTAAGCAGCAGCGCTCATAACAAACATGATTGCAAAGGATGTGCTTCTATTACCTTTGTCTAGAGAGCAGAGTTTTAAAGTTTGTCAAGTGTGAGTTTATTCACAATGAACAATATCTAAGATGATGCTACTTAGCTTTGAACTTCATTAGACCTGATCACAGATTCAAGTACAGTATTTTTACTATTGAATCAAATGCCCTTATCACTTGCCATTACATTCTAGTTTAGGAAATAAAGTGCATAATTTTGCAAACAAAAGCAATGCCAGAAGGACATATCAAAGAACATTGAGGTAACTTGATTTACATAACACTGCATGTCAAGCTGGAAACTCAAGGAGGTGTTATGGAGGAGCTCATTGCTCTGCTACATCCTTGGGAATGTGCTGCTATAGTAGTGTGTGGGATATCTGAAATATATGTTTTAATTTTATACTGTATCAGAACAGTTCTTCTTTCAAAGCACCTAAGAGAAACCCAAGGAGAGTTATCCAAAGTATCTCAATTTAAACAAACCAGGTCTGCTTTGCTGAAGGGGACAGAATGTCTATCGTGCTCGTCAAGGTCTCATATACTGAAACATTTGCTAACCCACAAACACCTGACGTTCACAACAGATTTATTTAAGTGTACTCTTTAGCTGAATGAAACAACTGAAGTGATGTCCAAAAAAACAAAATGCTAAAGAGTTCACCACTGCATTTCTATTCTGTGAGGATTAAAACAGAGAAACCATGAAACCAACTAATTACTACAACGTTATATTACAAGGACAAATGTACACCAGTTTACGTGAATCCCCTAGTTGGTGGGAGACAAATACAGTCATATGAAAAAGTTTGGGAACCCCTCTTAGCCTGCATAATAATTTACTTTCAACAAAAAAGATAACAGTGGTAAGTCTTTCATTTCCTAGGAACATCTGAGTACTGGGGTGTTTTCCAAACAAAGATTTTTAGTGAAGCAGTATTTAGTTGTATGAAATTAAATCAAATGTGAAAAACTGGCTGTGCAAAAATTTGGGTACCCTTGTAATTTTGCTGATTTGAATGAATGTAACTGCTCAATACTGATTACTTGCAACACCAAATTGGTTGGATTAGCTTGTTAAGCCTTGAACTTCATAGACAGGTGTGTCCAGTCATGAGAAAAGGTATTTAAGGTGGTCAATTGCAAGTTGTGCTTCCCTTTGACTCTCTTCTGAAGAGTGACAGCATGGGATCTTCAAAGCAGCTCTCAAAAGATCTGAAAACAAAGGTTTTTCAGTATCATGGTTTAGGGGAAGGCTACCAACAACTATCTCAGAGGTTTAAACTGTCAGTTTCAACTGTAAGGAATATAATCAGGAAGTGGAAGGCCACAGGCACAGTTGCTGTTAAACCCAGGTCTGGCAGGCCAAGAAAAATACAGTAGCAACATATGCGCAGGGTTGTGAGAATGGTTACAGAAAACCCACAGATCACCTCCAAAGACCTGCAAGAGCATCTTATTGCAGATGGTGTATCTGTACATCGTTCTACAATTCAGCGCAATTTGCACAAAGAACATCTGTATGGCAGGGTGGTGAGAAAAAAGCCTTTTCTGTAATCACGCCACAAACAGAGTCTCTTGTTGTATGCAAATGCTCATTTAGAGAAGCCAGATTCATTTTGGAACAAAGTGCTTTGGACTGATGAGACAAAAATGGAATTATTTGGTCATAACAAAAAGCACTTTGCATTGCAGAAGAACAACACCGCATTCCAAGAAAAACACCTGCTACCTACTGTCAAATTTGGTGGAGGTTCCATCATTCTCTGGGGCTGTGAGGCTAGTTCAGGAACTGGGGCCCTTGTTAAAGTCGAGGGTCAGATGAATTCAACCCAATAGCAACACATTCTTCAGGATAATGTTCAAGCATCGGTCACAAAGTTGAAGTTATGCAGGGGTTGGATATTCCAACAAGACAATGACCCAAAACACAGATCGAAATCTACAAAGGCATTCATGCAGAGGGAGAAGTACAATGTTCTGGAATGGCCGTCACAGTCCCCTGACTTGAATATCATCGAAAATCTATGGGATGATTTGAAGCAGGCTGTCCATGCTCGGCAGCCATCAAATTTAACTGAACTGGAGAGATTTTGTATGGACAAATGGTCAAAAATAACTCCTTCCAGAATCCAGACACTCATCATAGGCTATAGGAGGCGTCTAGAGGCTGTTATATTTGCAAAAGGAGGCTCAACTAAGTATTGATGTAATACATTTAGGTCCATAAATATTTGGACAGAGACAACTTTTTTCTAATTTTGGTTCTGTACATTACCACAATGAACTCGGATGCAGTTGAAGTGCCGACTTTCAGCTTTAATTCAGTGGCGTGAGCAAAATGATTGCATAAAAATGTGAGGCAACTAAAGTATTCTTTTAACATATTCCCTTCATTTCAGGGGCTCAAAAGTAATTGGACAAATTAAATAACTGGAAATAGAATTTTCATTTCTAATACTTGGTTGAAAACCCTTTGCTGGCAATGACAGCCTGAAGTCTTGAACGCATGGACATCACCAGATGCTGGGTTTCCTGCTTTTTAATGCTCTGCCAGGCCTTTACTGCAGTGGCTTTTAGTTGCTGTTTGTTTGTGGGCCTTTCTGTCTGAAGTTTAGTCTTCAACAAGTGAAATGCATGCTCAATTGGGTTAAGATCAGGTGACTGACTTGGCCATTCAAAAATTTTCCACTTCTTTGCTTTAACAAACTCCTGGGTTGCTTTGGCTGTATGTTTTGGCTCATTGTTCATCCGTATCATGAAACGCCGCCCAATCAATTTGACTGCATTTAGCAGGATTTGAGCAGACAATATGTCTCTGAACACCTCAGAATTCATTTGGCTGCTTCTGTCCTGTGTCACATCATCAATAAACACTAGTGTCCCAGTGCCACTGGCAGCCATGCACGCCCAAGCCATCACACTGCCTCCACCGTGTTTTACAGGTGATGTGGTATGTTTTGGATAATGAGCTGTTCCACGCCTTCTCCATACTTTTTTCTTGCCATCATTCTTGTAGAGGTTGATCTTGGTTTCATCTGTCCAAAGAATGTTTTTCCAGAACTGTGCTGGCTTTTTTAGATGTTCTTTAGCAAAGTCCAATCTAGCCTTTCTATTCTTGAGGCTTATGAGTGGCTTGCACCTTGCAGTGCACCCTCTGTATTTACTTTCATGCAGTCTTCTCTTTATGGTAGACTTGGATATCGATATGCCTACCCCCTGGAGAGTGTTGTTCACTTGGTTGGCTGTTGGGAAGGGGTTTCTCTTCACCATGGAAATGATTGTGCGATCATCTACCACTGTTGTCTTTCATGGACGTCCAGGTCTTTTTGCGTTGCTGAGTTTACCAGTGCTTGCTTCCTTTCTCAGGATGTACCAAACTGTAGATTTTGCCACTCGTAATATTACAGCAATTTCTCGGATGGGTTTTTTCTGTTTTCGCAGCTTAAAGATGGCTTCTTTCACCTGCATGGAGAGCTCCTTTGATCGCATGTTGTCTGTTCACAGCAAAATCTTCCACATGCAAGCACCACAGCTCAAATCAACTCCAGGCCTTTTATCTGTTTAATTGATAATGACATAGCGACAGACTTGCCCACACCTGCCCATGAAATAGCTATTGAGTCAATTGTCCAATTACTTTTGAGCCCCTAAAATGAAGGGATTGTGTTTAAAAAATGCTTTAGTTGCCTCACATTTTTATGCAATCATTTTGTTCATCCCACTGAATTAAAGCTGAAAGTCTGCACTTCAACTGCACCTGAGTTGTTTCATTTAAAATTCACTGTGGTAATGTACAGAACCAAAATTAGAAAAAAGTTGTCTCTGTCCAAATATTTATGGACCTAACTGTATCTCTGTTGGGGTGCTCAAATTTATGCACCTGCCTAATTTTATGATGCATATTGGATATTTTCTGTTAATCCAATAAACTTAATGTCACTGCTGAAATATTACTGTTTCAATAAGGCATGTCATATGTTAAAAGGAAGTTGCTACTTTGAAAGCTCAGCCAATGATAAACAAAAATCCAAAGAATTAAGAGGGGTTCCCAAACTTTTTCATATGACTATAAGTATCCCAGACTGGTATAACAGACAATTGATTTTAGGCAAGACTTAAACATCCATGACATCATAATGGTTGTTTTCCACAACACATTCTAAACTGGCTCGTTTTCACCCAGTAAAATGGATAACCACACTACAAATGGAAACAGAAATCATTTGAGCAAAGAAATGTTATGGAGTGAAGTAACAGAAGAAGAGGTAAGAAGAAACACAGTAAGTGCTGCTGCTGACTGGAAATCATATAATTACTCACCACCTTTTTATTGAGAATTTGAATTTGTATAGCTCCTGCAGTTTTCAGGTAATATCAGAATGTAATTTGGGATTGACAAGTGTGCCAAAGCTACCTTCATCAATGGAAAGCTAATCTCAACTGCATACATTTACCTTGATCAGGAGTGTGCTATTAAAAGTTTGAACCCAGACGAAACACTTGGCATTCACAAAGGATTTGACATAAACCCCAAGACAATGATACAGACTGTCTTCAAGGAATAAGTGAGCAGAATGAAAAGGATCCTTATTCTATCTGTTTAGGATAATACATTATTAATTTTATTAAACATATCTCAATGAATTAGACATATAGGGTTAGTTAAGAATTCAGTCAATGTTATTTCTTTACATTTATGTTCTCTTGCAAACAGTTCAAATCATATTAGTCATCACCCCTCCTCTACCCAATTTGTATATCTATGTGAGCAAAAAAAAAAAAAAAAAGTTAATTCCTCATATATTTTGAGAAATCACATTAACAGATGCCTATTTCATTAATACAACATTAAAGAGTTCTTGCCACATTCTAAACTGTTTGTTCCATAAAAAATGTAATCATTTCTAATTTTAAGTAAAATAAGGTATTACTTTCTCTCTTAGAAATGGATTGTAGAATATGATTCTTCCAACTGAGTCAAATAATACCGTTAGTGAAGAGTATATTGTAAGATCTCACAATGGATTGTTCAAGACAAAGTTCTTTCCATCCTAACAATTCTCTGAATAATACTATCAGAGAGTCCGAAGTGAAATACAAAATTGTCTTGACATGCAAGCAACGATTTTTCCCACTATGATTTGTAAGGGATTCCCAAACCATATGTCTAAGTGAGAAAGTTTCTGGATAACATCATTCATAATGCTGCTTCATTATAGAAATGTTTTTGGTAATGTTGCTTGAGATTGATTTTGTGATATATAACAGAATTACACCATGCTTTCTGCAAATATGAAGACCATGTCTTGTCAATGGCTGATTTTCATTCATTATCTGAATTTCTGATTAAAAGATCCTATTCCCCACATTGCCATAGATCAGCTAGAGTTTCTCTTATTGAGAGAAGTTGGTACTGTAAATTCTGGAAATGCTATCCATGTCTTTATCATTGAGAAGCTTATGTTGTTACTCATGCTGCTTTTTGCCCTGATGGAAACATTTGATTTTGTGACATTAGCCTTTAATAGACTTTAAGATGTCCATAGGTAAAGTGAGGTCTTTACCAGTTTCCATGTCTTCTTCTATAAATGCTTGATGCTCAGTTTATTCCCTTGTGAAGATGTATAATGAAAGTGGTTGCACTGATTATTCAGTTAGTTCAGTACATCATCTTCTAGTTAATGACAATGTAATTATTAGATGTGTAAACATAGCAGGGGAGGAAGGTGGAATGTTAATTATTATTTCTATTGCTGTATCCAGCAGTACTGTTCTTGATTTCCCTAAAGATAGAACACTGAGTAAATTATGCTGTTGTTAAAAGGTCTCTTTTGCCATTAATATAAAAGCAAATACTGGGAAAGTATTAAAATATTTTTGCATTCATTTGCATCCATACATCTATTAGATCATAATTACAGTCAATGAAAAAATGAAATAATAAAAAAAACTTCTGTATTACATTTATGTTTATTGTTTTAGAAGGTGATTTTATAAAAGAGAGCCATGAACGAGTTCAGCATAATTGAGTTAGCATCAGTTAGAGGTCTGTTTTGATAGAAGTGTTAAAATATTAGGTTGCAAAAATTAGGGTGAAACAGGGGTATTAATCTGTTTATATTGTGTTCTTGAACACTTTGTGAACCACCTTGTGTTTATTTAATTACTAAATCTTCTTAATAAATAATTTTATTAAGTTGCATTATGATCCAGGTTCTCACTTTTTCATTACTGCCAATCCCATACAAATGAAATGTGTCTCATATTTTACACTATTCTCCTTAACAGAGGTAAGAGGATCTGGAACTAATAAACTAAGATCAAAAATACTGAGTTGAAGTGACCTTATACTGTAATATTCCACTTGTTTGTTGTAAATTTTATAGAGCATTTCTCAGAAAACAAAACATCATGAACACCAAATAGAGAATGTGCAAGATATTGTACAATAAGTATTTTGAGAAACCTGTCACACAGTGACAATAGACAAAAATACATACCAGTGCCATAAACTTGTAAATATATAAATGAAGGGAAAGTTATAGGATCAGACTGAGCCTTAAACTCTGTCTGTGTAATTAATAAATAAATTCCTAAAATGGCAATAAAGGAAATATGTATAGTATCTATACATATTAATAAAAGGCAAAGCCCTCACTGACTGACTGACTCATCACTAATTCTCGAACTTCCCGTGTAGGTGGAAGGCTGAAATTTGGCAGGCTCATTCCTTACAGCTTACTTACAAAAGTTAGGCAGGTTTCATTTCGAAATTCTACGCGTAATGGTCATAACTGGAACATGTTTTTTGTCCATATACTCTAATGGAGGAGGCGGAGTCACGTATCGCGTCATCAATCTATCTATGTATATATGTCTAGATATATATGTAGATATGTATATATATGTGTATATATATGTAGATGTGTATATATGTAGATATGTAAATATTTATGTATATATATGTGTGTGTGTGTGTGTATATTATATATATAAAAGACAGCAACACTCATAACAATGACAACACAATTACATTGACAATCATGTTACGTTATTTTTAAAATGTTTCCTTTTCTTTTTCATAACCTCTTTAACACACTACTTCTCCGCTGCGAAGCGCGGGTATTTTGCTAGTATACTATACAACCAAAAGATAACATAATATGCAGCTATTGTACTGAGTATTGTACTGATTGATGAGTCCACATTGGCAGCAAATTGATAGATATGGACAGTCATAGTTATGGACTTGGGCTAGTCTCTTTGCAAATTCTAATTTAATTTTCTTTGATTCCCTTCTTAGTAGGTACTTTATTAAGGTGTTTATTTACTTATTTTAACAGTTTGCCCTTGGTGATGCGCACTAAACAGTTTTTGAGCTCTTCTACTAAACACATCTACTCATTTTTGCTATTTTAGATTGTGAGAAAGAAAGTGCCATCATCATCTTCCACTTCATCAATGTCTGAAGTTAGTGATGACCCTGACACGGAAGAGGCTCTCAAAGAATTTGACTTCTTGGCAACAGATGATGGAGATGGATTGGCAGAATCAAGAAGTGCTGGAGATGGAACAGAATGGGGTAAGTTATGAAGATGTGATGTCAACAAGCTCTGGTATTCTGATGATTTCTCTGACTGCATTACCTATAATATCCAGCATAGCTTCAAATGATTTAGCTGGACTGCTTTGTTGATGACCAGTTAAATGCTTCCTTAAATAGTACATACCTTATTCCAGTGTCATCTACAACAATTAAAAAGAAAAGTTAAAGTGGGCAGAAGAACACGGACATTGTACAATAGATTTCTGGCTTATTCCAAATTTTTGCCCATTTTAAAATTTTCTTTTTATTTGCCGTTTCAGACATAGCTTTTTTCTTTGAAACTCTGCTTCTAAAGCCAGCATCTCAGAGCCGTCTTTACACTGTTGCAGATAACAGTAGTATTTGAAATGCACTGTTTACAGGTCCTCAGCTGACTGTTTATTTAAAGTATCTGTTTCTCAAACTACAGACCCTGGTGTACTTATCTGTTTGTCAATTGTTCATCTTGGCCTTCCACTCATTTTTCTGTTCTTGCTAGATCCAGTTTTCCCTCTTCTCACAAAATAGTAGCAGACACCTTTGTATGAAATTCTAAGTTTCTTGGCAGTATGTCACATACAGTATCTTTAATTTTGCAAAACAACAATAGACTGAAATATTACTTGAGAAAGCTGTTTCATTTTGCCCGTTGCTGAACCCAGAGTTGAACTTTAGAAATGTCAGTACCCGTGCCACTTGAGGAAAGATAATTTACTTCCTTTATTGAACAGAATATTAGGTTTCAGCTTTGTTTAAATAATTACAAGAGTTTCTCTCATATCCATTTAGTATTTAAACATGAATAATTAAGGTTGAGCTAAGAGAGCACCAGAGTAATGGTTCCTGAAAATGGAGCTTTGTAGATAAGAGTGTAAACGTATGTTTAATGAAACATTAATAACCAAATGCCACATTGGTAATGCCTTGGCTAGTTGCGTTTTTAATATGACTATTTCTGAGTAAATGCAAACTTTTGAAATCTTGTGTGTGCAAGTTATTCATAAAATAACTATAAGAATAATAATAATAACTGTCAAATTTAATCTTTGTCTTATTGTAAATGTATTTTGTCTGCTCATTATAACATATCAAGGTTTTTTGCTTCAGGAGAGATTGTGGTTTTTATGCTTTTAACCCTATTTTAATTATATTATTATATAACTATGCAGTCTTTCTTAATTTCCTTCAAGGCAAAAGGAAACAGTTCAATAAACTTGGAATTTTATGACTGTTTAAATTGTTACTGCCTTTTAATTTTACATTTAGTAATTTTTTAAAATGCTTTGTTCCTGATCTAAATTTGAAATTTCCTTAAAAACATTTTCCTTTTGTGATGAAGTATTTGAAGAAAATGTATGTATTTCCAGGCATTCAAAATATACTGCTTAAATATGAATATGCTTTGTTTCCCGATAACTGCCAGTGGCAAGCTTCCTGAGGTTGGAACTCCTTTTGAGGAAGGTATCCTTATAAGCTGCCATGAGTCCTTTTCATTACAAGAGAGATGACTAAATACTGAACAGCATCCTTTTTTTGATTTCTTTTCCCTGTATAGAAAAGGAAGAACAGTGTCCCATACCAGAAGGCTGGGACGTGGACCAGGGCTTAATAACCAAGCTCAAGGAGCAATACAAAAAGGAACGCAAGGGGAAAAAGGGGGTGAAGAGTAAGTCAGGAAGGAGGGTAATGCAAAAAAAAAACCAAAAAAAAACCACTAGTATCATCTCCCTCCTTCCCGTGTTTTTGCTGCTCTTTCTACACCCCCTCTTCTTGACACTCCTCTCTTTTGTTGTGTCTAATCTAGTATCTTTCTTTTACTACACTGGCATCCCTCAGTTTGATTTTCTGCATTCTTATTTTTTCACTTTCCTCCATTGTTATCTGTCACCTTACAGATATCTTGCACATGTTCTAAAATGTAAATATCCTTTTCTGTTACCTTGTGAATGTACCACTCTTTATTTTTCTTTTTATTTGCAACTGTCATTCTACCAATACAGTATTAATGATATCCATGTTTAACAATACATGTTGCTGAAATCTTTTCCATTGTTCATGTGCCATACATGCAAAGCTTGAAGTAGACTGCCTTCATTATATTCTTGTTTTTTCTATTTAGATTTTTTGTCCTTTAATCAGATTCCTTCTCCACTGTTCAACTTTCTCTTGATTTGACAGCCTTTTATGTCAAAGAGATTGACTTATACGAAGAAATTGTTTTGATTACTTCTCTCCATCCATGATATATTGGTCTTTCTTTTTTTAATGTGCTTGGCCATATTTTCATTAGTGTTTACCCGTTACATGTGTTTTACACTGGTAACATGTATCCTTTTCTTATTTAGGGCCAAACAGGTCAAAGCTTCAAGATATGCTTGCCAATCTAAGAGACGTGGAAGAACTTCCTCCCATGCAGCCTCCTGTGGCACCTCCTTCTCGACCTACCATAACACGGCTTAATGAACATGAAGCAACAAGAACAGATGAAAGTAATTCTTTATTGAGTTGCTATTACATGGCATCAGAATACAGCTCTTAGCAGCATGCAGATTTGTTTGTTTTTCCTACTGAAACCTCCAGCATAATATTTGCGTACAAGTCTTAATATCATAGGATTCCAAAATATAAGCTTCAGTAAAGTTTTATTTTACCAGAATGAAAAAATATAATCAGTGTTGTCAATTGGGTTTCACAGAAGTGTTGTCTTCTGTTTTGAAAACTTATGTTAAAATATATAGAGAATATATACAGTGGTGTGAAAAACTATTTGCCCCCTTCCTGATTTCTTATTCTTTTGCATGTTTGTCACACAAAATGTTTCTGATCATCAAACACATTTAACCATTAGTCAAATATAACACAAGTAAACACAAAATGCAGTTTGTAAATGGTGGTTTTTATTATTTAGGGAGAAAAAAAAATCCAAACCTACATGGCCCTGTGTGAAAAAGTAATTTCCCCCTGAACCTAATAACTGGTTGGGCCACCCTTAGCAGCAATAACTGCAATCAAGCGTTTGCGATAACTTGCAATGAGTCTTTTACAGCGCTCTGGAGGAATTTTGGCCCACTCATCTTTGCAAAATTGTTGTAATTCAGCTTTATTTGAGGGTTTTCTAGCATGAACCGCCTTTTTAAGGTCATGCCATAGCATCTCAATTGCATTCAGGTCAGGACTTTGACTAGGCCACTCCAAAGTCTTCATTTTGTTTTTCTTCAGCCATTCAGAGGTGGATTTGCTGGTGTGTTTTGGGTCATTGTCCTGTTGCAGCACCCAAGATCGCTTCAGCTTGAGTTGACGAACAGATGGCCGGACATTCTCCTTCAGGATTTTTTGGTAGACAGTGGAATTCATGGTTCCATCTATCACAGCAAGCCTTCCAGGTCCTGAAGCAGCAAAACAACCCCAGACCATCACACTACCACCACCATATTTTACTGTTGGTATGATGTTCTTTTTCTGAAATGCTGTGTTCCTTTTACGCCAGATGTAACGGGACATTTGCCTTCCAAAAAGTTCAACTTTTGTCTCATCAGTCCACAAGGTATTTTCCCAAAAGTCTTGGCAATCATTGAGATGTTTCTTAGCAAAATTGAGACGAGCCCTAATGTTCTTTTTGCTTAACAGTGGTTTGCGTCTTGGACATCTGCCATGCAGGCCGTTTTTGCCCAGTCTCTTTCTTATGGTGGAGTCGTGAACACTGACCTTAATTGAGGCAAGAGAGGCCTGCAGTTCTTTAGACGTTGTCCTGGGGTCTTTTGTGACCTCTCGGATGAGTCGTCTCTGCGCTCTTGGGGTAATTTTGGTCGGCCGGCCACTCCTGGGAAGGTTCACCACTGTTCCATGTTTTTGCCATTTGTGGATAATGGCTCTCACTGTGGTTCGCTGGAGTCCCAAAGCTTTAGAAATGGCTTTATAACCTTTACCAGACTGATAGATCTCAATTACTTCTGTTCTCATTTGTTCCTGAATTTCTTTGGATCTTGGCATGATGTCTAGCTTTTGAGGTGCTTTTGGTCTACTTCTCTGTGTCAGGCAGCTCCTATTTAAGTGATTTCTTGATTGAAACAGGTGTGGCAGTAATCAGGCCTGGGGGTGGCTACGGAAATTGAACTCAGGTGTGATACACCACAGTTAGGTTATTTTTTAACAAGGGGGCAATTACTTTTTCACACAGGGCCATGTAGGTTTGGATTTTTTTTCTCCCTAAATAATAAAAACCATCATTTAAAAACTGCATTTTGTGTTTACTTGTGTTATATTTAACTAATGGTTAAATGTGTTTGATGATCAGAAACATTTTGTGTGACAAACATGCAAAAGAATAAGAAATCAGGAAGGGGGCAAATAGTTTTTCACACCACTGTATGTATGTGTGTTGCGCTTGCACAATAACAGGTTTACTCTCCAGAGATGAAATTCCTTCTAACTTGATTGAATATTGCGTCAGCTGCATTTCCTGGCTTCTTTATATGGAAAGTAGAGGTGCAACACAGGTACACAGAGAAAGGCACAGGAAATGTTCAAATGCTTTGAATTAAATGTAAAATCTGTATTTAGACCTGAGTTAACAAAACTCTTACAGAAGAACGTAGCATAGATGTGTCACGTCTATTTAATGTCAAACACAAACATCAAAACTTTTTTGTATATGCTACGTATGCAGACAAACCCCGACTCACACATTTTCTTGAGGTGCCTATACAAATTCAGTTGAACCACTTATGCAGCATTTGGTCCTTTTATGACTCAGTCCCTCAATCCTTTTTATAGTCTACTCTGGGATTATAACAAGATGCACCTCACGTTCCACCTAAGCATTCTGGCTTGCTCAAACACTTTACATAACACTGGAAACTTACTTACAGTATGTGAACATAAGGGGCTGCTACATTCTGCTTACATTTTATCCTTACCTTCAAACAGCTTTTAAATTACAATATTGAACAGCCATCACAAATAAAAAAATGATGATAAATGAGCTACCTGCATCAAGGAAAAAACCTCTGTGTGGTAAAACCCTTTATAACAGCTACAACAGATATATGCATGCAAAGCTGGGGAATGCAACAGTAAGATTTGTGAATGATTCCTCTATCAACTATTTGTAAATAAATTGATTACTCTGAAAACTAATTTTATGCAACTAATCTAAGTAGTTATATAAATGTTTATTAATATATTTCCATATTTATCAAATCTTTATGTAATTAGTTTGCTTTTAAATCTTATTTGTGTCATAACGCATTATCAGCAGATATTTTTATATAAGAATGGTTAATGTATACAGTGCATCCGGAAAGTATTCACAGCGCATCACTTTTTCCACATTTTGTTATGTTACAGCCTTATTCCAAAATGGAAAAATGATTTTTTAATCCATTTTGGAATAAGGCTGTAACATAACAAAATGTGGAAAAAGTGATGCGCTGTGAATACTTTCCGGATGCACTGTATATATCCTTATTGTAGAAATACCTGAAAACCAGCAGAAATAAAAAAATATTAGAAAAATTAAAATATGTACATCAGAAATCAAAAAATGTAACTACAATAATTATAAATTTGTTTGATTTTTCTTAAAAAATAAGTTCAGTAGTGTTGACAAGTTTTTAAAAAAGATAATCCTGTTGCAAAAGTTGATTTTGAAGTTGATCAAAAGTTCCAAAACTACTTTTTAGGACAATGAATATAGCTTGTTATGAGTGTTTTTTTATTTTATGTGTTTTTAGTTCATCTTTATCAAGGCTGACAATAATTATTTACCCTAATTTATGTTTGAGTGTGTTTAATATATGTGTATATGCAAAGCGTGTGTGTGTTGTGAACTATTCTTTATGGAAAATTATTTTAAGTAGTTTGGGGTAAGGAATTAATATACTAGGGCTGGAGTATGATGCAAAGTTTATCCTAGCTGCAAGAAATTTTGCTTCAGATGAGTAAGGCTATTTTTCTTAATGGCTATGAATGAATTTGCATTTGTTATATAGTATTCCACTGTATTATGGTTGAAAATGGTTAGGTATTGAATATTTATTGCATTTTTCTTTGTGCTATATTAGTTCTGAACAAAAAAAATAAAAATCTGTAATGTGAGTGTTCTAATTTGGGGCTGCAGACAAGACAGCCTCTAAAAAGAGGAAGATTTGTCCATGATTCTAATTGACTAAAAATGTTTGTTAATTGTGTAATTATTTTAAAAACAACCTTTGAATAAAGAGTACAATTTCTTTTTTAGGCCTCTTAAAACCATGACATACCATTTGTGCCAAAATTAAATAAATAAAATGGCTACTATGAAATAATTACATGAAAAATGGTAATGATATATGTACATGAGCTAAAATTGAGCAAAGAATGCATAACTAAATACAAATTTTAAATAAAAAATAAGCTGATTGTTATGAAAAGTAATCCCGTAGTGGTTCAGCATTGTACTTACCTTATTTGTTCAGGTTTTATTTCAAAAAGGCAGTGTTTTCTGTTTTTATTTCACAATTCGACTTTTCTAAAAGGCACATTTCTGAATGGCTCTTTTAATACCAGTGCTGTTTATTTAAACCACCTCTTTGTGTGATGATTTCATCAGTTGTCAATCAGACAAAGACTAACAAGCTCAACCAATTCCTTTTGGTTAATTCTTTACTATGTATAGCGCCCAGACTCTGGAATGACCTACCAAAATTAATCAGGTCAGCTGACTCCAGGAATTCTTTTAAAAAACAACTCAAAACTCATCTGTTCAGGAAGTCTTTTAGCTCTACTTGACTTTATTACCCTTCTCTCAGTTTACCTCTCTGTCAAGTTGCTAATGTAACCTGTGTGTGTGTGCGCTAGACCATCAATTATGTTTTCTGTTTTTTTTTTTCCCCAGAATTCACTGTCTTAATATTCTTTATTTATTTATCTGGTTTGTACAATGCTATATACTGTATACACTGCCGTTCTGTATTATATTCTGTAAGTGCCTTGAGCATGGGAAAGGTGCTATATAAATTAAATGGATTATTATTATTATTATCGATTACTTTTACCTGATTGTAGGCAGCAGGCTACTAAAGATACTTAACACTTCCTTACATTTTGGTAGTTGGCCGGAGGCAGTTAAGAGTTAGAATAGTTAGTTTTGCAAACTAAATAGAGAGAATTTACAATATAAAATATTGACATTGATGAAGAAGTCATTAGCAGTTTAAGACTGATTGTGCATGATGTTCACAGAGAAGGTTCCTATGAAGAAATCACATAGGCACACATTAATGTTGAATGCCTGAGTCTGCAATTTCCAAATAACATGCATCAAGATGACCTTCTGAGTGGACATGGTGCTCAGTCGATGTTAGACTACTGAAAATCTCTTCATCAACCTGAATATTTTGAAGAGCAGTTATTATAATATAATGTTTTTACTTTCATTTTGTTTATTTTTTAATAACCTATGTAATTTGTTCTGTTTCAGTGGATGCGTTGACCTTTCCACCATCATCAGGAAAAGCCTTTATTATTGGTGCAGATGAAGCAATGGAAAGCGAGCTTGGTCTCGGAGAACTTGCAGGTCTGACAGTTGCCAATGAGGCAGATACACTCACATATGATGTAAGTAAGAGATCAAATTAGATACAGGTTCTTTATTTCTATATATTAGTTTTTATAATACATGAACATTGTTCATCAAATGCAAAATTGTTTACAAATGTAAAAATGAAGACAAATGTAAATATAGCTAATTAGAAACACACAATGCTTGTCACCTAGAGCTTTTGAAACTCATTTTGTTATTTTAAGATTTATTTTTTTAAAGAACATCCTTAAAATGTTGTGTCTGTATCTGTGTGGTGTTAACAGTAAATAAAATAGTGGTTTGTAATTATTAATTTATAGAACTGAAAATTATGATCCATATCCTCATTTCATATAGTATATATGGCGAATGAAGATATGCATTTAAGGTGTGCGTCCGGACTGGGATACATGGCACCATTTCCCTCTCATGCAGATAATTGGAAGCCAGCATTGAGAAATTTGGGATGACCAATTGCCAATCATGTGCAATAAAACTCCAGTCAAAATGTTACTGCTTTACAAAATGAACAAAAACATTAGCTTATAAAAATCTTGCTTACTTAAAGTTCCAATCATAATGCTATTTTTTATGTTATTTTGTAGCATCACATATTTAAAGCATATTGAGAAAATTGAGTAAGCACATATGAAAACAATAATAGCAAAAAGAAAAAAATACTAAGACAGAGTCTTAGAGCAGGTTTTCAAAATCTTATATACAGGCGAAAAAGAGCTAAACTATTATCTGAGCTGTGTAAAATGTCCCCACGAAAACGTAGTTTTGTTTCAGAGAGAAGAAAGATGTGCATTAAGCAAGAAAAAAAATTCATATTGCATTGAACTTTTGTGAGAAGACATTCATCCTTCTGAATTTGTATGTAGTAAAGGTTTTGTGCAGCTTTCCCAGTATTTCATTGATACAGCCGTGACATATGTCAGATTTCTTTCATTAACCCTTTAACCGCCAACTCCCTAAATATTCCCCAAGCTAGGCGAAATCTGAACAATTTTTGTTTTTTTACTTTTTTACATTTTTTTTACATTTTTTACATTTATTCAAGTAGTATTGACCACTAAATGTTGTGCAAGTTGCCAGTGTATACACGAAATCTATAAATGTAACCTGAATTCTCAGCTAAGCAAAACATCTTGATACCAAACCGTGCCCTTTTCAATGGTAGATACTGTCGAAACTGTAAGCGGCCCTTCCACGACAATAAACTTTCATCAACTGCAACTGACGGTCCTGGCATGTAGGGCAACTGAAATGCTTCAAATAAATGATCAATCAAAGGACGTAGCTTGAACAAGTGGTCGCGGTTTGGATCTTTCTTATCTGGCTCGTTTCTGTTGTCATTCAAATGAAAGAATTTCAGCAGCAAAGAGAATCGGTTACGTGCCATGACAGCTGCAAAAATAGGTGTTGCATACATAGGATCTGTAGACCAGTACATCTCAATATCTGGTTTTCTGATTATTCCCATCAACATCAAAATCCCAATGAATTTTTTCATTTCGTTTTCATCAGTGTCAAACCAAGCACGAACACGGGAATGTGGAGGTAAATTGGGATTTTTCTCAATAAACTGTGCTGCATACAGATTTGTCTGATGAACAAAATGTCTAATCAAATCAGGTGACACAAACAGCTCATAAAACTGCTCAGCAGTGTAATTGTTTACATCAACAATAAAGCCACACGTTCCCTCAAACGAATGCAGAAAAGGTAGTTCACCACGGGCAGCAGCCCAGCTGAGATGCTGGGGATACACCCACTCAGCGCCGTCATCCGATGCGTCTTCATTCACAATATCATGCAGCGCACGTTGCTGCTCATCACTGTCACTAAAATCTTCTTCAGAACTGCTACAATCATGATCAGAACTGTCCAAAATCGGCTGCAAAGCCTCACTTGAAGTCAGTTTACGTTTCGCCATATTCACAGCTGTTACATGCGAATCACGTCACATGACCGGCCAAAACAACCACAGACTTGTCGAAATACAACGTAGTAATAATACCCACGCCAAACCGTCAGTTATACTACTTGCCAGGCATTCATATAACCACAGGCAAATGTGCCGGATAATTCCGGCAGTATGGCGTTAGCATTAAAACAGCGGTGCCGGATATATCCGGCAGAGGGCGGTGAAGGGGTTAAATTAAAAAATCCTTTTTTTAATCCAATTTTAAATTTGTTTTATTATTTGTTTACTGGGGGTGTGAATCAAGTTTGTCAACATTGTAGTGGATGGTAGCAACCAGAGTATATGTGAGAATGGCATTATTAAGAGTCTTGTGCACACCTCTAATGTGTGCCATACTTATACCCTGTAGCTGCACTGGAACTCAAGGTCACTTCATAACTTTGTTTGCATGTTTTTGCTTGTGCTCAACTGCTCACATCACATGGTATCCTCTGCACATCTGTTGTAGCCACTTTCACACAGTTTGGTTTGGGTATCAACAATCTTGTAAAGGAATTAAGTTTTGACCAAATTAAATTTGCAGTTGATGTATCTGTATGTATTTTTATAAGTGGGATTTTGTTATGGAATTCATGTGTGGAGTAGTAATAAGAGGGAATAGTACAGATTGTTTTCTGGGATTTCACTAGCACGCTTCTTGTGCATCCTCTCTTGTCTGCTTCCTTTTTCTTTCATTATACCCATTGTAGTAATTTGCACCTATCTGTACTTGTCCTTGCCAGTTTTTCACAGCCTAACTTTTTTTTTTTTATCGAAGCTAGTTTAGCAATGCAGCATTACCCAATAACTTTAATCTTGGAACTGATGACAAAGTTATTGTTGGATGTACATGCCTCAAGTTTTGATTAATGAATATGCTCTCCCAATACTACATTGTGATTAAAAGTGTTTGATATGTTGATTTTATTAAGTATTTCAACAATAGTGTATTTATATTTGTATGTATTTGTGAAGAGGGATTACAAATTATTATGGGGTTGGCCAGTGTGGTGCCTTAGGTATCCACATACTTATCTTGAAACTCCTACCGGCTATCAGCATATACAGTGAATTTACAGCAGAATATCTCGTCAAAAAAGTCTGCTGCAATATACTGAATCAAAAATCAAGTAGAAACTGATGTCTGGCTGCTTCAGTTTACTTTAGCAATCACATTACATTTATTCAAGCCGTCTGTACAATATATTTGAGCTGCTTACAATCTGAGCCCATAGGCTTCTTCTCATATTGGGGACATAAACAACTGTAGAGACTTCAATGCATATAATCCAAGTCGTTAACAAGGAATTCAGAAATGTCCATCTCATAAATATTCCATGCAATCACTTGAGCTAACATGTTCCTGAAACATTTTTCTTCTAAAGCCTGATGGTCAAATCACCTTCAAAAACAGACTGATATTTAAGAATCCATTTACATGGAAGACAAAGACTGGTCTAAAGATCATCCTTAAAGGGTTGGGTGGTCTTAAAACATAAAATGTTTCAGTTTGCTTGACATTTTACAGATTGGTAAATTTATATCCTAAGGCCAATTAAGGCCGTACACACCTAATTAAAATATTATACACATATACAATGAATGTCAAAGTATTCTCCTTTGTATTCTAGATATCTGTTTATACTATAGTTCCTTTTTGGTCTTTTATGGTCAGATTTCCGAATCTAGTAATAGTGATAAAATGGCTTATGCATTTGCCACGTATGCTGATGATGAGAAAAGTGTGAACTGAAAGTGCAAAAGATGTGGATGGGGTCTGTCTAAGAAGCACTTGAGTAAATGTACCAGTTTGTGAAATTTTAAATTATTACATTTACTGCTAGTATACTAAGATTTAATTAGCCTATTCTAAATTAGTTGCTCACTAACATGCACTTTAAGATACCGAGCAAAAATCTTCCCCAAATAATGCTTTCATAAAAAAAAGTGTAAATTGTAAGAGATCTATTTGTAGATTGTGCAGATATATAAAATTATAATGTGATAAAACATTAACATACTGTATTTGCAGTTTTATATACAAATGAACAACAAACCCCGCAAAAAGTTTTAAGAATTGTTCCAACACATTCTCTAATTTTAGTAATAAATTACAATGCTGACTGGATGTAGGATTCAACAGGGGTCCAAAAAATTGTAACAGCCATGAGGTGCTCAGATTCACATTGTTAAAAGAAAAAAAAAGTGTGATTTATATTATTTGGGTACACTAGGAATATATTTGTCCTTGACTTTGACCCACACACACTCACAAGCAGAGATCTGAAAAGACTATTGGTAAATTAAACTAAAAAAATAATGTGTTAAATAAGCAGTGAATGAAAGCAAACAAATAATGCATAATGCAGAAATCCCTCACAGATGACCCCAGACAATGATAACTAAATAACTAAAGAAAGATAAACCCAAAAGTAAATTTAATTATTTACAAAATGTCACACCCAATAGTGCACAAGACTATGCCCACTAAAATTTCAACATTCACTAACACACTAACACTAGATTTAACAGATGGATGCATGAAACGTCCTAGGGAATATCCTTCTGAAAAAGATGTAAAGCTTGACTTGCCTAGCATTATTCTGAATGTCTAATGATTTCTAATGGAAAGAGTGCACAAACTAAATGAAACCACATGGCTAAGCCAAGTTCAGGACACAGAACACAAGTCCAGAAAAAAACTGTAATCCTTTAGGGTAGTGGCAATTGTAACCCAAATGAACAGCTTTCCTGCAGCTGTGAAAACGATATAATTACATAAACACAAAGCGATCACGATATTCTCCAGATTAATTCAACTTCCCTTTTAAATCTAGCACCTCATCTTCTTTCTAAGCCCTGAGTGAACAGCTGAAGCTGCTTAGTGGCACAGTGATCCTGAGGCTGCTGGGAATTGAAGTCTTTTCATGTAGCATTTCTACAGAATTAAAAAGTACAGCACACCATCTCAAATCATACCCTCAGGCAAATCCTTCCCCTTGAGTCTACTGCATTCACAACTCAAGGGCTCCCACAATTGGAAGGTAATGCTGGGCAGGAAAACTGTTAATTTTGACTATAACCAATATTACTTTTCTCCAAAGAATTTCCAGTTGCTTTTTTCTCTTCTTGCTCCCATATATCTTGATGCTCATCCACAACTGCATGCACTTAGTTTTCATATTAGAATTTCCAGTTTTCACAGTTCAGCTGCAGGGACCTCCCAGAGACATTCTTGTGAAACTGTTCTTTTGTTACTGTTGACTATTCTAATAAGAGAAATAATACATCAGAACAGCATATACTAAAAAACATACATCACCAACTTTTTATGCATCAATGATTTATTACAATACATATATGTAGGTTCAGTACCTAGTGATCATCTTCTGCTACAGCAAGGCAATGGACATGTTCAGAATGAATAAATTACGAACTGACATATTCAAAATCAGCCAAGTAAGTAATTCCAGTGGCACCATTCCAAACTGATTAATGAAGGGAACATTAAACATGCCATTGTTAGTAATAAGAGTAACAGTCAATGATCTGCTCAACCATCTGTAGATTAGTTATCATTTTGCCACATACACAGTGTGCATTTCTTTCAAAAGATATTATATACTGGAATATACGTATATATTTGCAATTAAAACATCTTAGTTAATTTGGGGGAGGGGGAGGGTTTTTCATAGAAATTAATTAATAATAGTGTTTGAGACTTCTGTTCTTAAGTTAAGGAGTATACTGTATTTAAGAAACGGTTTAGTCAACTAACCCTTATACATTTGTTTGGGTTCCAAGCAATAGAATTTCAAACTGTCACTATATACCCATGAGTGTTTTGGCAGAAACAGACCTTGTTTTTTATATAGTGGTTAAGATCTTACTATTTGTAGCATCTTTTTTCTCATTAATTTTTAGATTAAAGCAGAGACATAAAATAAGCAAACAGTTCTTTTAATTCTTCACAGGTCATTAGAAAATGATTAAAAGATGTATCTGGTTTGTGCCTCTGGTAGCCTCTTTTTTCTGTCCTTTTAGGCAAAACTGCCACCTTTGCATTTACCAAAATAAATGCAAATTATAAAGTGATTATTTTGTGATATATAAAATAGGGAAACCTATTTTGGTATTCTGTGGTTTGAGGAATTGTGATGTTCTGATGGTATAATAACCTAAAGTCTCTGTATTTGTTTATGCCTGCATTTACTGATGATTTCTTTCTACTACAGATAACTAACAATAAAGATGCACTAAGGAAAACATGGAACCCAAAATTTACGTTACGGAGTCACTTTGATGGGATTCGAGGTCTCGCTTTTCACCCTGTTGAACCAGTGTTGTTAACTGCTTCAGAAGATCACACTCTGAAAATGTGGAACTTGCAGAAAACAGCTCCTGCAAAAAAGTACGTCTCCACCTTTCATAGTCGTGCCTTTCTGGGGGGTGGGGGGTAGGGGGGGTTGGGGACTATTATGTGATAAACTATTATGTGAACATAAAAGTGAAAGAATAAACTCCAGAACTATATATATATATACAGCAGTTACATATTCCAGTGAGATCTGTTGATTGCCATGCGGCTTCCCAGTTTCTTAGAAATTTACAGAGCTTTGCTTTTTATGTAACAGTTTTTTTGTTATTGCTGGAATGTTAATTTTATTTTGTGCACATACATTAAAGAAAATGGCTTATACAACTAGCATATAACTCTAGCTGATTCCATTGATAACGTGCACATTACTCAATTTTATAGTAATGTAATATGAATATCTATAAGGGGTAAATTGTTGTAGGTCACTTTTAGTCCAGGAAGTTAATCCCTTCCTCATTAGATACATCTTAAATAGATACTTAGCCATGCCACCAATAACTTACTTATTCTGCTGCCTTATGGCCTTATATGAGGTCAAAGAGTAAAGTGTACTACACTCTTTACTATGGTCATGTGTTCAGTTTAGATTAGACAAAGGATGTAGGTAATATATTCTGTAAAACATGCAGGTAGTCCAGTTATAATTCCCTAAGTATGTTGCAGTGTGTTGTAAGTTGCTTCAGGATATGTCTTGAAAAAGAGGTACAGTAGTGTGGTTATAAATTTAGTCCTGACAGATGTCGTCATGCGTTGTACTTTTTGCAACTTATTTCAATAACATGAGGAATCTTCTGCAACAGCAAGGTTCAAGATTCAGAGTATGACAACGGAGTTGGGTTGTTAATCTCAAGACTGATAGGATAAGACAAATTATGGAGTGTTGCATAGTGATTAAGACTTTGGACTTCACACCCTAAGGTTGTGGGCTCAAGTCCCAATAGTGACACAAAGTGACCATGAGTAAGTCGCTTCACCATGTGCTCCAGCTGGAAAAACAAAAAAAGAAATATAACTAATTGTATTTCAAATGTTGTAAGTCACCTTACACAATTTTTGGTGTTAGCCAAAAATAATAAAAGGTAATATAATAAGGGGCAACAGTTTCAACCATTCTATGATCTGCTTCTCGCAACTGAAAGACGGCACATGGCGGATGTTAGCCGACTTGCTGACCGCAACATTAAGGGCTTCAACTCTGGCGCTGACGCCACATCTCAGTGCCAACACTTTCCAGACTCTACTTAAAACACACGCCCTCCTCACTGGACAGTTAAAAAGACCAATCAAACTAACGATGACATCAAGTATTACCCAATCAAAAGTAGGAAAGGAGGCATCTTCATAAAATGCGTGTGGGATGATTTGCATGAGACGCTGCTTTAAAAAAAATGATAAAAAAAATACGGGAGAAATCCCGTCCAGTATTGATTCAAAACGGGACGCGCAATTTCATTCTCAAATGCGGCACGATTCCGTATTTTAAAGGACGGGTGGCAACCCTACAGTGCCAGGTAACCACCCATACAATCAGATTGTGATTCAGACTAGGAATGCAATGAATGTAATTACCCCGATCTACATACAAGGCGAAAGTCTTGCAACATTCAAAGATGATGGTTTGGGATAAGTACACCATACAACATAAAAGAGCTTATGAAGCCTTGAACTGAAAAAAGCAAGATCTCAGAGATCGTAAAAAAAAAAAAAGGAGGTAATGTCGTTTTACTCGCTGTAGATTTTAGTCAAACGTTACCAGTTATTCCACGAGGGAGACCAGCAGATGAACTCAACGCGTGTTTAAAATCCATGCTTCTCCCACACTCGGTTATATGTCGCGTGTTCTCGGGTAGGTACACCAAAAAATGTATACATTTAAGCATGTAATGGACAAACAAAAAATGTGGTATACCCGAGGGCACTGCAGTAGTACTTAATCTAACTTTACTTCTTAAATGTTAATGTTTTACTGTTTAATAATTTATACGCTTCTTATATGTTGTTCAAATTCTTTTATCAAAATACCAGTGACAGCGCAATGCACGATAACATGGAGTGAATACACCATACGCATCCGCCCACGGCCGCCCTGGTGTGCGCAGATAGGAGTTGATTCTACAATAAAATAAAATAAACATAAAAAGAGTAATACAATCATCACCCATAAAGTGGATAGTAGACGTGACGTACTATATGTGTACCAGATTTCAAGTCAATAGGTGAAACGGTTTGCGAGCTACAGGTGATTTAAAATCCTGGACAGACACACAAATTGCCACGGTAGCAAATTACAGAAGAAGATTTTACTGTTTAATAATTTATATTTATATGAAATGTGCTTCTTATATATTACTTCATATTCTCATATGATAATGATGTTAATATTTATATTGATTTCTATGTTATTGAAACTGCATGTATGTGTGTATATGTATGTATGTATGTATGTATATATATATATATATATATATATATATATATATATATACTAGCAAAATACCCGCACTTCGCAGCAGAGAAGTAGTGTGTTAAAGAGGTTATGAAAAAAAAAGGAAACATTTTAAAAATAACGTAACATGATTGTCAATGTAATTGTGTTGTCATTGTTATAAGTGTTGCTGTCTTTTATATATATATATATATATATATATATATATATTATATATATATATATATATATTATATATATAATATACACACACACATAAACATTTATATACATATACATATATATACACATATCTACATATACACATATCTACATATATATACACACACATAACACTTATTGACTGAAACGGGCTTTCACGAAAACAGTTAGGGCTTTGCTACAGGATACACCCTCCACAAGTTAACCAAGTAAAAATAAAATATATATTTCTGTTTTATTTAAACCTTTTAAGTTCATATGCATAGCCCCATTTGGCTGTTTAATTTTTTTTTTCTTTCTTCAGTAATATTTAGTCTCCTTAAAGAAAAAGAACATATCCATTTTACTTTTTTTGTATCTGTGTAGTAATATTTTAGTGTAAAAGAATAACCAGTATTTAAACCTTTTATGTTACTTTATACATTTATTTTACACAATGTTGAAAAATTAATAAGAAAGCTACATATTTTGGCAGCTGCTGCTTTCATTTTCAATGAAATGAAAAAAGCTCTCCAAGAGAAAACGTCAATGAAGAAGAAACAGTTTGCACTATCTAAAAAGGAGAAACCCTCATTTATAAAAGTTTGCTGCAGATGACTTAACTGAAAATAAATGAATAGTTCCTATGTGTATAATACATATTTATCTATTTGACTTATGCCTTTATTCCACCAACTTACAACATCTGAAGTACAATTTGTTACATTACTTTTGTTTTTTGCAGCACAGGCAGGTGAAGTGACTTCCTCAGGGTCACACAGTGGTGTCAGTACCAGGATTTGAACTGACAAGCTCCGGGTTTGCTGAAATATTACTGAAGAAAGAAAAAAAACGAAAATGGGCAAATAGGGCTATGCATACAAATGTCCATCCATCCATTATCCAACCTGCCATATCCTAAATACAGGAGCCAATAAGTAGATATGTATATATACAGTATATATATATATATATATATATGTGAATGTATGTATGTATATATCTATGTCTATATATATATATATATATATATATATGTAGATATGTAAATTTGTATATGTATATATATGTTTATGTGGATGTGTATATACGTATGTATATGTAGATATGTGTATATGTAGATATGTATATATATATGTTTGTTTATGTGTGTGTGTGTGCATATTATATATATAAAAGACAGCAACACTCATAACAATGACAACACAATTACATTGACAATCATGTTACGTTATTTTTAAAATGTTTCCTTTTTTTTTCATAACCTCTTTAACACATTACTTCTCCGCTGCGAAGCGCGGGTATTTTGCTAGTGTATGTATATATATATATATATATATATATATATATATATATATATATATATATATATATATATATAATATTTTTGTTATGAAACAAAAATCTGATAATGTTCCATCATCCCAAGAAGGGGTTCATCAGTGACCCACTAATTGTCATAGCATACATTAATTATAATTTCACAAAATTTTAAAATTTGTTTGACTCTAGGTAGCAATAATTGTATAACTGTCATTGAAAAACTCCCTTTTGATTTTAATGGAGGTATTTAATTTGCCTGGTACTGACCTTAAACTTGCTCTATTTTTCTCTATTAGGAGTACCTCACTAGATGTGGAGCCTATCTACACATTTAGAGCTCACAGGTAGGTAAATAATTCATTCAGAAATCATATTATCATTGATGCCAAAATGAGTAGCCTAATATTTTAAAAGCAGTTTCACACTGTAAGATACAGTGGGGCAAAAAAGTATTTAGTCAGCCACCAATTGTTCAAGTTCTCCCACTTAAAAAGATGAGAGAGGCCTGTAATTTTCATCATAGATATACCTCAACTATGAGAGACAAAATTAGAAAAAAAATCCAGAAAATCACATTGTCTGATTTTAAAGAATTTATTTGCAAATTATGGTGGAAAATAAGTATTTGGTCACCTACAAACAAGCAAGATTTCTGGCTCTCACAGACCTGTAACTTCTTCTGTAAGAGGCTTATCTGTCCTCCACTCATTACCTGTATTAATGGTACCTGTTTGAACTCGTTATCAATATAAAAGACACCTGTCCACAACCTCAAACAGTCACACTCCAAACTCCACTATGGCCAAGACCAAAGCTGTCAAAGGACACCAGAAACAAAATTGTAGACCTGCACCAGGCTGGGAAGACTGAATCTGCAATAGGTAAGCAGCTTGGTGTGAAGAAATCAACTGTGGGAGCAATTATTAGAAAATGGAAGACATACAAGACCACTGATAATCTCCCTCGATCTGGGGCTCCACGCAACATCTCACCCCGTGGGGTTAAAATGATCACAAGAACGGTGAGCAAAAATCCCAGAACCACACGGGGGGACCTAGTGAATGACCTGCAGAGAGCTGGGACCAAAGTAACAAAGGCTACCATCAGTAACACACTACGCCGCCAGGGACTCAAATCCTGCAGTGCCAGATGTGTCCCTCTGCTTAAACCAGTACATGTGCAGGCCCGTCTGAAGTTTGCTAGAGAGCATTTGGATGATCCAGAAGAGGATTGGGAGAATGTCATATGGTCAGATGAAACCAAAATAGAACTTTTTGGTAAAAACTCATCATGTTTGGAGGAGAAAGAATGCTGAGTTGCATTCAAAGAACACCATACCTACTGTAAAGCATGGGGGTGGAAACATCATGCTTTGGGCCTGTTTTTCTGCAAAGGGACCAGGACGACTGATCCGTGTAAAGGAAAGAATGAATGGGGCCATGTATCGTCAGATTTTGAGTGAAAACCTCCTTCCATCAGCAAGGACATTGAAGATGAAACGTGGCTGGGTCTTTCAGCATGACAATGATCCCAAACACACCGCCCAGGTAACGAAGGAGTGGCTTCGTAAGAAGCATTTCAAGGTCCTGGAGTGGCCTAGCCAGTCTCCAGATCTCAACCCCATAGAAAATCTTTGGAGGGAGTTGAAAGTCCGTGTTGCCCAGCGACAGCCCCAAAACATCACTGCTCTAGAGGAGATCTGCATGGAGGAATGGGCCAAAATACCAGCAACAGTGTGTGAAAACCTTGTGAAGACTTACAGAAAACGTTTGACCTCTGTCATTGCCAACAAAGGGTATATAACAAAGTACTGAGATGAACTTTTGTCATTGACCAAATACTTTTTTTTCCACCATAATTTGCAAATAAATTCTTCAAAAATCAGACAATGTGATTTTGTGGATTTTTTTTTTTTTCATTTTGTCTTTCATAGTTGAGGTATACCTATGATGAAAATTACAAGCCTCTCATCTTTTTAAGTGGGAGAACTTGCACAATTGATGGCTGACTAAATACTTTTTTGCCCCACTGTATAACATGTGGTCAAAGGGGGGCTAAATATACAGTGGCTTGCTCTTGTTTCAATGTTTGATTAACATTAGTACATTCTTCTCCTGTGTCAATGTGGATTACAATGTGGATACTCCATTTTCCTCCAACAATCTAAATTGACTCTGATTTAGCATGATGTAAATGTGTATTGGTCTGAGTAAGGCTTTTGATAGACTAGTTTTTGGAGATAAGTATCAGATGTCCAGTGTCCCCATAACTGAAAAAGTGAGTTCAGAAAATGAAGAGAGACACTGTTACTTTAGCTGTTACTTTGGCTGACAAGGGACTGACAACAAAGTTCAGTGTGACACTTGCTTTGTGCTTTTTGCAGAAGCTTATAAGGTTGCCATAAGATAATAATTCACTAAGCTGAGGAGATCAGATGTAGCCCCAGTCAAATTAAAAATTATTTGTTTAAAGTATAATATTAGTATGCTGTTTCCCAACTGCCTGAGCAAATAGAAAACTTTAGTGCAAGATTTTTGTTTTTTTAACCAACTTAGGAATTCATCAGTAATATAGAGTTGAAAGATTTTTTTCAAGTAATGATAGAAATGCCTGAAACTATGATAATTTTTAGAGCACAAATATAAATATAAGGAACATTAATGTATATAATAATTTGTGATTTAGTGAAAACATAGGATTAGTATTTTAAGTATGTTTTTGAAGCTTATACATTTGAGAAATCTGGTCATTTTAATATGAACCAATGCAAAATGTTTTTTATGTTGCCAGACGAAGTAAGCATCTACTTTTGAAAGCAATATTGCATAATATGGGGTAGCATGCTAATGTAGTAGTTAGTAAATCACAGCTCCGTGGACCAGGATTTCATTCACAGTCTGGTAATGGTGTGTGAAAGTTCATGTTCTCCGCATGTCAAGATTAGGCTAATTGATGATTCTAATTTACCTCTCTTTACTGCATGTGGTTGGCATTGTGCAAGAGCATTCAGTAATGAACTGCTGTCTCACTAATTCGTGGTTCATGCTGTCTAGCTGTCTCTGAAAGTCAATGAACAGGTTTAGAAAATGGGTTGATCATTTATGTAGTAGTATTTAAGAGTATTCGCAGAAATGTGCTGAATGAAAAGAAAGATGTGTACAGATTCAAAATGGCTCATTAGGGTTAATGGCTCATTTTTCGGTTTGATAACTAAATCTTTATATTTCAGGGGTTCTGTATTATGTGTAGTGATGAGCACTAATGGAGATCAGTGTTTCAGTGGTGGAATTGATGGGACAGTTCAGAGCTGGAATACTCCTAGCCCAAATGTTGACCCTTATGATTCATATGGTTAGTATAACTTACATGGAAACACAAATGCAAGTTTATTAAAGTTTGTATAAATTACAACTGCACTGTTTTCATGCTTACATTCTAGTGCTTTTATTTAGAAAATGCTATTGATAGTGTAATTGCATTGTTTTTTTTGTTTTTTTTTTGTTTTTTTGTTGTCTTAATTTGTACTCTTGGTAGCATACAAATTAAATTTAATGTCAATGTTGGTTTTATTTTGCTTTTCAATGTGATTCAGAGCTCATACAATTTCTATTGACATATTTTCAGATTCATCTATACTGCGAGGTGCTCTTTTGGGTCACACCGATGCAGTATGGGGTTTAGTATACAGTGCGGCACATCAGAGGTTACTGTCCTGTTCAGCAGATGGCACTGTACGATTGTGGAATGCTGCAGAAATCTCTCCAGCCTTGACAGTATTTAATGAAAACAAAGGTAACAGACGTACAAGAAACGGACCCCACAGTAAATTACATTAAATAATGATGAGCATGCATTTTTGTTGGAAAGTTGCAATACTTAAATACAAGTAAACTTTGCACTTTACTAGTTGTTCTGTAGTATGGGTAAAGTTTAAATATCTGTATATTTTTAAATTTTGTATCCATCATTTAGTGTTTCTGTCAGTTTGAGTTTTTTGTAATTTGTTTTATTTTTGTCATGCAGTTACCTGTTTAACAGACTTACTTTTTTTTTAAACATGGTAAACATTAATAAGTGCATTTATTGGATTATATTGGAGCTGAAATAGGGGTTAATAGGATATGATAGGATATGCTGTCATCTTGAATTTGCCATGAAAACACTATCCAGTATTAAATCTCTGGAAATCATAGACACAAGTATGGATTATACTGCTTCCTCAGACATTTGCAGAAGTAAAGGCTGTGTCGAGCCCTGACAATGGCCAAAGCGAAATCATCTTTGAGGGCACTTCAAGAAATTTAAATCTGCTCACTCCCTCGATAGCATCTACTCCAATATACAGTGCATCCGGAAAGTATTCACAGCACATCACTTTTTCCACATTTTGTTATGTTACAGCCTTATTCCAAAATGGATTAAATTAATTGTTTTCCTCAGAATTCTACACACAACACCCCATAATGACAACGTGAAAAAAGTTTACTTGAGGTTTTTGCAAATTTATTAAAAATAAAAAAACTGAGAAATCACATGTACATAAGTATTCACAGCCTTTGCTCAATACTTTGTCAATGCACCTTTGGCAGCAATTACAGCCTCAAGTCTTTTTGAATATGATGCCACAAGCTTGGCACACCTATCCTTGGCCAGTTTCGCCCATTCCTCTTTGCAGCACCTCTCAAGCTCCTTCAGGTTGGATGGGAAGCGTCGGTACACAGCCATTTTAAGATCTCTCCAGAGATGTTCAATCGGATTCAAGTCTGGGCTGTGGCTGGGCCACTCAAGGACATTCACAGAGTTGTCCTTAAGCCACTCCTTTGATATCTTGGCTGTGTGCTTAGGGTCGTTGTCCTGCTGAAAGTTGAACCGTCGCCCCAGTCTGAGGTCAAGAGCGCTCTGGAGCAGGTTTTCATCCAGGATGTCTCTGTACATTGCTGCAGTCATCTTTCCCTTTATCCTGACTAGTCTCCCAGTCCCTGCTGCTGAAAAACATCCCCACAGCATGATGCTGCCACCACCATGCTTCACTGTAGGGATGGTATTGGCCTGGTGATGAGCAGTGCCTGGTTTCCTCCAAATGTGACGCCTGGCATTCACACCAAAGAGTTCAATCTTTGTCTCATCAGACCAGAGAATTTTCTTTCTCATGGTCTGAGAGTCCTTCAGGTGCCTTTTGGCAAACTCCAGGCGGGCTGCCATGTGCCTTTTACTAAGGAGTGGCTTCCGTCTGGCCACTCTACCATACAGGCCTGATTGGTGGATTGTTGCAGAGATGGTTGTCCTTCTGGAAGGTTCGTCTCTCTCCACAGAGGACCTCTGGAGCTCTGACAGAGTGACCATCGGGTTTTTGGTCACCTCCCTGACTAAGGCCCTTTTCCCCTGATCGCTCAGTTTGGATGGCCGGCCAGCTCTAGGAAGAGTCCTGGTGGTTTCGAACTTCTTCCACTTAAGGATGATGGAGGCCACTGTGCTCATTGGGACCTTCAAAGCAGCAGAAATTTTTCTGTAACCTTCCCCAGATTTGTGCCTCGAGACAATCCTGTCTCGGAGGTCTACAGACAATTCCTTTGACTTCATGCTTGGTTTGTGCTCTGATATGAACTGTCAACTTTGGGACCTTATATAGACAGGTGTGTGCCTTTCCAAATCATGTCCAATCAACTGAATTTACCACAGGTGGACTCCAATTAAGCTGCAGAAACATCTCAAGGATGATCAGGGGAAACAGGATGCACCTGAGCTCAATTTTGAGCATCATGGCAAAGGCTGTGAATACTTATGCACATGTGCTTTCTCAATTTTTTTATTTTTAATAAATTTGCAAAACTCTCAAGTAAACTTTTTTCACGTTGTCATTATGGGGTGTTGTGTGTAGAATTCTGAGGAAAAAAATCAATTTAATCCATTTTGGAATAAGGCTGTAACATAACAAAATGTGCAAAAAGTGATGTGCTGTGAATACTTTCCGGATGCACTGTACAGTAGATGGGAGTGTGTTTTGCCATGTTCTTTTTGAAGTATATGTCCAGCTACTTAGTGTTCCTGACATTAGCAGTGAGAGTGTGATCCTGGCCCCAGAAAGAATGTTTCTGTCAGCAGTCTTGTTGATGATTTAAGTCTTATGATATTTGTGTGATTAGCAAATTTAATGATGAAGCTGCATTTGGTCATGCAGTCATAGTTAAACAAGCAGTACATCAGGGAGGTTTAGCTTTCTACTCAGCGGGTTGTCTATGTTGTGAATCAATGTGAAGAAAGTGATACTGACAATCCATATGTGCAGAATTTTTGAAGACCAATCTACTTGCTGAAGGTGGCACTATGCCCAAGTCTGTTTCCCTAATGTAAACTAGACAGACTACTTCAGAGCAGACACCTCTCCTATCAACACTAACACTGCAGACATGCTATCAGTGGCTAAATGCCAGGTCACATGACATAACTTTACTAGCAATTTTCACTTACAGCCTTTATTTGCATAATTTTAAGCAGCCATGGACACACTCCCATGAAGTCAGTCCTTTTATTATGACCTGCCAAGAGACTCGCTCCGATCTTATCTTTAATCATAGGGGCAGGCTCTGTGTGCCTAAGTGCTGACCACCACCGAATGATCATTCAGAAGTACAATTCATAAATATCTTGGACCTAACTAGCAAAAAGAAAAGCTTGTGTGTCCGATGTCTCTTGTTTTACATACCACAATAGAATAGAAAAAAAGGGCCATGATTCTGGATGAACTTGCCATACCTACTAATCCATCATACAGCAAAGGTTCCATCAGGCAGCATACTACTGGATGTCATAAAAATGGGCAAGCAAGACAGTGTTGGAAGTTCTGCATGCTGTCGCTAAAATCGAAATGCCCAATGATTTTTCGTCTTGGAAATTGACTTGGTCTGGTGACAGTTTCAACAAATGCAGTTGGTAAGTCTGACATACCCAGAGACTAGAACTCACATAATTTTACATTGACTTTAGTAATTAATGAGCAAGTTATCTATGCTCAAGACCCTAATGTCTCGTACTAAACAGAGTACTAAGAGTTCAGACAACCTAGATAACCAGATTTAGTGTTATGTGGTAGAAAGCTTAGAAATTCAGGGGAAGTATGTGCTTGTGTTATGTATAATATCAGATCAACAAAGTATTTACTTTTCTATACTTAATACTTATTTACATTTATTTTTTTAAGATTTAGGACTTCATGTATAATGTCTTGTGTAGAATTCACACTAAAACATGCATATGGACAAAAACAGAAATGTGCATAAGCACAGTTCCATGCACTTCACCTTTATAAATCCCAATCATCGTGAATTTTAACACACGTTCACGCATCTACAGCTCCAGATTTTCGCATATTTGTATTAGCAAGTCAATATAAATATCCCTTTCCGTTCATAGATTTGTTAATAGACAATGGTAAAAGCACATTTAAAAAAAATAAAAAGAATTTCAGGAAATGTGAACTGGGTTGTACTACTCAGTGAAGTGGAGGAAAGGAAAAACTTACTATTTTGTGGCTTAAACAGTAGTATGAGCAACAAAAGGAAATGGATGAAGTAGTACTCAAAAGTTCAAATTCAGAAAGTCGCATAGTACCTGAAATAAAAAATAAGCGGTCAGATGTCAAAGTTGTTGTGAAAAGGTGACTGTCTGAGAGTCCTTTGGAAGTGTATTAGGGCCACAGTGAAGGAAAAAAAGGTTTATGTCAAGATTGAAGTTGAAATGTCGGCTTTAATCTTGAAATTTCTGCTTTAGCCTTGTAGTTACTTTTGTAATTAAGTAGAACGTCGTAAATTTCATCTTAAAAATTGTTTAATTTACTAGAGTTTCTCAAATCCCATTGTAACTAAAGTAACACATTAAATGCTTTATATTCTAAGTGCTCCCCGATCCAGTTGTTAATCTCTACGTGCTTCTTAAATAGGCTTTCTCTTACACCAGCAGGAGTTCATAGGCAGCAGTCACCACAAAGAATGCATCACCTTTATGATATTACAGCTCTCTGAACATTTTAGAATACTAAGATGCATACAGTACTTGATATCATTTTCATGATTAAATGCATTTAAACATGTATTAACCATGTGGAGGCATGGTGGCGCAGAGAGAGTGGTAAGCTGGCGCACCATCCAAGGATTTTTCCTGCCACCCGCAAGATGCTTGATGGGATGTGCGCTCAACTCTGGATGCAATAATTTATTGCAGCAATACTGTCTCTGTCAAATGTACCACCCCCCCAATTCCTGTCCTTTTGTTTTCTTTCTCTGCATAATTAATTGCCACAAAATGAGCATCTGTTAGAAATGTAAAACCAGCTGTATGCTTAGAACACCAATTCTTCAAAGTTTTTTTAAGGAACATTAAAAAATATTCGTTATACATGTTTAACTCATCCATCCAACCATCCATCCATTCAGAGATGTACCAGTCCCAGCTAGCAAAGAGCACAAGGCTGGAACAATCCCTGCACAGGGTGCTAGCTCATTGCTACTGCTGCACCACCATGCTCCCACGTGTTTAATTATTAACATTATACCTTTAAATGAACTTAACAATTTATATGTAAAATTTAATATACATACTTTAATACATTTCATGATAAAAATGGTATCAAGTATACATCCTAGTATTCTAACAGCACACAGCTCCAAGAGGATAGCTCTTATAAATCTAAATTGACTTAGAAGCCAGGGATCATCATCTGTAAATATACAGGGTATGCTCTCTTCTATTGAATTGAATTGAATTCCTTTATTGTCATTGTATGATGCAATGGGATTCAATATGCAACTCCTCCATAAACTAATTTTCCTGTAAAATTAAAAAGATAAAAAAACAAATGAGACTGTTGTATGTATGAGAATTCTCACACCTCTAGTTTTCTTTGTAAAACTGGACTGGAACATTTGGCCTATCCAGTCTTTGTACAGCCAAAACTGATCCTTGCTTAATAAGTGGGTCTCCTATAAAAATACTATTTTAGCGTTTAGACCTGTTAGGTGAGAATATACTTTCTTTCTCTTTAATTTGTGATTCAAGCCTTTAAAATTCCAGCTCACAAAGTTAACTGTCCACATCCATGACTGTCCAGTCTCATTTGTAGTATCAGATGTATCTGATCCTGAAGGGAGTTATGTGATTGTCATAGGTAATTTATATAACCTTAAAGTGATTTTGATAAATATTTATGCACCCAATGTCAATAATAGGGAATTCATGAAAAATGTATTTGCATCCATTCTCAATGTGAACACTCATAAAATTATAATGGTTGGGGACTTTAATTGTGTTTTAAATCCAGACCTAGATAGGTCTCCTGCCACAGGGGCGATGACATCTAACACTGCAAAGACAATTACACAGTTTGTAACTGACCACAACTTATCAGACCCCTGGAGATTTCTAAACCCAAACTCAAGAGCATATTCCTTCTACTCACCAGTGCATCATTGCTACTCAAGAATTGATTATTTCTTTGTAATAACAGTTTCTTGCCTACGATTAAATCTTGTAAGTACGACGCTATTGTTATTTCTGTCCATGCCCCTTTTGATTTTGGAGTTAAACTTATTATGCCCCACATACTCATTTTGCAGATGGTGTTTTAATTCACTTTTATTAGCAGACGAGAACTGTACAGAATTTCTATTGAATTAAATCAGTATTTTTTACAGACAAATAAATCCTCAAAGGTTTCTGCAGGAATACTCTTGGAAACCCTGTAGGCCTTCTTAAGAGGACAGATGATCTCATATCTTTCCCACAGAAATAAATTGGAAACCAAGAAGGTGTCAGAGCTAATCACCGAAATTACTAGAATAGACTAAGAACATGCCAGGTGTCCAAGTGAGGCACCTCATAGGAAAATGCAGGCTCTGCATTCAGAACTCAACCTCTTAACAGCTAAAGAAACTGAACAACTCATATTTAAATCAAGACATTATTATTATGAACATGGAGAGAAAGCTGATAAGATCTTAGCTCAACAAATCCACAAGCCAGAAGCTTGCAATGCAATCCCAGGAATCACAAACACAAACGGAGCGAGATTATTTAAGACTTTATAAACCATAAGCAGTATTTTAAAGTCAGTTCTGAATGACACAGGTAACAAATGTAGTGACATCAAAACTGGAGAAATGTGCTCAGATTTTCTTTTCCTAGTTAAGATTCTAGCAGTTGCATTCTGCACTAGTTGCAATCGATTGATGTCTTTTTTGGGTAGTCCAGAGAGGAGTGTGTTACAGTAATCTAGTCGACTGAAAACAAAAGCGTGAACTAATTTCTCAGCATCTTTCAGTGATATAAGAGGTCTAACTTTTGCTATATTTCTTAAGTGAAAAAAGTGCTGTCCTAGTGATCTGATTAATATGTGATTTAAAATTCAGGTCACACTCAACAGTTACCCCTAAATTCTTTAACTCCTTCTTGACTTTTAATCCTAATGCATCAAGTTTATTTCTAATAACCTCATTATATCCATTATTGCCAATCACTAAAATTTCAATTTTCTCTTTATTTAGTTTGAGAAAATTACTACTCATTCATTCAGAAACACAAGTAAGACATTGTGTCAATTAATCAACAGAGTCGGGGTCATCAGGTGCTATTGATAAGTACAGTTGCGTGTCATCAGCATAGCTGTGGTAGCTCACGTTATGCCCCGAGATAATCTGGCCTAAAGGAAGCATGTAAATTGAAAAGAGCAGCGGACCCAAGATAGAGCCTTGTGGAACACCATATAGAATATCGTGTGTCATAGAAGTATAATTACCACAACAAACAAAGAATTTTCTACCTGCCAGGTAGGATTCAAACCAATTTAAGACACTGCCAGAGAGGCCCACCACTGACTAAGGCGATTTCTAAGAATATTGTAATCAATGGTATCAAATGCAGCACTCCGATCTAAGAGGATGAGAACAGATAAACGGCCTGTGTCTGCATTTATTGCAGGTCATTTACTACTTTAACAAGTGCAGTTTCTGTACTGTGATTTGTTCTGAAACCCGACTGAAACTTATCAAGAATAGCATGTTTATTGAGGTGGTCATTTAGCTGCATAATAACTATCTTCTCTAGAATTTTACTTAAGAAAGGCAAGTTAGAGATAGGTCTAAAATTTTCAAAAGCAGAGGAGTCGAGGTTATTTTTCTTGAGTAGGGGTTTAACTACAGCAGTCTTAAGACAGTCTGGGAAGACCCCCGTATCTAATGTCAAATTTACTATGTCAAGAATACTATTAATTAGCACACTCGATACTTCTTTGAAAAAACTTGTTGGTATTGGGTCAAGGACGCAGGTGGAGGGTCTCAGTTGAGAAATTATTTTATATAAATAAGGTAAATCTATCCTGGTGAAAGAATTTAATTTGTTTATAATGAAGTACTGGGGCTTAAGAGGATCAGTGTTGGGGAGATGTACTATATTGTTTCTAATATCATTCATTTTTTGATGAAAAAATACAGCAATAGCCTCACAAGTTTCACTGGAAGTATTTTGGAGGCATTCCATTGAGTGACCTGGGTTTTTTAGCGTTTTTTAACAATGTGTTTCTCGTGAATATTTTCTATCATTATTTCTATATTAAATAGTAAAAGAAAATGGTCAGATAGACCCATATCAACAATCTACTTTACATCAACTTTTAGTCCTTTAGTAAACACTAAGTCTAACGTATGACCTGCTTTATGTGTAGGCTGACTAACGTGCTGTCTCAAATCAAAGGAGTCCAGGAGGTTCATAAATTCTTTTACTTTTGGGACACACTGATTATTGATATGAAAGTTAAAGTCACCAACTATTAGGACCGTGTCATAGTTCGTAATTATAATTGATACCAAGTCTGAAAATTCCTCAAAGAAAGACGCATTGTATTTAGGAGGTCTATACATGGATAATACTAGAACCTGAGAAACTTCATGAATAACAACAGCAAGATACTCAAAGGACTTGAATTTACCAAAACTGACATCTTTACAGTTTAACTGGCTCAAGTAAATGTTTGCTAAACCGACGCCTTTCTTACCTTGGCGATCCGCATGAGCAAAGCTGTAATTTGGAGGCACAGATTCGATTAAAACGGGCGTGCCATCAGAGCTAAGCCACTTTTCACTTAATGCAATAAAATCAATTTTCCTATCACTAATAAGATAGTTAATGGAAAATGTCTTGTTGGTTAATGCTCTAACATTTAATGTCGTTCGATCTTCTAACGAGAGGTAGGGGACCCGAGATGATGATTCTTGCAGCCGGGGTCCTCTCCTTTGTGGCTTTGATCAGTGCTGTGAAGTCCGCCTTGAGAATCTCTGATTGTCGGTATCTCACGTCGTTTACCCCGGCGTGTATTACAATGGATCCCACTGCAATGTTCTTGTGCCTCTCGAAGACTATCGGCGCACGTCTCATAACATCTCTGACACGAGCACCGGGAAAACAAGAGACAAAAGATTTCTGATTAGGGCATGAGATGTTTAGGTTTCGTATGATTGAATCTTCAATCACAAATACATCACCCGGGGTTGAAGGCAAACTGGGGGCGCGGAGAATGTCGAACCGGTTCTGGGTGGAGATGCTTGCCTTTGCCGATGGAGGTGTTCTAGCCTTGAACCCCTGCCTGCATAGCTGAAACAAGCCGAGGTCTTCATCGTCGACGTCGTCGCTCTGATGACAAGGCGCGGGGGTAAAGCACATTTGGCCTTGGAGGTGAGCGGCACAGCATGGAGTCGATGTTACTGAAACGCGATTTGCTGCATCGATTTCAGATGTCGGGGATGATTTTTCCAGTAGACAAGCCTTCAAATCTCTCTGGTGTACCTCCGTCTGGACAGGAGTTTATGGATCTGGATGTCGAGTGCCTGGAGTTCCTCGACGATGCGGTTCATCTCACTGCCGGTCATTGTCTGCTTCTGCTTCTGCTTCGTGCCCTAGGAAAGAATGAGAGAGAGAAGTTAGTTAGCTGTTAGCATACTCTCCAAAGTCCTATCTAGAAGGATGGAGAAAGTGCTGCCTTCGGTAATATCACAAGACCAAACTGGATTTATTAAAGGCCTGACACTTAGCTTCCAATCTTCAACGCAAACAGCCCGGAGATGATATTATCGCTGGGATGCAGAAAAAGCATTTGATATGGTCGAATGGAACTACCTCTTTACTACATTGGTGAAATTTGGGTTTGGCCCAAACATTTGTGCATGGATCAAATTACTGTATACCAATCCAGAAGCTTCAGTTTGTATTAACAACATTAATTCAGAATACTTTAAACTAGAACGTGATACCAGACAAGGATGGCTCTTGTCACCACTGCTTTTTGCAATCGCCATTGAGCCACTGCCAATTCACTGTCAAAATGCTTATGAGATAAAGGGGATTATCAGAGAAGGACTGGGACAGAAAGTTTCTCTATATGCAGCTGATATGGTACTGTATATATCAGATTCACAAAATACTGTGCCTGCAGTCCTAACTTCACTAATAGAGTTTCAAACGATTCCTGGTCTCAGAATCAATTTGAATAAAAGTATGCTCTTCTCAGTGAATTCTCAAGCATTATTATATATTATATTATATTATTATTATTATTATATTAGATTGGACACCTTCCTTTTTATCATCGCAGATCAGTTTACCTAGGGGTAAACATAAAGCTCTTTATCAACAAAATTTTGCCGTCTGTATGGAAAAAATGAAGCAAGACTTGCATAGATGGTCAACCCTTCATCTCACTTTACCTGGAAAAAATTAACATTGTTAAGATGAATATCCTTCCTAAGCTTCTCTTTTTATTTCAGAACATTCCAATATACATTAATATAGCTTTTATTAAGAAATTAGATTCAACCATAACTTCATTTATTTGGAATTCAAAACATCCATGTATCTAAAGGGCGGCCCTACAAAGACCCAAGGCGGAAGGCGGCATGGCTCTACCTAACTTTCAGTTTTATTACTGGGCAGCAAATATACAAGCTATTAAAACATGGACATGGACACAAATAGATATAAAATCCTGCAGTACTTCTTTATATTCCTTGCTTTGCACCCCAATTAATACAAGTTATCGCCAAAATACTAACAACCCAATTGTGCTTCACTTACTCAGAATATGGAACCAATGTGGGAAGTATTTTAAGACAGAGAAGCTTTTATCTTTGGCACCTCTGCACGAGAAGCACCTTTTTCCACCATCTCAAACGTACGCAGTTTTTAATGTCTGGAAAACATTCGGGATTAAATCACTTAGAGATCTATACATAGATAACGTCTTTGCATTTTACGAAGAATTATACTCTAAATTTAACTTGCCAGCAACACATTTCTTTCACTACCTTCAAATTAGAAACTTTGTTAAACAGAACTTTCCCAATTTTCCTCACCTCCCACCTACCTCTTCGCCGGAAAAAATATTGATCAGTCTTGAGGACTCGGACAGCATCTCCATAATATATAAATCCTTTTTACAGTCCTTCCCTTTCAAAGATCCAAGAGTACAGTGGAAAAAGGATCTCTCACTTAACATCTCAGAAAAGGTGTGGAAAGTAGCAATGCACAGAATTCACGCGAGCTCCATATGTGCAAAGCATGGAGTTATTCAACTCAAAATTATATATCAAGCGCATCTTTCTCGTTTAAAATTGTCCAAAATGTTTCCAGGGCAAGATCCAACCTGTGAACGCTGCAATCAAGTTCCCACCTCCCTGGGCCACATGTTTTGGGTGTGCACCAAATTAACATAATTTTGGACCAAAATCTTGAAATGCCTTTCAGACACCCTTGGTGTCACAATCCCTCCTAATCCACTAATAGCTGAGTTTGGTTTACTTCCAGATGGGCTTAAAGTGGAGAAGGACAAACAAATTTTAATTGCTATTGGCACGTAGACTTATCTTGCTCATCTGGAAGAATCATAACTCCCCTATTCTAAGTCAGTGGGTAACTGATGTTATATGCTATTTGAAACTGTGAAAAAAATCAAATTCGCACTTACAGAATCTGTACAAAACTTTTTCAACACCTGGCAGGATCTAATCAATAACATTTTAGAATAAGCATTTAAATTGAGGAAGCCAATTCTCTCCCATCTTTTACTCCATTTATCTTTATTCATTTATTAATTTATCTATTTACTTATTTGTATTAGCTTAAAGTTTTACTCTGCTGGGTTAGATCTCTTTCTTAGGGGTGGTGGTTTATTTGTTTAACCTTTTTGTTTTTTTCTTAAAACGTGAGTTATTTGTATGGAATGTTTTTATTTTAATAAAATCAATTAAAAAAAAGATAAAAATCAATGAAAAACATACAATATGAAAGCATAAGTACAATATACATGTACATAAAGTACAGATATGGGTTCATAAAGCGGCTCAGGTTGTGCAGTATTACAGTTGTAGTGCGAGTTTACAGTGAGGTGAGCACTTGATGGATCGACTAAGTGCATTTATAGCTCTTGGGATGAAACTGTTTCTAAGCCTTGAGGTCCGTGCAGGAAAGGCTCTGAAGCATTTGCCGAATGAGAGAAGTTTAGATAGACTGTGGCATTGGTGAGTGGGATCCATGCAGATGCTGGTGGCTTTCCTAAGGCATCTTGTGCTATAAATGTCCTCCAGGGCTGGAAGCTATATTCTGATAATCCTCTGCACTTTCAACACAACCCGCTGTAGAGATTTCCAGTTGGCAGCTATGCAACTGTGATACCACACACAGATACAATGGGTTAAACTACTCTCAATGGTACACTGAGAATAACAAGACTAAAGCAGCTATGGTATTTGGAATAGTTTGGCCATTCTGTGCACCATTATACTGTTACAGAATGATTACAATCAATTGCTTTAAATTTGTAAATGATATGTAATTAATTTCGGTGTATTTGATAAAGCCTGCGTCATGGATATGAATCTAAAAAAGAAAGAGAGACCGCACAGAAATAGTAGCACTGCTTTGATGCTGGGTGCCACCAGTTTGTAAAACCAAGCAGAAAAGTGCATACATATGGTGTGAGGCTGCTGTGAAAATGTGCGTGGCTTTACACCAAGTATAGTTGTTATACATCTTAAAGTGAGCATGGAAACGGGAGTATGCAACATTTTGTGCATATGCATTGTTTATACATGAGGCCCATAGTATTTTATTCATATTAAGTTTAACTGTTTAAAAATAAAAAAATAATAATTTGTTTAGTTAGATACAAAGGTATTTTTTTTTTATATTTCAACATAAGTTTAGTATTGCTTGGTGTTTTTGTATTTGTAGTTGGCATTATCTTGAGCATTATTCTAGTAGAATTTATAAAGGTATACAGCATTCTGAACTTTAAAATTGAAAGTGCACTTTTTAAAATAAAACAAAAATTTTTTTTACTAAAACCCTTAAGGAAAATTGTGTATTTATAAGTACTTCTGAGGCTATGAAACCATTGCATAAGTAGTGATTGCATCTCATTTCACCCACTACAGTCTGATGTAACGGAATGCGAAAAAGTGCCTTCAGAAAATATTAACCCCAACAGCTTTTTTTCACAATTTGTTTCACTTACACATCCAGATTTTACACTGAAGTTATTTTTGTCCTTTCAATAACACAATAAATTGAACATAAATATTAATAAAAAGATATGCTTTATTCAAGAACATTTTTTTTCTCCAGAATGAAAGACTTGCACAATATTTTGTGCATCATCCTTTATTTGCAATTTTCTTGGGTATGTCTGTGTGAGCTTTGTAAATTTAGATTTTGGAATTTTTGCCAAATCTTCAATGCAATTTTGCTTTAGTCCTCTTTTGTTAGTTGTAGGGTGTTGGTGGAGAGCAATTTTTAGGTCATACCTCAAATTTTCATTTGGATTAAAATCTGGGGTCTTGCATACCAAACGTTTTTTGTCCAAGACATTCCTTAGTAGTTGTTATGGTCACTGTCCTGTTGAGTGAATTTTTACAATAAATACAGTCTCTAACTTCCTGAAACCATGTTTTCTTAGAAATTTGCCAGTATTTGTCGCTGTCCATTTTGTCCTTGGTGGCAAAAAGCTTCAACGTTCCTTCTACTGAAAAGCAATCCCAGAGCCTGATACTGCCACCACCATGCTTGGCAGTAAGGGTGGTGTTATCTGGGTGTTGAACTGTGTTTGGTTTGCACAAAACATAGAACGTTATTTTCAGCTCCTTGACTAAAATAGGAGAAACTGTCTAGACAACCTCTATGCACCTCAGGCCAAATAGATCAACTTTAGTTTCATCAAACCACAAAGGTTTTCTTCTTTATGGTTTCAGATATTTTCATATGACTTCTAGCAATCTTCAGACGTGACTTAATGTTGGTCTTTCTTAAAACTGTTTTTTTTTTTCTAACCACTCTCCCAAATAGGCCCAATCTGAAGTGCTGAAAAGGTTGCCTATACAGTTGCTCCTATGTTTAGCCAAAGAGCTGTTCAACTCTTGTTTTAGCTGTATTTAATGTGATCGCTCAAGAGAAATTAAAAATCTCATCCATTTTACATTGCTTAAAGAGAGGGCATGGTTGGATAATTTTCAGATCTTTGTTTTGTATGCAACTCCAAAGGCATCTAAATGTTTCATTTTCAAATAAAAGGATTTTTTTTCTGCATGATTAGGGAACAATCCCATTTAAATATACTATGACTTTTCAAAACAGCAAAATGTGAAAGGATCAAATTAGGCGTAATTTCTTTCTACACTTCCCAGTTCATGTTTACCTCTTGCCTGAAACCAAGTGCTTCCAGTATGTAATACTGTAAGCTAAGAAGCTAATTTGCACAGTTAGTACTTTCTTGGCAAATATTTGTAGTCTTTAATTTTTGTTTGGCACCTTTCGCAGTGATTGTAGTCACATGAATACTATAAAATTGCATCTATCTAACCTGTCTTCAAATTTGCTTAATTCATTTTAGGATCACAAAGAGCCAGAGTTAATGCTGGCAATGTCAGGTGTAAAGCAACACAATAAATAAGAGCTCTTAAAAATTCAAAAGAGCAAAGGAGTAAATTGAAATTTATAATGAATGCTTTAAAATAATGTTATTATTGTTACTGTGTGTGTGTGCAACACACAACATTCATGAAACTGTGCTAGTTAATGGCTTACAGCTGAAAACTTGTCTATTAATTGTATAATTAATGACATTTATAAGCATGTTGTTTTTCCAGTAAATAACTGGAGAAAAGTTAAATCACATCCAATAAGAGTAAGGAAGGAAAAAAAATAATTTCACTGACCTGTAACTGAAAAAAACAAGACTGTTTGTGTGGACATTATTTAATTTTTGCTTATTTACTTTCATGTGTGTGGAGTCTGCTTCAGGATATCATTATGTTTAATTTCTCCAGTCATTAAACATCAGTGTTGCTTCAGGTCAGCTCTTATTTATTTCTTCTCATTAAATATCAGCTATCACTTGGCAGTCATCCATCAATCCATTTTCCAACCCGCTGAATCCGAACACAGGGTCACGGTGGTCTGCTGGAGCCAATCCCAGCCAACACAGGGCACAAGGCAGGAACCAATCCCTACTTGGCAGTCATCCTTAATCAATTCTATTTTGTCATCATTCAGTCTCGGTCACTCCTTCTGATCTTGTGACTGATTACATTGCACCAGTCTGTAGTGACCTCCACCCCTAGAACACTGTGCAAGTACAGATTTACGTATACTTTTTTTTACAGTTGGATCAGAGCTTAATTACCTGACTTGATCAGAGTCACAAAGGGAGTCAAAGATAGAAATTGAAACCTGAAACTTGTATTTTATAGTCTGCCTCTTTTTCACCTACACCACACCGCCTGCAGAACAAGCAATGAGAAATTTGATATAAATAAACTAGACTTTAAATGATCACGTTGCTCATATGTAACACTATTAAAGAAAGCAGAATGACAGAAATGCACAGCTTTAGTTTCTTCACACTTTATTATCACACTTTACACACATTTGTGCTTAATCAAAACAGCTATAAAATGATTTACTGTGGGGATCATTGTGATTTATTTTCATCTTTGAGCTTAACTTTAAAATATATGAGTGAATCTGTTTGTTAGTTTTTATCTGAGCTAGAAAATACTTTTTTCTCTGTAAATTATTTACTGTAACAGTTAAGTAGATTAATCTTAAATTATTCATAATTTAATGATAAGTAAGGATTGTGTTTAATTATTTTCAGAGCTGGGGATTCCCTCTTCTGTTGATCTTGTATGCAGTGATCCAGCACATATGGTTTCATCATTTAACACAGGAAACACAGGGATCTTCAACATGGAGACACGACAGTTGGTTCTTAATCTTGAGTCTAATACTGACACTGGTATGTTAAAACGGATGAGCAACTTTTTTACTGAATATTATATGTGTCTGTTATATTCATAATAAAGTAAAAAAGGAAAGAATAAAAATCTACATTTACCTTTATTGTTCTTAGACGGTTTAGGGTGACTTTTCAACCCTTCCCTGATGTTAAAAGCAGGCTTAATACAGTAGAATGTGCTGACAAACAGAACCATGAACCAGCCATCAAATGTTTCGATGAAATTTGAAAGAAAAAAAAAGTTTTGATATAGATATCATTTTCGGTTGCATAAAAATGTTTTAAAACAATACTGTATTTAATTTAATAGAGTATGATGTTTACATACTTCTGACAACGCAGTTGATTTTTGCTACATGCAAATGTCACTTTAACAGTACAACGTATAATCTGTTTTTTCAGGTGCTTCTTGTCAGATCAACAAGGTTCTCAGCCATCCAACCCTTCCCATTACAATTACGGCACTGGAGGACAGGCACATTAAGTTCTTTGATAACAACACAGGTATAGATCAGTTAGATTTTTCAATAGTGTAGCACTGAATTATATTTTCATGTCCATAGAAAATTGATTTTGTTCTGCTCTACTCATGATTTTTAATGCTTTGAAATGAAAACGCCAGTCATAACTTAAAACAAGTCTTGGATGTTAACATCCGCTTTTCAGTTTTTGTTTCTGCTGTTAGATGGTTGTCAGTAATTTTAATTGGAAATGTAGCTGTGTTTATGATACTCATTGCTTATAGAGTCATATGAAAAGGTTTTGGAACCCCTCTCAGCCTGCATAATATTTTACTCTACTTTCACTAAAAAAGATAACAGTGGTATGTCTTTCATTTGCTAGGAATATCTGAGTACTGGGGTATTTTCTGAACAAAGATTTTTAGTGAAGCAGTATTTAGTTGTATGAAATTAAATCAAATGTGAGAAACTGACTGTGCAAAAATTTGGGTACCCTTGTAATTTTGCTGATTTGAATGCATGTAACTGCTCAATACTGATTACTTGCAACACCAAATTGGTTGGATTAGCTCATTAAGCCTTGAACTTCATAGACAGGGGTGTCCAATCATGAGAAAAGGTATTTAAGGTGGTCAATTGCAAGTTGTGCTTCCCTTAGACTCTTCTCTGAAGAGTGACAGCATGGGATCCTCAAAGCAACTCTCAAAAGACATGAAAACAAAGATTGTTCAGTATCATGGTTTAGGGGAAGGCTACAGAAAGCTATCTCAGAGGTTTAAACTGTCAGTTTCAACTGTAAGGAATATAGTCAGGAAATGGAAGGCCACAGGCACAGTTGCTGTTAAAACCAGGTCTGGCAGGCCAAGAAAAATACAGGAGCGGCATATGCGCAGGATTGTGAGAATGGTTACAGACAACCCGCAGATCACCTCCAAAGACCTGCTAGAACATCTTGCTGCAGATGGTACATCGTTCTACAATTCAGCGCAATTTGCTCAAAGAACATCTGTATTGCAGGGTGATGAGAAAGAATCACCTTCTGTACTCCTGCCATGAACAGAGTCTCATGTTGTATGCAAATGCTCATTTAGACAAGCTAGATTCATTTTGGAACAAAGTGCTTTGGACTGATGAGACAAAAATTGAGTTATTTGGTCATAACGAAAAGCGCTTTGCATGACGGAAGAAGAACACCGCATTCCAAGAAAAATACCTGCTACCTACTGTCAAATTTGGTGGCTAGTTCAGGGACTGTGGCCCTTGTTAAAGTCGAGGGTCAGATGAATTCAGCCCAATATCAACAAATTCTTCAGGATAATGTTCAAGCATCAGTTACAAAGTTGAAGTTACGCAGAGGATGGATATTCCAACAAGACAATGACCCAAAATACAGTTCGAAATCTACAAAGGCATTCATGCAGAGGGAGAAGTACAATGTTCTGGAATGGAGGAATGGTCAAAAATACCTCCACCCAGAATCCAGACACTCCTCATAGGCTATAGGAGGCATCTAGAGGCTGTTATATTTGCTAAAGGAGGCTCAACTAAGTATTGATGTAATATCTCTGTTGGGGTGCCCACATTTATGCACCTGTCTAATTTTGTTATGATGCATATTGCATATTTTCTGTTAATCCAATAAACTTAATGTCACTGCTGAAATACTACTGTTTCCATAAGGCATGTCATATATTAAAAGGAAGTTGCTACTTTGAAAGCTCAGCCAATGATAAACAAAAATCCAAAGAATTAAGAGGGGTTCCCAAACTTTTTCATATGACTGTAATTTAAGTTTGTTGTAAAGATGGCTTATGTTGCAATTAATATTTTTGTTTGTATCTCCAAGGCAAACTGATCCATTCAATGGTGGCACATTTAGATGCTGTTACGAGTTTAGCTGTTGATCCAAATGGATTGTATTTGATGTCTGGTAGTAAGTAATTCCCAGCTTTTTAATTTTGTTTCACCTGGAAAAGTTTCTTAGTCCATTAGAAACATAACATTTTGACTGTTAGTGCTGTCATCTTATAGATTTTTTTCTCATTCACTTCTTTTATCAGTTAAGTGAAAGGATAATTGAATTCATCTGTAATTCAAAAATTGGTCTTTGCAAATTCAGTTCCTCTGTAACAATTTAAAATCTAAAATTGTAATTTTGCATTGCAGTTTTTTTTCTTTGCTAGTTCTCTGTTAATTATGAGCTTCAGATGTTGTTGAGCCATAAGGCACAATTGTATAATATTGTAATAACCTAAAATAAGCATTTAAATAATTTATTAACAAGAATGTATATAGATTAGGATATGTAATAATTGTATAGACTCTATTATTGTGCAGCATTATTCAATGCAAAAATCAGTGATGGCCTGCCCTAATAATGAGCTTGGAACCTCTGTGTTTATGTATTGAAATTCATTTTCAGAAAATTAGCTCATTTGGCATTGTATGCTAATGAGGAAAACAATTTTAAAATTAATTTAGTAGGAAGAGATCAACAATGCTAGGTTGGTTAGCCATGCTACCTCAAACAAAAAAATATATATATATATTTTCTTAACTGAAAAACAATTATCAGATATTTAGAAGTGAGCAAAACTGATATGCCATCCAACCAAAAATTAGACAATGTTCTTTATAGAAAACAGTGTAGTTCATGTGTATTTTCCAAAAAAAAGAGATAAGTTGTATTTTCATCATTGCCCAGATGTGGTACTTAGTGTAACTTAGAACTGGTATTCACCAAGCTGTGCTAACAGCATCTTATCAATATATAGAACTTCATTTCCTTAGCAAAGTTGGTGTACATTCATCCATTTTATTACAATATAAGAATGTGGTTTTTGTTTTATGTAGTTTAATTGGTGAATTAAATTCTTTCAAATAAGCTTGCATACTTATTGATGTTTTCTTAATCTTTTATTTCAATATTTCATTTTTAATTTAAAGCCTCCTATAGGCATCTGATTTCATTTTCGGGTTAAATTTTGTCATTTGATGTTTTGAAGCAAAATGTATCTAGTTATTTGCACTCACTACAGCCTTTTAGGCAGGCAGACTTCATTACATTAGTTAGAATTGTCAGCTAAATGTAAAATAACAATATTCATTCCAGTAATGTTTAATCATGTTTATCTATTATGACTATCCATCCATCCATCCACCCATTTTCCAACCCGCTGAATCCAAACACAGGGTCACAGGGGTCTGCTGGAGCCAATCCCAGCCAACACAGGGCACAAGGCAGGAACCAATCCCGGCAGGGTGCCAACCCACCGCAGTCTATTATGACTAGGATTTTGCTAAAATAATGACATATGAAATTAAATATTTGATGTAGTTGTATGATTTAGGTAGGGAGGCAGTCTCTTGGATAATTAGCTTAAGGATACAGTTGTAAATGCTTCACAATTGCAATAGTTATTATTTCACCCATATCTGAATGTTACATTTTTATCTTCACATTAATTTCAAGAAAATGTTCCAGTGACAACACTGTGCCCAAAGTAGGAGGCTGGTCACTTTGTCATGATGTAACACTTACAATAGCATCTGAAGTTCGTAGAGAAAGAGGTCTAAATAATTTCAGGAAAATTTCTGTCTGGAATATGTGGGCCTCATATCTTTTGTTATGTTTTTAGGTTTGATTTATAATAATTTCATGAAATACATTGACTTTTTAAATAATTTCCTTGAACTTAGTCATATTAGTGTAAACTGAGGTCTGTAAAATTCATGAAAATAAACCTTGAATTTATATTACATTTTTATTGTAGCCTTGTTAAATGTTGAGTGATTTTATTTGTTTTAGTAAAAAATATAACTGTTGATGTTAGCACTGTTCTTCCTATGGTTATTCATCATTAATCATATCATTTTCCTCCCCCCACCTTCTCACAGGTCATGATTGTTCAATCCGTTTGTGGAACCTAGAAAACAAGACTTGTATTCAGGAATTCACTGCCCATCGAAAGAAATTTGACGAGTCTATCCATGATGTGGCATTCCACCCATCCAAATGTTACATTGCCAGTGCAGGAGCCGATGCTTTGGCCAAAGTCTTCGTATGACACAGTTTTTCCTTCAGCACATCATGCTCTGTATCTCTCAGCCAGCTCCAAGAGACAGACTACAACTAATGAGGAACAAAAGGGGTTCTGCTTTTTAATGGGTGTAATGGATGTTTTGGCAAGTTGCCCTTCAAGATAGCCAGTGAATGGCTCAGGACTTCTTACAAAAGCCCCTTTTTAACTTCACAGCAAGGGCCTTATAGCTTAAATTCTGCTCTGTTCTAATAAAGATATATAATAATAATAAAACACAGCTATATATAGAGCTGTGCTCTACATCCCTCCAGGCCGGCCTGGATGAAAGTAGGCTTGTGCAAGTCATGTGAGCTTCATTGAGTTATTAGGGATTCATTAAAATATAGTTTTGTAACAAGAGTGGCAGTGGAAATTGCATTATTGTAATTTCACATATTGGCTGGAGAGGCTTTTAGTTAATGCTACAAATCTTTTGTGTTGCATACCACTTTCTTCATTGAAAATTTCATTAACTACAGGCTTAACAATGTTTTCTTAAATTGATTGTCAAACCAACGATATTAGGAGGTTTCATTTTAGGAACTTAATGATGTATATCGCATTAAATTACGATACAACCTTACCTTTTCTGACTGATAACCTGAAGTCTAGTTTTAAAATTCGAATATTGATTGTGGCCAGTGAAGAATCGGTTCAGTTTTTAAGCGATACCTATCTCTTAAAAATAACTTAAACAAACAAAAATCTCTCTAGTGCTTAATACTTCTTCCAGACAATAAAAAAAAAAAAGTTTTGCACCGTAAATGTAAATTTGGGGACAAAGAAGCAATTTGCAAGTTTATTTTTTTTACAATTGTTCCTTTAAAAAGAGCATAAGAGTATGTAGGAATCTACAGGGTTAGATTAGGATTAGAGTTCACAAATTTGTGAATTAATTCTGAAATCTGATTGATTTAAAACAACATCACTATAAACATGAATTTTCCTATCATCTCTCATCTTAAATTCCTTACTTTTTTCATCAATGATTTTGCCAATTATTTATGTCATACTGTCATTTACGTTTTTAATTTTTATTAAAATCACAAAAGTGTTCAGGGATATTTTATAAATGTATAATACGTTTCCAGTGGATACCAATTTAATTTTTATTATTTCAAGCCTCGCCTTTTTTACTTGATTAGGGTTAATAATCCTAAATGGAAGCTTTTAATTTCTTTTGACCATTTTAACCAACTGGGTTTTCCCCACTTTCCCTTGTCAGATATAATTCACTGCCAAGCTTTAGAGACATTTCATTTCCTGCTTTAAAGATTATCAAATCTGTAATAAGAAAAAGAACGAACATTAAAAGTGATGAAACGCCCGCACAAGGCAGCTAGTGCAAATTGCACAATGAGCTCTAGACATTTTATTGTAGTTCTTTTAAAAATAAAATTTTGGTAACATCAATTTTGAAGTTACCCATGTTCATCTGGTCTGTTATTTTTTTAATTTGTTTACAAAAATAAAGAAGATACACCACCCCATGACAAACTGCATCGGGTGTTGAGTGCAGTGATGAAAGACCTTTAACCCTTACTTTCACAGCAGATTAATGTATTGTGCTAAGATATATTTAAAAATGTAAAGTGGCTATGATTTGGCAATCAAAATATTAAAAAAAAAAAGATTAATTAAATCCGCAGTTTCTGTGGCAGGTGGGATGGACTGCAGTTGCCCCAAGCCTTTAAGAACACAGGATCTGCTTGTATGAGTGCCCATCAGCAGAAACATGGCAGTGAACAAGTGCAGGCATACTGTTGCACTTCTGCAATTGAGCTGTGTGTAATTTATTCTTTTAAGTATTTTAAGCACTAGAATATACACTGGCTGCCATTTTAGTTGCAATAAATAGGATATATAAATATATATGTATATTTATATAGAAATTTAGGGGTTTGGGTTTATTGAATTAATGTCATATATTGTCTTAATCCAATGGGTCTTTGGCCCATTAACATACATATTTTGAATGTCTGGTTTATTTGCAGAAAACCAATGTGTTATATAGAATTTCTAAAGGTTCTACAGTATATATTGTAAACATTTTATTCCGTGGTCCAGTACCCTTTTTTTTGTAGTGGGTTATCTTTCCACTGCATTTTGCTAACAGCATTTATTTTCTTTTACCAATTCCAAGTGAGTCAGTGTAAAAAATAAGGATTATGGTGTGGGTCTTGAATAAAGTGTGTTCTATTTAACTACAGTTTATTAACATTTGAGTTGCATTTACTTTTCTGTGTTTACTTGAACAAAAGGTGAATCTTTGAGGTGCTTGCTTGTCAACATTGTAATCAAAAAATTTGTGAAGGTCAACCTTCTCTTATAGACATTTTGTCTGTAAAAGACAAAAAAGAGAACATGTTTATGATGAAATAAAAAATATATATATTTTATTAATGAGAACAGTAGACTATGTATATCTGGACAAACAAGTGTTGGGTTTCTTAGTTTTTCTCTGCACTTTTCTTTCAGATACTGTATAAAGGTACAATTGACATGATTATGTTGGACGGGCCTGGGTAGTGGGACAGAGGAATTCTTATTTTCCAATATATTTGCAGGTGTGTTCTTTGCAAATTATATGCATTATATTATAAAACTGTATAAAACAGAAACACACACATATAATATGATTGATATATACAGTCATATGAAAAAGTTTGGAAACCCCTCATAGCCTGCATAAGGATTGTGACAGTGGTTACAGACAACCCACAGATCATCTCCAAAGACCTGCAAGAACATCTTGCTGCAGATGGTGTATCTGTACATCGTTCTACAATTCCGTGCAATTTGCACAAAGAACATCTGTATGGCAGGGTGATGAGAAAGAAGCCCTTTCTGCACTCACGCCACAAACAGAGTCGCTTGTTATATGCAAATGCTCATTTTGACAAGTCAGATTCATTTTGGAACAAAGTGCTTTGGACTGATGAGACAAAAATTGAGTTATTTGGTCATAACAAAAAGTTGAGGGTCAGGTGAATTCAACCCAATATCAACAAATTCTTCAGGGTAATGTTCAAGCATCAGTCACAAAGTTGAAGTTACGCATGGGTTGGATATTCCAACAAGACAATGACCCAAAACACAGTTCGAAATCTACAAAGGCATTCATGCAGAGAGAGAAGTACAATGTTCTGGAATGGCCGTCACAGTCCCCTGACTTGAATATCATCGAAAATCTATGGGATGATTTGAAGCAGGCTGTCCATGCCCAGCAACCATCAAATTTAACTGGAGAGATTTTGAATGGAAGAATGGTCAAAAATAACTCCATCCAGAATCCAGACACTCACCAAAGGCTATAGGAGGCATCTAGAGGCTGTTATATTTGCAAAAGAAGGCTCAACTAAGTATTGATGTAACATCTCTGTTGGGGTTCCCAAATTAATGCACCTGTCTAATTTTGTTATGATGCATATTGCATATTTTCTGTTAATCCAATAAATTTAATGTCACCACTGAAATACTATTGTTTCCATAAGGCATGTCATATATTAAAGGAAGCTGCTAATTTGAAAGCTCAGCCAATGATAAACAAAAATCCAAAGATTTAAGAGGGGTTCCCAAACTTTTTCATGTGACTGTGTATATATATATATATATATATATATATATATATATATATATATATATATATATATATATATATATATATATAATATATATAAACAAATATGTAATGTGAGTTGGAAAAACTTTGCTTATGTGTGGTACTCCTGCAATGTATCTTGTTCAATTCTGTATTGTTAGTGCAGATAGAACCAAAAACCTGCTGTTATTTCTAACATATCTACAAAAGAGATTGCATGGCTTAAATAAATGCCATTAGATCTCTCTAGACCTCCTGCTTTAATCTTTCAATTGGTTAAAAGTAACATTAAGGTCCTTTATTACTGTTCATTTTTTATGGTTTGCAATAAAATGCAACCAAACCCTTATGAATGTGACCAGATTAGTTGGTGTGAATGTCAAGATGGGCCTCGGTGGAGAACATGGGGAAACAAGTAGACACTTGAGACCTTGTGATATAGGTTGCTGAACAGTATGTGGCCACTTTTTTGTGCCGTGCTTACTCAATCAGGTGTAGAAACCTTGTCAGCCCCTGCTGTTTTATTACCATGTTTTAACAGCGTTGAGCTCCAGTCAGTGGTTTAGAACCACCTTCTCTTCTTTTTTTTAAGTGATCGTTCATTTTACAGTGAAAGGTAACCACTTCAATTTTAAATGCCCAAGTGGGAGTCCTTGCGAATACTTTGAGACTTACAAGATTGGACTGCAATACTGAATTGAATTCACCATGCAATTTGTATATACTCCTTAGAGTAGGAGTACAGCAGAGTAATATGGTAAGCAGCAGAGTCAGTTTTTTGTTTTTATTTTCTGCACATCTAATTGTCATTACCTTTCTTTACTTGAAAGTATATTAAGTGATTATTATTCAAAATGAAATAATGACACAGGCATGGTTTCCCTTTGTAAATGGAGTATTAAATGGTGTAGCAAATCAAGATAAAACTCTTCCATATTAAAAACAAACTTTTAAGTCCTGTTCCTGAAACCATTTAGTATGCAAGGAAGTAAAGAAATCTATTTGCTTGGTAGAAGTACTGCCACTTTTCTTAGACTGTGCAGCCTAGAAGATTAGCTGCTTACATTTCTAATTAGGTTTCTGACAAGTCAGAATTGAAATGCATTTATCTTTTAATGCTCATTTTTGACTTATCAAAATATATTGTAGACGTGAAATTTGAATTATGATTAATCCAAATTATATTTCATACAATAAAAATATAATTTTCAAAATCCAATTATGCCTAGTCAAAAAAAAATTTTTTAAACAACTGGGCATTAAGAGCATGCCTCCTATGCTCAAAGGGAAGGCAAAAGTAATGGGTAAAGATCCACTGAAGATAAAACAGTTACCAATAAATTTTATAGGTGAACTTCAAAGAAATAAGATAGTGAGCTGCTGCAATTGAAATTCAATTTAATCAGTTATGTATATCATATAAAATAAAGATTATTGCAACTGGTAGATCAGAAAAATGACACGAGTCAAACAACAACACTTAAATATTTGTAGGTTGCCTGTTACTTAGTTATATCTCACACAAGAAAACCCTAGCATGAGAGCAACAATGGAGGTAACCTCCTAAGAACATTAAATGGCTTTCAAGCAAACAAGGTGGCTCAACAAGGAAAGAGAACTTTTGATAAAAGAGTGCTGAAGAAGAACCTTCAGAGGTACATGATCAGACTGAAATTAAAAGCCACATCATGCATCTCATTGCACCTGCATGCACAGACAATAAGCCTTATCCTCTGCAATTGATCTCAATAAATGTTGTTATTTTACTATCTAAGGAGAATTCCATAAAAGATCTCTACTAAGAATACGCATGGGATTTTCAAAGAACTTTTGTCAAAAATCATAATGAAACGATCTTAGTTGCAAATTGGACTATTACTACTGCCAAAATTACCAATCCGACAGGAAACGTAGCTTCAAACTGCCACTTTTGAACCCTTATTAATTTTTAACAGAGAATGCAATCTTCACTTGAGAAAATAAACAAACTGTGGAAAAAAGTATTTTGAAAGAGTCACTGGAAATGATTGTCCATCAATAAAGAACTGGAATAAAACCCACAGGGACAACAAATGCTTCTAATACATGGTGAACAAAAACTCAATTAAATCATACATGAGGAATGATAGATCAACTCATATATGCAAGTTTATTTCAGGTGTATGCTTTTATAATGTTTTGGTATAAAATGTACGCTTTTAAGACAAAGTGCATTGCTAATTATGATTTGGTAAATAATTTAGATTAAACAATTTTGGACTTGCCACTTAAAATGTTGGTGGCGTTTTGTTCCTATATATGAATTACCAAAATAGGTGTTGAAGATCCACAACAGAAGGATTTGAAGACAGCACAGTGACTCTTGTAATTTTTTTTTCTAGTCAGAAAAGGCCAATTTAAGTGGAAAGTCGAGAATGGTTTTTGTTTAGTGGCAGATATGGTTTGATGTTGGATCCCTAGCTGCACCTCATAATCTTTTAAAAAATGATGCAACAGAATTGACTTGTGTCTGTTCAGGGACCAAAACTATGAGGATTTTCACATGATAAACATTTTCTGAATGCCTTAACTTTTAAATCTAGTTAATTCTAGTTTTTTTTATTGGTTTCAGTGGACCGTAAATATTCAGGGAATGTAAAGCAGTTCACAGTTTAAAGACCATTGTACGCAATTTGATCTTCCTTGGGATTTTGTAGTAAAGCTGTTGAAGGGTCCAAATTAGGTTTCTCAGGCGTTCATTCTGAATCTTCGTTTTTTTTCCTACACTCCGCACTTTCTTTTGGTGTTGCAGTTTCAGTACAAGGATTTAAGGACATGATTGTGTTGCAATGAAATCCTGATTCTAGAGAAACTGTCTTCCTATAATCCTAACCAAGGCATTAATTTTGTACAATTAGTGCCACCTAATTTGGAGGCTGTGACATGTCCAGTGGCAGGTGTTTCACACGCAACTTTTCCATGTCTCATCCATCTTGATATACCAATGAAAAATATTCATTGAGAGTATTGAAAGTAGAGGGGAAGGATGACGTAAAATGTTAGTGCTGGATCACCGAGGTTCCAGGCCTAAACTGCACAAATCATGTACGAAATTACTGAGTATTATCTAAAACAGTAAGATGTTCTGGGTATGCCAAGTCTGCCTGTAAACTATCATCATTTTACCTACAATTGTATAGAGAGAATTCCTAATAAATGTGTATTTGATATATGCGAATTTTCTTGTACAGACTTAACAGTTTATTCTTTTCATGATGTATTCTCTCTTTACCCTCATATGGGAGAGTGACAGATTTATCAGTAAGAATAATAATAAATTTATGAAGTAAAAATGGTACCTCTGTCATGTGAATTTTATTTCTGTTTGGGAGTCAGACTAATTTGGGATGTCAAAAAATGACCCACTACCATGAATTTCTGGCTTTCACTTTATTTTTATAACAAAATGAATTACAAGAAGGGATGGATGAAAATGAGCTAAAGGAGAAAGGAGATAGAGACCAGGTTTAGTGGGTTGAAGTTTTGATGACAGGTAATGCCTTAATTGTGACTGCCTGAAATGCAAGTAACATAAGAAGAAAGGAATGAAGTGATGCTTAAGAAAAAAATCATTAAAAAAAATACGGAGAATTAGACTGTGTTCACAATACTATTATGATGTAACCTAATTCATATTTTTTTACATATCTGACAGAATGGATTTTAGTGTAAACACCCAAAACCATGTGGTATTTAATTTTTTTGAGATCGGATGCAGACTACTTTCGTTTGTGGTGTTGAGTTCCAATTCAAATCGGATTTCCCATAAGAGAGATCAGAGTTTAAACAGATGGACTAAATTTTAGTTTAAGGGTCACTATGATCTTCATTACTGGAATTGGCCAATGAAAATGAGTGCTTTTTCAGGAGAGGTTTGGGAGTAGGCTAGTGGACAGATATTCAAATGCTATTCATCCCATTCAAAAGCTCTCAAGCCACTGGAGATCTTTAAAGCAAGTAACAATACAGTTCTGCTACTTTTAAATACTGTTGTGCATGCAAATTCTTTTCTGAGTGGAGTTTGAGAAATTAATAGCAGAAAATAAGACATATAAAGTGATAGCCCTTTTGTGCTTACTCACTATATTTAGCAAATGAGCTCTGCTTCTAAAACATAGATAACTGAAGTGCAGTGGCAGGAAAAACAGTCCGGGATCAATGTTTACACCTAACTTGTGTCACTTTGTCACAAGGCATGGGCACTTCAGACATTCAACTTAAGCTCTCTGTTTATGTATACACTCAGGCCACATTTTACACCATGTAATGTAAACATCACAGACATTAGATTGAGTTTCTTCATTAATTCTAATTTGGGCACTGAGATTTGGTAGGTTACACAAAAAACTTTAAAGATATATTGGTTGAGGACCCAAAAGGAATCGGAATAAAATGATTTGAAAAAAAAATATCAGGCAATTGAAAATAGTTGGAATGTGGAGGCAGGTGCCAGCACCAGTGCAATGCACCATTTTTTCTCATCCAAGCAAAACTAATTTTAGTTTTTCATTTTAAATGTAACAACTACTATTTTGTACTGTTGTTTTATTGACAAGTCATGTCTGATAGGTCCAAGTACAATTATGAAAAAGAAAAATAGTTCTGTGACAGTACATCAAAAGCTAAGCATCCTAAGGTAATGATAAAGATTGTACATGGTGATAGAGAGAGGTGAATAAATCATCACACAACCTATCCACAAATTTTCTGAGCCCATTTTATCCTTTACATGGTCTATAGGAGCCCAAATAAAACTTGAAGGCAGGTTATTAGAAAAGAGATTGGAACAGTGAATGACATAAATGACTAGCAGTTGCAGAAAGTGTTTGTTTCATTGTACTTTACCCATATGGCAGTTGGGACTTTAAGTCTTTAACCACTACATTTTCTGGATCTACACAACTGTGTTTTTAAAATATTTGTACTAATTGGTCTTATTTCAAGCAGTACTTGAAGTTATAAAATCAATCCAACTGTACATTTTTTGTTGTTTCTACCACCCATGTGCTTTCAATCAGTGTTACTTTGCAAAGTGACCAATTTGTAAGTTCCTTTAAAAGCAAATGATTTTTGTCCAGTCCTCTGTTTCCGTATTTTATTATTTTATTCCTCCAAAATGAATGCCTTCATTTTTATCATATTCCCTTAAAATTTCCTATTATCAATATTTCCTTAATTTCTTCACATTCCCATAATGCATTTTAATAGTTTTACTTCTTTTACTCTAAACGTAATAAGAAATAATACGTTTTACCTTTTATATTTGTTTTCATTTGCATTTGGTATACAGTAATCCCTCCTCCATCGCGGGGGTTGCGTTCCAGAGCCACCCGCGAAATAAGAAAATCCGCGAAGTAGAAACTATATGTTTATATGGTTATTTTTATATTGTCATGCTTGGGTCACAGATTTGCGCAGAAACACAGGAGGTTGTAGAGAGACAGGAACGTTATTCAAACACTGCAAACAAACATTTGTCTCTTTTTCAAAAGTTTAAACTGTGCTCCATGACAAGACAGAGATGACAGTTCTGTCTCACAATTAAAAGAATGCAAACATATCTTCCTTTTCAAAGGAGTGCGCGTCAGGAGAGAGAGAGAGAACAAAGCAAGCAGTCAAAAAAAAATCAATAGGACTGTTTGGCTTTTAAGTATGCGAAGCACCGCCGGTACAAAGCTGTTGAAGGCGGCAGCTCACACCCCCTCCGTCAGGAGCAGGGAGAGAGAGAGAGAGAGCCAGAGAAAAACAAAGTCAAAAATCAATACGTGCCCTTTGAGCTTTTAAGTATGCGAAGCACCGTGCAGCATGTCGCTTCAGGAAGCAGCTGCACACAGAAGGTAGCAACGTCCCTATCGTCTAGGTGTGCGAACAGCCCCCCTGCTCACACCCCACTACGTCAGCGCAAGAGAGAGAGAGAAAGTAAGTTGGGTAGCTTCTCAGCCATCTGCCAATAGCGTCCCTTGTATGAAATCAACTGGGCAAACCAACTGAGGAAGCATGTACCAGAAATTAAAAGACCCATTGTCCGCAGAAACCCGCGAAGCAGCGAAAAATCCGCGATATATATTTAAATATGCTTACATATAAAATCCGCGATGGAGAGAAGCCACGAAAGGCGAAGCGCGATATAGCAAGGGATCACTGTATTATACACTACTCTCTATTCTGATTTGGCAAGATTATGTGGTAAAGAGTTACTTGTTGCTATGTCCTGCATCTTTTCTAGACATTTCTTTTATGTATATACAGTACACTTTTTTTATTCATTTAATATTTTTAACTAGAGTTTTCTAATTATTCCATAATGTGTTCTCTTAATATCATATACCAGGGTTAGTTAATTACAGTCCTGGAGGTCCATGGTGACTGCAAGTTTTCGCTTTAACTAGTTTCTTAATTAGACCACGTTTATTTACTAATAAAGCTAAATTTTTGGGAGGCTTAGTTTTAGCTAACTTGTTTGTTGTGATCCTTAATTGGTCATTTTAGTTTTATACAATTTTTGCTACTTTCCCAGTCTCTTTATGTATTAGAACAATTAAAAAACAGCTCTGTATTTTAAGTATTGTATATAATAGGTGAAATCTTTCCTACCTTTATTTTTTTAATTAAAAATCGTTTAACTCTTTTACTCTTGGAAGTTACTCATATCTTTCTATTTCTTTTCAATTTATACACAGTACAAGGGTAAGTATACTGCTTCTAAAAAGGAGTTTTGATAATATAATATATTTTAAATGCAGTATTTTTCCATCATGTGTCAAATGCCTCAACTTGCAAGGCTAGTTAGCTAAATCATTTGTTTTCTTTATCCAATCAGGTGCTTCCCCTGGAAAAGTTTCATTATTGGGTAACATTGATTGCTGTCAATGGGGGGAAAAGGTTGGGATGATAAATAAATACTTGTGGCAATAAAGAAATACAGTAGTGGAAGAAAGTAATTTTACAATAAAAGCTAATATTCCCTTTGTAAAATAAAACTACCATCAAGCAATTACCCTGTTTATTATGTTGTTATATTGTTATACTGTGTATTATATTTGACTTTACAAATATTACTTAGTATTATAATTACTAAGTAATTATACTTAGTTAAAAAATGCCACTTTCATGTGGAGCCGCTATATTTGACCAGCCTCCTCTACTCTCATCTGTTGTATACTTCTTCGCCTGTGTTTTGTCTTGGTAGAGTAATATACTGCTCTACTTTCCCCTTTTGTATTATTAATATGTAGCCTTTGTCAGAATGCCTCAAATCTCACAGACTTACCACTGTTTATAAGGTATTATAGTATACTAGACATTAAGCACGTTACAATAACGGGCGCTAGAATAGTAGTGCATAAACATTAGTAGGAACAGTCTATATTAAATGGCAAAGGACTGTATGTTTTCTGTTACGGTAATACTGGCTTGTATGTGGCTGTAATATGCGTCACTGTACTGTGTGCCTTTAATTTTCTCTCACAGTAATACGTCTCTCCAGCAAGTATTTTAATCTGTGCTGGCGTGCAGCTGATTATTGTATGTATGGCGTCTCCCCAGCAACGGATTTTATGTGCGCAAAAATAAATCTACTTTTAAAAGTCATCCTATTGTAATATCATGAAAATTTGTATATTTAGGGAAACACTTTACACGGCCAAGTTTGTTGATCGCAAATCTGACATCCCCCGAGTGAACACTTGCACAGCAACAAACACTAATCCCACCTCTTTGGGGAAGCTGGTCTCCGTGTCTCAGTACCCGTTTGGATTTTTCGTGCGTTATGTTTTAGGTCTTACCTCATTTACCGAAATCCGATTGGATCGGCCGCACGATATTTCATAGGTCCCACCCTCTCTGTCTTGTGTGACGCGTCAGGCGGCCTTTGAAGCATCACACCATGCCCCGCGCATGCACACTTCACCAGAAGACACACACACACAGACACTTGGACACACACAGGGATTTTTTAAAGAGGATAACTTCTCCCCACCTTCCCTTCTACATCTATAACCTCAGGCAATTAGGTGTAGTAAAAGACAAGTAGGAGTTTAGTTACAATTTAAACAATGTATTATTGATAATATTCATAAATAATAACAATATGCAAAGTGTATTTGAATATTGGCAACCATGCAACCTGATGAAATGCTGATGTGTATTTTCAGGCGGCATACAGACTTGTTAGTTACTTCATAATTTCTCTAGTTAAGGCATCATTGGTGGTCAGCTTTCTTCAGAACAGGCCGCATGCCTATCTCAATATGGCTGCCGAGCTGTGCTCTTCATTCTGTTGTCCTTTTCAGTTCATGCATCAGTTTGGTAAGAGAGAGAGAGAGAGCGAGGGAGTGACCAAATTTATAGATTCTCTGTCCACCCCCTAGAGCCAATAAGGCGTCATAGTACTTAAAGGCTTCTGATACAAGCCAGTTCCAAACGGCCATACTTCAGACCATGGGGGTTGACTGAGAGACTTCAGAGAAACATTAGCCAGACTTGTTTAAGGCACTTCCTCCCAACTCTGTCGTAAAATTCAAAGAGACCCCTTCCTGAAAGAGGCGGGATGTGGGGGTTGGGGATTGTAAACATGAATGCTTCTCACTAATGTAACACTAATATTACATTGCTTTGCCTAAGTTACAAATAAAGACATACAAAATATTTATCAACTTGTATGCAAAATCTCACATCACAACAGCGTGATACCCCTTTCTCCTTTAGGGTGTCCCTTTTCACAGTCCATCCATTTTCTCTTTATCTGTCCTCTTCTCCATATTGTCTACCTCTCTTCTCGTGACTTGCTCATACCACTTTAACTTTACTCCCTATATTTTCTTTGAGATTTCTATACTTTAGCTATACCTCTAATTCTCTCATTCTTGATCTTATCAGGTTTCGTTACTTCACACCTCAATGTCAACATCTGTTTACTTTTGTGCACCTTTTTAACTGTCCAGGTTTCTGATCCATACAGTAATACTAATCTGACCACTGTTTACACACTTTTCCCTTCACTCTTACACTAATTCTATGGTCACATAACACTCTCGATAATTTTTTTTCCAATTTTTCCGCCCTGATTGCATTCTATGATTAATTTCTAAATTTAGCTTTCCATCCTCTTTTATTGTTAATCCTAGATAATGTGAAATTTTCCACCATTTTAACCGTTTCTTCATGGAGGTTAACATCTTCATCTTCTTCTAGTACCTTGAATCTTAGATCTTCTGTCTTTTTTCCTACTAATCTTAAGACCCCTGTCCTCCATAACTCTTCTCCACTGCTCCAGTTTCCTCTCCACAATATTAGTGGTGTCAGATTGCACAATGTTATCTGTAAACTGCATGCACCATGAGGCTTGATCTATTCTCTCCTAGCAATAACATCCATAACTAGAGTAAAAAGGTATGGGCTTAATGGCAATCCTCAGTGTAACCCAACTTTAACTACTAATGCATCTGTCATTCCCACACAACTTCTAATTTGTGTGTGAGCTCCCTCATGTATATGCTTACTGTCTTTACATACATCCTTGCTACTCCCATATTTCTCATACATCTCCACATTTCTTATCGGGAAATTCTATCATAAGCCTTCTCTAAATATATAAGTACCCTGTGCATTGCAGTCATTTCTGTTTTTCTCTGTATTTTTCCATAAACTCTCTCCAGGTAAAAATCACATCAGCTGTACCTTTTCCTAGTAGAGATCCAAGTTATGCTTTCCCAGTTGTTGTCTTTCTTCCCCCACCTTTTATCCATTAACATTTCCCAATTTTTCATTGCATTTGACACCTATAATTTTCACAATCCAGGATGTTTGCTTTGTATTATAAGTTGAATCATTCAGAAATGGTAAATGTTATGAAAATTAATTTGCTTACAAATGCAACTTCTTCTTCTTTTGGGTGCTCCTGTTAGGGGTTGCCACAGCGGATCATTTTTTTCCATATTTTATTGTCTTCTGCATCTTGCTCTGTTACACCTATCACCTTCATGTCCTCTCTCACCACATCCATAAACCTTCTCTTAGACATTAACTTTTTTTTTTTTTTTTTTGCTTTTCAAGTAAATGTATAACTATAAATGAACATTTTTATAAAAATGCTGTTATTTTATCCAATTTTCTATCGTAGTTGTGTTTACTGTGTTTTACATCAATTGTCAACAAAATATGTTTCCATGGAACAGATAAACAAACACTACTGCCGACGTTGGGCACCCATGCAGAATCTGCTTTTGTGTGAATGTCTGTTTTGTCAGAAAAAGGCAGTTAGTACTCTGCACATTAGAATAATTACTCTCCATCATACAGCATACTTACTGTCTTTAAAACTTAAAAGTATGAATGCACAATCGTGGCCAAAAGTTTTGCGAATGACACAAATATTGGTTTTCACAAAGTTTAATAATGCATGTTATTTATTTGTAGGCGCCTTTCTAAACACTCAAGGACAATGAACAATAGATAAAACACAGATTATAAACAAAACTAAAATACAAAAATTAAAATCAGACAGAGGAATTGTAATCAAAAAGAAAAAGCAGTCTTTAACAAATGAGTTTTAAGTTTAGATTTGAAAAGTGAAAATGATTCAATATTTCTAAGCTCAGATGGTAGTGAGTTCCAGAGCTGGGGAGCAGAGCAACTGAATGCTGTGCTCCCCATAGTGGTAAGATGGACAAAGGGGACAGTCAAGTGGACGGAGGAGGAGGATCTAAGGGTGTGGGAGGGAACAGCAACATGGAGGAGGCTGGACAGATATGGAGGGGCAAGGTTGTGGAGAGCCTAAATGTTAACAGAAGAATTTTGAATTGAATGCAGAACTTAACTGGAACCCAATGAAGCTGCTGTAAAACGGGAGTGATATGATGAATAGAGGGGGTTCTAGTAATGATGCGGGCAGCTGAATTCTAGACCAGTTGAAGCTTATAAAGAGATTTGCGAGAAAGACCAAAGAAAAGGGAATTGCAATAATCCAGACGAGAAGTGACAAGGCTATGAACAAGGATAGCAGTTGTGTGGGGCAAATACGATTAATGTTACACAAATGGAAATATGCAGACCGGGAGATGTTACTGATGTGGGACTGAAAGGATAAAGTACTGTCAAGGATGACACCCAGACTCTTAACCTGTGGGGAAGGGGAGACAGAGGAATTATCAATAACAGGAAAAATGATCAGTTTTGGATAATGTTGATTTTGTACCAATGAGGAGAACCTCAGTTTTGTCCCTTATTTAATTTAAGAAAATGTGAAGAAAACCAGGATTTGATTTCTGCTATGCAATCAATAAGTGAGGAGGGTAGAAAGGAAACAGTAGGTTTGCTAGTGAGATAGAGCTGGGTGTCATCAGCATAACTGTGGAAGCTAAAATATATTTACGAAAGATATTACCAAGGGGGAGGAAGTAAATAATGAAAAGGAGAGGCCCCAGGACAGAACCCTGGGGCACACCTGAAGTAAGAGCGGTGGGTTGGGATGTGAAAGTTTTAAGCTGAACAAACTGATTGCGGCCTGAGAGGTAGGATCTGAACCAATCTAGTGGAGTGTGGGTAATGCCAATCGAAGATAATCTATTGAGAAGAGTAGTGTGACAAATAGTGTAGTGTAGTAGTGTCATCTGAGCCTGCACTCAGATCAAGGAGGATGAGAATAGTAATTAAACCAGAATCAGCTGCCATAAGGAGGTCATTAGTAATTTTTATAAGTGCCGTTTCTGTACTGTGGAGGGGACGAAAACCAGACTGGAATTGTTCATACAGATTATTTTGAGATAAATGAGAATGAAGTTGAATAGCCACTATTTTTTCAAGAATTTTGGAAATGAAGGGTAGATTAGAAATAGGATGAAAATTACTGAAATTAGTCGGATCGGCACCAGTTTTTTTTAGTATTGGGGTTATTGCAGCAGTTTTAAAAGATGAAGGAACAGTACCAGTAGTGAGAGAAGAGTGGATTATAGCAGAAATAAGAGGGACCAGATAGGGGAGGCAGGCTTTGACCAGAACTGTAGGGAGGGGGTCCAGTTGACAGGCTGATGGCTTAGACTTACAGACAAGACCTGAGATTTCTGAGAAAGTAGGAAGCTGAAAAGAGGAAAATGAGTGAGTTGGTGGGTGAAATTCAAATGAAGTACTGGAGGAATCCGTACCGAGAGACTGATGGATCTTCTGGATTTTTTCATTAAAACAGGATATAAGGGAATTGCAAAAATCAGTCGAGTAAAGGTGAGAAGGTAAAGAATCCGGGGGTTGTGTGATATTATTAAGCAGTGAAAACAATGACTTGGTGTTGCCTCCATTGGAAGAAATAATGTGAGTATAATAGTTAGATTTAGTTTGGGCAATACAGTCCTTGTAATGAAGTATACAGTTTTTGTACATCTCTTTGTGAACAAAGAGTCCAGTTTTTTTTATACAACCGTTCAAGTTGCTGGCCTTTGGCTTTCAAAAGCCGAAGTTCAGGCATGAACCAGGGAGCAGAAAAGGAGAAAGAAACAGATCTAGTTTTTAATAGAGCGACAGAGTTAAGAATACCATTAAGTCCAGTGTTCTAGTGTGAGACCAGGGGCCTCATGTATAACGCCGTGCGTAGAACTCACACTATAACATGGCGTAAGCACAAAAGCGGGAATGTGTGTACGCACAGAAAAATCCAGATGCAGGAATCTGTGCGCACACAAACTTTCACATTCTTCCACTACATAAATCCTGATCAGCGTGAAAAGTAACGCACGTGCACGCGCCTTCTGTCCCGCCCCAACTCCTCCCAGAATTACGCCTCTTTGAATATGCAAATCGATATAAATAGCCTTCTGTGAAAAGACAATGGGAAAAGCATGGGGGAAAATATAAGAATTTCAGAGAATACCAAGTGGAGACAAAGGAAAAATGTGCTATTTGTTGGTTTAAACAGTGGTATAATCAACAAAAGGAAGTTGATCAAGTGACAGAGTGTCGGAGAAACTCGAAAGCTCAAGTTCACAAAGTCGCACAGTGCCCAAAATAAAAAAGAAGTCACATATCAAAGTCGGCGTGAAAAGGCAACTCATAGCCCACCGTCTGAGTGTCATATGAAAGCTTATTAGGGTACAGACAAAAAAAAATAGGCACACAGTGGGGAAAAAAGCACGAAATGTCAACTTTAATCTCGAAATTTCCACTTTAATCATGTAGTTTATTTTGTAATTAAAGTAGAACATCATAAACTTCATCTTAAAATCGTTCATTTTACTAGTTTCTCAAGTAGTACGTTAAATGCTTTGTTCTGTGTTTGATCTTCTATGTGCTCTATGTGTGTGAATCACTACATGCTTCCGTTCTTTCTCTTTCTCCGACAGGACACAGAATCCACTGCATTCGTGATATTACAGCTCTCTGAATAATTAAAATTCTGAGATGTATACATGATATGTTTTTCATGATGATAGGAATGAAAGCATGTTATTAAACATGGGAACACAGTGGCGCAGTGATTGTTCATATCTCACGCAAGAGGCTTGCTGCGCCATGTGCGACCTTCGATGAAATAATTTATCACAGCAGTATTGTCTCTTTCAAACGTACTAACCTCCAATTCCTGTCCTTACTTTTCTTTCTCCAAATACCCAATCGCCACACAATCAGCTCTGTAATAGACGTTAAGCCATCTGTAAGCTTAGAATGCCGATTCTTCAAAACTTTTAAGGAACATTGAAATATCTTCGTAGTACATGTTTAATTATTCTATCCGTCTATCCTTCCAGTGCCGCATCAGCACCAGCAATAATACAGCGCAAGGCAGGAACAATCCCTGAACTAGCTAGCGCTGCGGCACCGTGTCCTCACATGTTTAATTATTAACAATACAGATTTATTTAAATAAAGTTTTATCTGTATACTATAAGCAACATATTTTGCTGCATTTCATCTTAAAAATGATATCATCATCATACGCACTTTATAAAGTGGCACAGGTTGTGCAATATTATAACTGTAGTGCAAGTTTACAGTGGGGTAATTGTACTTATACAGTGGAACCTTGGTTTACGAACGTCTCGGTACACGTACAACTCAGTTTACGACCAAAAAGTTCGCCAGACTTTTGCCTCTGTTCACGACCACACACTCGGTATACGAACAAGCCAGGTTCCCTTTTGGTTTGTACATGTTCAGTCTCTCCCTGTGCATTTCCTGTGCAGCGAGCAAGAGAGAGAGCGCGACACACACACACACACACACACACACACAGGTAGCGCGAGACAGAGAGAGCCGCGCACACACACAGGAGCGCTCTAGAGAGACACACACACAGGCGCTCCCGGCTCGCAAAAGAGAGACGCACGCACACACACACACAGGCACGAGAGTGAGAGCGAGCGAGGGACGCATAAGGTAGAGAAGGCTTGTTTTTGTTTTCAGTTCTATTTACAGTGATCGGTTCGTAGCCTGCATTGTTGCAATGTTACTTTTCTTGGTGGTTTATTAAATGACGGATTTTTCAAATGTTCATTTTTTCCCCTGTGCTTAAAACTCATTAAAAAAAAGTGTTTTTAACGAGCAGTTCCTAGCACTATAGCGCGAACTATTGCAGTGTTAGTTTTCTTTGTTCAAAGTTTTCTAAGTGTTATTCAATGTTTTTACATTTAGTTTACCATTACGCCGTGCATTCTGTAGTATAATTAACTATATTTGTGCTTAAAAACTAAAAAATATATATATTTACATACAGTTCGTACGGTCTGGAACGGATTAATTGTATTTACATACAATCCTATGGGAGAAATTGCTTCGGTTCACGACCAGAGTTTTGGGACGAATTATGGTCGTGAACCGAGGTTCCACTGTAAGTACAAACAATTCTACAAGGAGCACTTGATGGACTGATTGAGTGCGTTTATAGTTCTTGGGATGAAACTGTTTCTGAAACGCGAGGTCCGTACAGGAAAGGCTTTGATGCGTTTTGCCGTGGTTGAGGTAGTGTGTGCTTGAAACTGTATAACGATAATTCTCTTTCCGATCAGCTGCTGCTGTGATTCCCCACTCAGATACAGTGATATAAATACTCTGAGTGGTGCAGTGAGAGTAATATGGAAAAAGATGATCCGCTGTGGCAACACTTAACGGGAGCAGCTGAAAGAAGAACAAGATGCAGTGAGAGTAACAACGCTAAAAGCAGTTATGGTATTTGGAATACTATGGCTATTCCCTGGACCATTATATTGCTACAGGTTAATTACAATCAGATGCATTACACTAATAAACAATATGCAGTTAATTTCAGTGTATTTATAAAGCAACGTCAGGAATGTGGGTCTAAGAAAGAAAGCGTGACCACACAGGAACAGTAGCACTGCTTTGACGCTGGGTGCCGCCAGTCTGCAAAACCGAGCGGAGAAATTGCGTACACCAGGGTATGAGGTACCGTGGAAATGTGCGTGGCTTTACGCCAAGTGTAGGTTTTATACATCGCGATTTGAGCGTGGAAACGTTCGTACACAACATTTCTGTGCGTACGCACCGTTTATACATGAGGCCCCAGTTCTTCAGGAGTGAATAAATCATAAATGTCCATAAGGGAATGAATACTAGAGGAAAGAGAGTCTAAGTTAATATCCTTAATATTATGGAAAGACATGAGATGGGAAAGCTTAGAACTGGAAAGTGCAAGTTTAACATTGAATGAAATAAGAAAATGATCAGTTATGGGGAGTTCATCTGCAGTATAATCAAGCGGGGTAACTCCAGAGCAGCAAATCAAGTCCAAGATATGACCTTTGGAATGAGTGGGAACATCAGTGTGCTGCTGGAATCCAAAACTCTCAAGGCAGGATGGAAAGCCTCTAGTAATAGGGACATTGATATTATCCATATGTATATTGAAATCCCCCAGAAGTATTATGTTTGATGAAACAGTAGATATGTGTGTAAGAAAAACAGCAAAGTCATTCAGAAAGTCATTATTTGATTTAGGGGGCCAGTAAACAGTTGCAATAATAGTAGGAATAGGGCCAGTTAATTGACACAAGAGATTCAAAAGAAATAAAGTCAGGAATAGACAATGCAGGACTTTCCACTTGTCACGATACATTAACGCGAGACCTCCTCCCCGGCCAGAGCTACGGGGTTGAGAGATGTAAACAAACCCAGATGGGAGTGGATTCGTTATGTTGGGAAAAGTCATGGGGTTGTTGCCATGTCTCGGTTAGACAGAAAAAGTCAAACTTACGATCAGTGAGGAGATCATGGATGAGAGGCCCCATGCTCGTAAGTGAGTGTATGTTCAGCAGACCGAAGTTGACAATGGCGTTATCTCATTTAGCAATGGTGTTAGCCGACCGGGCTATGCTGGCTAACACACTGTGGTCAGCGACTCTGCCTAAATTACGTGAAGGATGTCGAGAACTGGACCAGATGGAGTTTATTATTTTCGAACTGTCAGCTTGGATACTCCGGCGGGACCAACAGTGGATGTATCTCCGATGGGGGAGGAATATGATGTCTGGGTGGAGATACAGCCCAGTCAGTGGAGGCTCGGACAGGTGGAAGCGCAGTTGGAGCAGCTCGGCAGCTGAGTACTGAAGCAGGCCTGTCGCAGGTAGGATAGCGAGCGACAGGAGGAACCAAACAAACACGAACCAAATAAATATCCTGCTGGTCCACATGTTAAGCGAAGACGCAGACAACTCAGATGTCCGGAGAACAAAGCCAGGTAAGTTTCAAAGCGGGGATAGGCTGAAAAATAGTCCATACACAGCCAAATCAGCAGTCGATCTAGAAATCAGTCTAGCTTTAAATGATCTATATTACTAAACCACAGTTTAATTTATGCATAGACGGCGGACGCACCGCATGCACACTGTGCCTCAGAGTCAAACCCAGCGGCTTCCCAGAGTCAGTAGGTGGCGCCCAAACAACACAACCTGTGAACTAAACCTGCTCTAATCCACTGTGCCATAACGGAAATTCAGTATTAAAAGTAAGAGTTGTACCTAACGACACAGCCACAGATTAACAAAAACGAGACCGCATGGATGAAAACAATAAACGGAGGCTCCTACAACGCGCTTCACAAACGCCAGAAGCAAAGAAGTCACGGCTCCAAAATGAAACAGCTCAAATAACGGAAATACAAAAACGAGCCCGAAAGGATAAAAACAATGAACGAAGGCGCCTACAACGCGCTTCTGCAACACCAGATGCAAGAGAGGCACGGATCCAAAAAGAAACTGCAGAAAGGCTACAAAGTCGTTTAAAAGGTTTAACACGTTCAGTATTCCAATGAAGAAAAAGCCAAAGACAGGAACGATGGACAGACGCTGAACCATTCCGCCAGGTAGCTGAGAACGCATTCTATAATGAGTTCACTGTTGATGAAATTTCATTGGGATTAATGAGTGTCATTTGCAGTCATTGTTTTTGACTAACAATGTACCCGAAAGCTTTATGGAATGCATTAGATCCTACAATAGTTCATTTGCTTTTGCATCTACCAGGGTTAATATCAAGACACCACCTGGGTATGGCCCATACTGCTTTTGCGTGTGTGGACAAATATTGCATCGGATTGGAACTGTGCACCCTGAGCCAAATCACGACCGCAAATTTGCACAAAGGAAGGATGGAGTGTTGGCATTTGCAGATATAAAATAAATCAAGCACAGAAAAGATCACGTGCATCAATGAAAGAATATTTTTCCTACAGACTCTCAGTAAGACACAGGTTTCCTGCATTGATTAATGGATTAAACTCAACTCAACAATACATAGTTGATGTTTACGTTCGAGCTGGATTATGATTCCGAACAGTACACGACATCTACCTAACGACACAGCCACAGAACAACAAAGACGAGACCGCATGGATTAAAACAATACACGGAGGCTCCTACAGCGCGCTTCAGAAACACCACAAGCAAGGACGTCATTAAACGAGCCCGTATGGATAAACACAATGAACAAAGGCGCCCACACAGACAAACCGCTTTAGTACAAATGTGTTTGGGAACAGAAAGTGATTGCCATTCTTGGATTTGTGATTCTTTCGAGAATCGCGGGCTTACTGGTTGAAAAATAAAACTCAACAAATAAATCTGCGCAAAATGAAAACCGTTGCTTAGTCCATTAGATTGTAAGTTAATCATAAAAAAAAAAGTTAAAGATAAAAAGTTAAAAGTTACCGGCATTTGCTCAAGTTTGCTGCTTCAGTGTTTTTAGATCTTTTTGTCAGATGTTTCTAAGGTATACTGAAGTATAATTACAAGCATTTCATAAGTTTCAAGTGCTTTTATTGACAATTACATTAAGTTTATGCAAAGAGTCCATATTTGCAGTGTTCGCCCTTTTTTAAGACGTCTGCAATTCACCCTGGCATGCCGTCAATTAACTTCTGGGCCAAATCCAGACTGATGGCAGCCCATTCTTGCATAATCAATGCTTGGAGTCAGAATTTGCGGGTTTTTCTTTGTCCACACACACACCTCTTGAGGATTGATCACAAGTTCTCAATGGGATTAAGGTCTGGGGAGCTTCCTGACCACAGACCCAAAATGTCTGTGTTTTGGCCCTGAGCCATTTAGTAATCACTTTTGCCTTATGGCACAGTGCTCCATCATGTGGGAAAAGGCTTTGTTCATCACCAAACTGTTCATGGATGGTTGGAAGAAGTTGCTCTCGGATGATATTTTGTGAAAACCAATACTTGTGTCATTCTCAGAACTTTTGGCCATGACTGTATCTTCTGAAGAATTGGAAGCTTCCACTAAGCCTGTATTTGTTAATCCCACTGGAATATACCTTTCAATTATATACCGTAAGATGTGTCTTATTAGAGATTAACAGTAAATTAGGGACCTTTTTCCAGAACTGTGTAAACCTGGTGACTCTATATTAAGATTCCAATAGTCTCTCAGAAACTTTCTGTCACTGTTTTACTCAACATTTTGTAGTCCTGACATAATAAAGTTGTCAGCCTCAAAATAGCAATCGCACTTTTCTCTCTTTTCTAAGGCGGTAATGTTTTTATTTCTTTGGCTTTTTTTTAAGGTACCTCTTTGCTACAAGTAATTTTTTTTAATTATTCAATACATTTTTTTAAGATAAATTCCAAAATGGTTCATCTAAATTGTACAGGTGGTCCATCTATCCCAATGTTTCTTTTTCGTTTTCCAGTGTTTTAATTCATTTTCTATTTCTGCCAGGTTCATTTCTCTTCTTTTTTGTTTGTTGTTCTTTATTTTCTTATGTGATTCATTTGACAATAAAGGTTGTCCTTTTTCCGTGTTATTACTCTTTGTAATTGGATTCTGCTATCGTTATCTTATTTTCTGTTGCTATTCTGATGATTAAGTTTAACTAATCTGTATGATTCTCATTCTTCCCTTTCTTTTTTGTTTTCCTCATTCTTTTCATAACCCTTTGCTCTTCTGTGTTCAATTTGTGTGTTCCCTTCTAGCTTTGTTCCTTTCACATCCTGAACTACAGAGGTATTCTGAATTATTTTCTCTTTTTCCAAGTTCTTATTTTACTTTCTGAATCACCTCTCTACCTTTTTTAGGGAGAATATCAACATTCTAAATGTTATTAACTCCCACTAATTTACAGTTGATTCATGTTCTTCCATAAGCGATTCCCACTGCTTATTTCTCTCATACCAGTAATTCAGTCCTGTGGCTGTACATTTTTATTCGTCATTTTCACAATCACTAGATCATTCTTACTTTTCATTGTTTACTGAGTTCTCAGTTTTTATTCTCTTATTCTAAGACATTTAGAAATATGTCTCTTTTTGCCATAATTTTAAATGTAATTTCTTTTAATTCAGCCTTCTCTATGGATTTGACCCCATAATCGTATCTCAGTATTAATTACTTGAGTGCCAGATTGACTCAACTGTAAGAAACATTTCTTAATGTGCAGATTGTGTGAAAATGACAGTGAATTGCTACCCTTTAGCACTCCACATTTTAATGCTGCCCATTGCTAATCATTAGTGGAGTGGAGTTTACTTCACCTTCAGTCTGATGAAGTTGGCAGAAATGTTCGGGAGCTTCACCAAACTCATCAAAATGCATTGAAGGCACAACAATAACCACAAACAAAACACAACCAATGGATCTGCTAAAAAAAAGTAGAACACACTGATTGTGGGTACTGATGGCCGTGCACCGGGTCCATATAAGAAAGGGGAGCGCAATATGACACAGAATCAAAACAAACTTCAAATCCTGTGGAATAATAAAAATATTTAATGGTATTTGCTAGACATTTCTGTCTTTTTGAAGAAAGGAAAAAATGCAAAGCTTTTATGCAAATAGATCCATTGGGCTTCTTTACAGGTTGTTTTGACCAGGCGCTGCGCCACGTGGCTAATTGCTTGACCCACACCCCTTTCCTTTATATCTAGGGTGTAAAAAGTTGGGGTTTTTTTTTTGTTTGTTTGTTTTTTAAAGGGGCTCCAGATTTGATGAGGTAAAAATATCTGGGGACTGACTACTTTATGTTATATAGGTAAAAAAATATGAAAGAACAGAATCGAATGCATTTGATGCATTTTATTTAGGGTCATTCTCAAGCTGTATTCCACTAAACAGAAGAGACTCAGCAGTAGCCAACTGTAATCTTAATAGGCCGTCAGTTATTAATCATACAGCAGTCTTATTTCTCACATCTTCAATACAACACTTACAAACCAGTAGGTATCCTTTGTTAAAAGTTCAGGGAATTTGAGAAATGCTGCATGTCCAAGTGCATTATCATTTTAACCATTACATTCAATTCAAATTCAAAATACTGAAAAATAAAGTCAAAATAAACTTCAGGCAATACTCTCGATTTAAAATGAAAATGAACGTGACACTACTATCCGCTAGCTAGCAGTGAGAAATGTTTGCGCCTCACCACAGCTTAAGCAAAAAAGAAAAGTAAGGTTGATAGAGAGGGCCGTCGTTTTCAAGAGAGTTGGAAAGTGGAGTATTTTTTTCACTGAAAGCCAAAACAATTGTGCTTGTTTCATGTATCAGAAGACTGTAGCTACTGTATTATGAAAGAGTTCAATGTAAAGAAGCTGTGGCCTACAGGAGGTGCTCCGCTTCCCAAAACCAGCACAGACAGATGCAGGACACAAGTTCAGCAACACATTTTTATTTTCCAGTGGGAAATGCTTCCCTTTTGTTTCTCACCTGCAGCACATTGCACAAGCACAATAAACAGCAGTAAATCACTTTCTTTTCTTCTTCATTTCTCTGTTGTCCACCTCCACTCTTCCTGGCAAGCTTTGTCCTCCTCTTCCTTCTGACTCTGGGTCCTGGAGCAGTGACAGCGGGTTCCTTTAATGCCGCACCCAGGAGCACTTCTCGTGGCCTATTAGTGTGATCCGGAAATACTTCCATGTGAGGTGGAAGTCCAGCGCAATAGGGTTGCGCAGCCCCTGCGGCACCACCTGGCAGCACTCGCGGAGTCCAACAGAGCTGTGCTGAACTCCAACTCCCATCATGCCCTTTTGGAATCTGTGGCACTGCTGCAATTCAAGGGGGGCTGCCATCTACCGCTAATCCCCTGAGCCTGCTCTCTCTGATGGTCCTTCCACTATAAAAGCGTCTCGGCCGGGTAAGGGCACCAGCCATCTGCCATAAGCATTACCAGACTCCTATCAGAGGTTCTTCAGCAGCCAGTGAGTGGACAAAGTAAAATGATTCAAAGCTGTTCTAGGCTCCCAGCAAAGACATTTCACACGAGCCAGGGAGACACAAGGAAAGAGTAAAAGAGCAGCTTATAAAGTGGCAATGCATAGAAAATCTTTTCCTGAGGGGGATTTTGTTAAAGATTATGTAATGAGGATGGTTGAAAACATTTGCCCAGGAAAGAAGCAAGAGTTTGCAAACGTCTACCTTGTTCACAACACCATTGCACAGAGAGTGGAGGAAATATCCTCAGACGTCAAAAGCAAATGTGTGAAAGTGGATGTAATTGTGATGAGGAAACCACTGATATAATGGACACTGCCCAAGGAATTGATGATGACATTGATGCAGGTACCACCTCATGGTACTAGTAGTGACAAGGACACTACCAAAATGCAAAACTAGAGCAGAATCAGTCACGAGGATAAGGAGAGAGCAATTGCCTGCGGCTGCCAATCCCTTATTTGGGTGTTGTCTTGCTGTAACCTCTCCAGTGCCACTGTTGTCACTTTCATTGGCACCAAAGTGGGTGATGCTGATTCACAATCGTTTTTGCTTCTTAACTAGACAGATGGATATTCTAGATAGAGAGATAGATACTCTATCTATCTATCTATCTATCTATCTATCTATCTATCTATCTATCTATCTATCTATCTATCTATCTATCTATCTATCTATCTATCTATCTATCTATCTATCTATCTATCTATTCATTCCTGAAGTTTAACTGACTTGGTGTTAGACTGCCATGATTAAGGTTGCAGTGTATTATTTTGATACAAAAATACGTGTTCTAAAATGAAGCGTTTTTCATAAATTTTAAAAATACCTCAACTGTTCTGGCAGCTTCCAATGGGGATGAAAGGCAACAAGGTCCATAGGTGAATGAAAAAGCCTTATGTTCACTTTGAAGCAGCAAAGGTTTCAATTTAAGAAAACATGAGTTTTGAGTTAAGGTGTCCTTTTTGATAATGAGTGTAAGCTAGAAATGATTATTTCATCACAGATTCTTGGAACTGTTTTTGTTGAGTTAAGAATACATTACCTGCTTGTCTGCTCATTGCGATCATCATGGGTGAAGTTTAAGACTTAAATAAGGAAGTTGATCGGCACAAAACCAAACGGGTATCTGAAGCTGCATAGAACAATTTTGACTTTTGAGAAAATGGTTTGAAAATGTGCATATCCAGGATGTAAACCTAAACTTAAAAGAGTTTATAGTTTCCATTGACTTCCTTGTTGTAATCACATACTTTAAAGTTATGGCTTGTAGCGTTTAGGGTGAACATGAATACTTGAATGGAAGGCCTACTGAAAGCAGACCAGTAAGTGTCGTGGCGAAAAATTGTCACCACGAGGCTTTTTACCTGAAATGAAGGCTATTAGGAAACTCAGGATAGGCAAATAGAGTCTATAGTTTTATTGTCCATTTTTAGTTTCTGTTTTGCTCATTTTTGATTGGTCTTCGGCTGGGCAGATGTTCCGTCTTCCATATTTGGTCACGCTTTTATCACTTCCCTTTTCCCTTGGCCTTCATGCTATTTTGTATTTATCGGTTGAAGCTAAGCTTTAATGAAAAAGAAATATAGCATGTACCTTTATTTAATTCTTTGCGTGGCAGGCCTGACTTGCATTAATATCTGCACTAAGATTAATGCTTATACAGTACAAGGGGGCTCCGCCCCCTGCTCGCTTTGCTCGCCTACCCCCGGCGTTGGGTATCCTGAAATACATTTGTCAAGCACGTTCGTTTTGGAGCCGTGCCCGCTTTGCCCGCGACATTTCAGACGCGCGTTGTAGGCGCCTGCGTTCATTGATTTTATCCAGGCGGGCTCGTGTTTGTATATCCGTCAGTCGAGCTGGTTCGTTTTGAACCCGTGCCTGCTTTGCTTCCGCGTTCGTTTTGAACCCGTGCCTGCTTTGCTTCCGCGTTCGTTTTGAACCCGTGCCTGCTTTGCTTCCACAGTTTCAGACGTGCGTTGTAGGCGCCTGCGTTCATTGATCTTATCCAGGTGGGCTCGTGTTTGTATCGTTGAGCTGTATTGTGTTGGAATCTGGTGTAAAGCGTTCAGCGGTTTGTACAATCCCAAGCAGCACATTATTCCTAACTTCACTCCGCAGTAGTGCCACTCACAATATGGCGGTGACACCTGCACCTTCCGTACTATGTCGGGTTTCACTATGCTGTGTGGGCGCCTTTGCCTTTCGTACTTTCCCGCACCTTCCGTACTATCTTTGTGGACCTGTGGGGCCTCCGTAGCCTCTTCCGTTTGAATCTGGGCTGCAGCGCAGAATCCTCTTTTTTGTGTGGCTGTGTCGTTAGTCGTTAGCTATGGGCGCGTTGTTGCTTCATTTCTCATTCACGTCAGTTGAGCTCTTTCGTTTTTGGGCCGTGACTCCTTTGTGCGCGGTGGATACGACTTCGCTTGCGGTGTATGAGACGTGCGCTGTACGCGCCTTCGCAGTACATCTCATGGTCCCATCGCCGTGTACCTGCGTCCATGCCATCCGGTTTACCATTCTCGGTTAGTAATATGGATATTTTTCTATATTTATTTATACTAATACATGAATACACTCATTTTATTTTTCATACATGACATCATCTTGACCTTGTATCAATGCCTTTGCTGTTTCTGCTGACTCACTATTCCAGCTGGTTTCTCGCATGCCTACCAGGACCATTTTTCCTGCATTTTATTACTGGTATCGTTCAACGGGTGTTTTTCTTATTCCCCCTTGTTTTTGTCCTCGGGCAGTTTCTGTACATCATTCTTTTCCTGTTCTATCCTTCCTTTTTTAAATTGGTAATTCTGCTCCAAGCTTAAAAATAATGCAATATGACTAATGTCTTTTATTTAACTATTTGCTTGACATATCTTTTTTGCTTGACATTCTAATTTATGCTAAATCTAATGCTTCAGAAGCTGTTAATTACTTTTATGGCTATTTATGCTAACATGCTATCTATGCTTAATATATAATTTTTTTCTATTCCATATAAGTCATCAGAGAAGTATTCTCTGTGAGCGACTACTTGTTGCCGAAAAGAAAAAAAACGTGTTCCCGATTGGTCATTGTTGAGGCCGGAGCCGGCCAATCCATCAGGCAACATCTGATGACACTTGAATGTGTGTTGTCACCTGCTGGGTGACTCTTATGAAAGCACATCAAGGGATGTGAGCTCCATAAAGTCCACAGTATAGTCACAAAGGGGCACCTTTTGTGCTAGTGAAGGGGCACATGCTTCTGACAACGAGTGAGGACCTTCTCTTGTTGTTGAACTATAATGGCACTAAGTAGGTAGTTTACTAGCAAACTGAGTATTAGACATATATATATAAATAAAAGACCTGTGCGTGTGAGTATGGAGCAGTCCGCTCTGCTCACACTCAACCACAGTCACTAGATGGTGCATGTATGCACATTTATATTTTTTTGGCACTTGCTACAAAAGATCTGTGTGCAGTAAACGCCGCCGTGCAACAATGATGTCGTGATAATGACACAGATGAAGAAGCACATTGAAACGAAGCAATCACTGCGGCTCAACAACGTGCAAGTGAAACACCTCAGCAACGGAGGGAAAGGCTTGATGTTTTCACTAAATACATTGTCTAGCTGGAGGTAATACATTAATAGGACTCCATTGCCAGTGATTCAACTAAGATATGGCATCACCAGTGTTGTCTTACGAAAGTCAGGTGGGCAGCAAGCACAGGTGGGTCCACATCCTCTACCCTAGGTAATTCTTAAGATTTAGCTGATACCTCTCCAAGTTCATCAATAAAGTAAAACTGCTAGGGAGACTTCAGGTTGTTTTCTTGTCCTGAAGACCACACGCTGCTATAGTAGTTGTATGAAGACCAGTAGCTCTTATGTAGAGTGGCAAGGTAGAACAATCTGTACTGGTGCTGCTTCATGGATCTGCTGTCGTGGGAGTGAATCATGTGCCTGGACAATGCCCGTGTGGAGTTTGCACATTCTCCTAGACTTAGAGGAGTAAAGCTAATTTGATGTGACAATTCCAGGTTAGCGTTAATGGGACTTTGCAAGGGCGCGTGTGTGTCATTCGTATCCTTTGATAGGCTGGAGCTGCTGTGGGAGAGTGACGGTACCAAGCTGGTTTTCTTTTAAAATGGCCAAATCTCACAATAACATATTTTTTTATTCCTTTTTAAAGCAACGTGGATGCACTGTTTTAGAACATTTAAGAAATTTCAAAATGCAGATTAATATTAAGATAACAATCTGGCATTTGGTAAGTTTAAGCCGTTCTTTTCATGTTTGAACCCTGGCTGGTACCCTTCAGGCCTGTTGTAAACTGAAAGAACAGACAAGGTGTTTTTAAAGTTTATTAAAAACATTCACTTTAATGCACAATTTCATGTGGCAAATTAATAAAAAACTTGAAAAATAGCAGCCTTAACCTTTAATGTGTTCTGGCCTTCATCAAACTGCATGTGGAGATGCAACTCTCTTCACAACAATGCAGGGGTTTATTTGCCCTCACCAGCTTCTTGCAGGGCAGTTTACAGTTCCTCACAGAGGTGCCCTGATGATTAGAATTAACTGTGCCCTGTCCGTCCTCCGTAATGTACATAAGAGTTTGAGAAATGGCACATAACTCCATCCTTTCAGGTGTACATGAAGGGGTGTAGGACGACGTCACCTGTACAATGAAATTCTTTCTTTGCTATTAACACCAAATACCAAAACCAACGTATAAAGATAAACATAAATAATAAGTAGCAGATACGTAGGTAATATGTAACATAGGCAGCATAAAATATAAAAACAGAATAGAAGTATAAAGTGTAATTGTGCAGGTAGGTGTGTGATGGACAAGTCAAATACAGTTGTGTGAGGTAGAAAGAATGAGGTGAACCACGGTTATAAACTCCAGTCAGTTATTTAGGAGTCTAATGGCCTTGGGTAAGAAAGAGATCTTTAGCCTGGAAGTCCTGCATTTCATACTTCTATACTGTACCTCCTGCCTGAGGGTAGAAGTGTGAACAGTTCGTGTTGGGGGTGGGTTGGGTCCCTGAGGATCGAGGCAGTTCTCCTGCGGACTCTGCAGTTGTAGATGCTCTGTAGAGAGGGCAGTGGGGTCCTGGTGATCTTCTCAGCAGTCTTTACCACTCTCTGCAGGTGTTTGCTCTCAACAGTGCAGCTGTAAAAGTTGCTGAGGATCTTAGTCGACATACCAAACTTCCTCAGCCTCCTCAAAAAAGTACAGTCCCTGCTGGGCCCTCTTGATAAGCTGTGTGGTGTTAAGTGTCCAAGTGAGGTCCTCACTGATGTAGACGCCCAGGTATTTAATGCTGCTCACCCTTCAAGCCCTCGGATGAACAGTGGCCAGTGAGGGCTCCTCTCCTTCCTCATGTCCACTATCATCTCCTTCGTCTTGTCTGTGTTGAGGGTGAGGTTGTTGTCCTCACACCATGATGCCAGACTGTTCACCTCCCTCCTGTAGGCCGTCTCATCCCCAATGGTGATACATCCTTTCACTGCGGTGTCGTCTGCGAACTTTAGGATGCTGTTATCTTTGTGGGAGGCGACACAGTTGTGGGTGAACAGGGTGTAGAGGATGGGGCTGAGGACACATCCCTGTGGGGTGCCTGTGTTTGTGATAATGGTGGCTGAAGTCCTATTACCAATCCTGATAGACTGGGGCCTGCCAGTCACAGAGGGTGGGGTGCAGGCCAAGTGCAGACAGTTTATGGGGGATAACCATGTTAAAGGTGGAGCTGAAGTCAACAAAGAGGATCCTGATGTAGGAGTCTTTGTTCTCCAGATGGTAGAGGGAATAATGTAGTGCAGCCGCGACGGCATCTGAGGTGGACCTATTGGGCCTATAGGCATGCTGCAGGGGGTCCAGAGTGTCCAGTATGCTGCTCTGAATGTGGGCCAGCACCACTCTGTCAAAACACTTGATGATGATTGGAGTGAGTGCTACCGGCCTGTAATCATTCAGGCAGGTGGGTGGGCTTGTTTTTAGCAAGGGGGACGATGATTGTAGTCTTAAAGCAGGATGGAACAATTCTCTGACTGAGGGAAAGGTTGAAAATGGAGCAGGGAACATCAGCCAGCTCGTTGGCACATGCTCTGAGAGCCTGCCCAGGGGTGTTGTCTGGTTCAACTGCCTTACGGGGGTTGATCTTCCTTAGGGCTTTGTGTACCTGACCTGAAGAGACCATTGGGGGGGGAGGGGAGGGGGGTTGGGTGGTCCAGGTGTATGTGTGCCTCCACTCTGTGCTGTTGCTGGATGTCTCAAAGCAGGTGAAGAAAGTGTTGAGATCATCCGGCAGACTGTCTGTGGAGCTGATTGTGCTAGTGGTGGTCCTGTAGTCTGTGATGTTCCGTAGGCCCTACCCCATACTTCCAGAGTCAGCAGTAGAATTGAAGCCCTCCAGCTTCTCTCTGTACTGCCTCTTGGCAGCTGTGATGGCTTTTCCTCGTCCGTACTTCGCAGCTTTGTACTCCGTCTCAGTGCCTGATCTAAATGCAAGAGAGCGGGCACGCAGCATGTGACGTACCTGACTGTTTATCCAGGGCTTCTAGTTGGGGAACTTCCAGACTGGTGTAGTGGGCACGATGTTGTCAATACAGGTGCTAATGTACCCAGTCATGTACTCAGCATAGTCCTATATGCTGATAGAAGAGTCCTCTAGAGTGGCTGCAACCCTAAACACATCCCAGTCTGTCTGAGCAAAACAGTCGTGCAGGGGGCTCTCAGTGTCTGGGGTCCAAAGTTTAACTTGCTTAATGATAGGGTTTGTGTGTTTCGGCCTTTGTCTGTAGGCTGGGTACAGGAACAGGGAGATGTGGTCTAAGTGTCCGAAGTGGGGGCAGGGTGCGGCCCTGTATGCACCGCGTACGTTGCTGTAAACATGATCCAGTGTGTTCTTCTCATGGGTGAGAATGTTCACGTGTTGGTGGTATTTAGGAAGTACAGTTGGTAAATTGCACCGATTAAAGTCGCCAGCTGCAATACAAACAGCATCGGGATGAGCCGTCTCTAAGGCGCTGATGATGTCATGGAGTTTGCCGAGTACTGCCGCGGAGGGATGTAAAGAGCGCCCCTTTAGCCTTACCGGAGGCTGCGGTACGGTCTCCTCGGTGCACGGAATGAGTCTGTAGTTGAACGGTGCATTCTGGGACTTTGTCTGAAAGCCAGGTCTCGGTGAAAATTAGAGCGCAGCCTTCTCTTATTTCCTGCTGCTCTGTAATCCTGGCTCTTAGCTCATCCAGTTTGTTTTCCAGTGACTGAACTTTGGCTAGGAAGAGGCTGGGTAGCGGTGGTCGGGTAGCGCGGGCCTAGCGTGGAGCCCACCACTCTTGCCTTGCTTGCGTCGCCGTCTCCGAAGCACTCTCCTAGGGTCAGCTTAGTCACTTGAGCTCGGTGCTACGGGCTCTTCCTGAGTGTGGTTGTGGTGTTGGCTGCAGGAGCGAACAATAAACTGTAGCTCAGATGGTATAAAACCTGTAAATTCCAGGAGACTGTGTGAGTAAGTAATGCCTGTCTGCTGTATGATAGTAGTGCAAAGCATCTGTGCTCTGTAGAGAAGGCGAAAAACACGAAACAAAACAAAAAACGGCATGGACTGGATCGAGCAAACACGTCTATAATAATAATAATTCATTACATTTATATAGGCCACAGAGCGCGCCATGGATGGCATTGTTGGCATGTCTTCTCATAAGGCCCTCGGGGAGTTGTATCTCTTGCTTGCTGCTGCTGGTTTGAGGTGGCAATAAAAGTTTTAAAAAGTGCATTTAACTGTTTCTGCTTTTCTTGCCAGCTGAGGAGGTGCAGTTGATCGGCCCTAGGAAGCCATGTACAGGAGTCGGGAGGTGTATGTGAGCGTGAACTAGCGCCAAGTGGTGAACAGGTAAGCGTGTGGTTAACTCCCTGGCTTAAAAGGGCACAGGACATGTGATAAGGGAATGAGTGTCCAGGTCCCTTGTCAGCTGGTCGCTAGAAGAATCTGTAAAAGCCTATCAGCAAGGAAGAAGGAGAGATGGGGCAAGAAAGGACAAGATGGGTGAAGGGTAGGATGTTCTGGGTTGTTTGGAGCCACGAGCCTGTTAAAGATTAAATGTGCTGGGAATGAAATACCCAGATGGAACTATAATTTGGTGGGTGCAATTTTCACTATATATTTTTTTTTGTTGCTTGATATACAGTATCTATTGTGCATTTTTAGCACTTTTTGGGACTGTTTTAGCCATTTGTTGCACCTTTTTGTCAAATTGTACCTCTGTGTCTGCCTCTCTTACTCCCTCTGACAAGGACCTTGACCTGGGGGGCTTGTCACTGCACATGTTAGGCACCTCACCAATGAGCTGCACCATTTCTCATGTTACGTGTGCAATACACTCTGTTTCCTCTGGCAAGACACTTTTCTGTCTTCTACACGCTGATAATATTCTTGGTTAAATATGCTGTTTAAAAAATCAAATTCAAATACAACCCAGAAAGCAGAAATTCATCAGCAGACATCTTCCCCCCCCCCCCCAGGCCATCCAATAAAGCACAAGAAAACATTTAACATTTTTGGCTTTTTATTGCAAAAAGATTACAGTCATTTTTTTGTTGTATATAAAGCACAAAATAGATATTTGTCACATTAAAATACAATTTTAATATTAACAAATATACAAGTAACATGGAAAAGACTATTAATGCTCCTTTTGTCTTTTTCAGACGAGGCTAATGCAGAAGCTGCTTTCCCGTGAAGCGTGTGCTCTTGTGGTGGACGTCGAGGCGCTCGCTGTGTTGTGACGCCACTGCTGCTGGATGGCTGGCCTCACGTGTTGCCCCATTTGGGGGGTGGGGATTGCGTTAGGCTTCCAGCTCCCTGATTGGCTGTGTTACATGTCCAGTTATTAAAGGAATTTATTGTTTGATATTTTGACTTGGATCGACTACTACCTGCAGAGGTGAGCATTGTGACATGGTGCAGTGAATGTTGATTTATGTTCAGGACATCTAACCAAACAATTTTAACACTGGTTATTTGTTAAGATATTAAAAAAAAAACAAAAAACAAAATATTTATAGACATATAGTCATTATATACTGTATAAAGAGTGAGGGAGCGAAATGGCATAGATGGTATATTTTTCCATACTGAAGCACAAAAGAGACTTTTTGATATTCACAGAACACTCGATTCTGTTCTCATTTACAAAGCAGGGGCTTCAATAAAGTTTTGTAAGGCTGCAGATTTTTCCTCCCACTGGAAAGTTTGGAAACAATGGAATAATCTGACGTGTAGGCCAGCATCACTCACCGGTGGCGTCAGAAGTGACCACTGGAAACGATTTATTTAAACTCGCCTACATCTTCATCCTAACGACAAGATATTGTATCTGGTTGGCTTCTAAAGTTTTAGGACAACGCCGACCAGCATCGGCCTTTCACAGAAGATCACCAAAGTCCTTGTTATTCAATTGCAGAAAGACGATCTTCATTTTGATGTTGTGTGTGCAGAATGCTTGGCCGTGATGACCAAACAAGCTATTTGTGTAAAAGTGTCTGCTGTCATCCTACTTTTATGAGCTGTTAACAATTACAGGAAACCACCATACTCAGTTTCTAGTATGCCGCGTTGTTGTTACTTGTCTATGTCCTAGTTGTCGTGTTCTCAACAGTCCTAACCATCTTCATAATGGCATCAGCATTTCTTAGAATGTTACAAAGCTCGTTATTTGAATGTCTGCGGCTGACGTGGTATCTTCGATTTTTTTTCCAGCACAGACGCCCTTTTAGTACTTCATTTCGGTTTGCGCTGTCAAGCCTCCTCATTCACTCACACTAGTGTGCTTCGGTGTGATCACATCAGACCTGATCGCCTTCATCTCCATTAATCTGACTACTTGCTTGTAAACGCTTCGTATCGTTAATACGCTGGGAACTCTGGGAAGTTTTTCAGTTAAATCGACTATTTTCTTAGTTTTAAAAGACATTTCTGTTTTGTTGGATTAAAGCCCAATTTTACTGGGGACCCTGCCTGGTAAGCACTGAAAAATTTTTTAAATATGATCGCTGTGTTTTCAGAGCAGGCTGTTTAACTGTTTAGTATGGAAGCCAAGCAAAGACGTACAGTGTAACTTTTTTTATTTCCTTGAGATAATGGAATCAGTTTCTCAAAGAAGTGCAATTCAATGTTTTTGTATGTTTGCACAAGGTAACAGAATAATTATCTTGAGATGTCAAGAAAACAAAAGTTTCTTTTCTGGACATGATGGAATAATTTTCTCAAGATCTCCCAAAAATTCCACTTTGTTTTCTTCAGATAACAGAATAGTTTTTTTGAGATCCTGAGAAAATGAAACTTTGTTTTCTTGAGATAACCAAACGATTTCTTTACGATAGCGAGATAACAGAATGTTTCCTGAAGCCTATAGCTTGTTGTTTAGCGTAACGGATGCCGTATGATGACTGGGTTGTGGGTCACTTAAGATCTTGTGTTTGAAGTGGACTCTGTTTTTGGACTAAGGGGGCCTTCTGCAGAGAAGACACAGGAGACCCCAATGAAGGGGACCAAATGACACGTGGCACATGGAGTGCTGTGATCAGCTCACAACAGGAGACGGAGGGTTTACCCAAAAATAATCAGGTCGGATCTCCGGAGTCGTGCCATTGCAGTTTGACACAAAACAACGTGAAGTAGACACCCACCGAATCAAACGACACAATTACACAGCTAGCAGAAACTCGCGATGCAGATGAGCTTCTGTTTGTGTGCGTATCGCACGAGTTTCCATCCGTTGCCGTCATTGCTGGCTTTCCAGTTATTGTCAAGTGTTAGCAAACTCAACAGAAGCACACGTTACGTTTCGTTTTCTGAAACTCTCAAGAAAAGGATACAAAAAATACTAATGATATTGCATTTCTTCAATAATTCCATTATCTCAACAAAGCAATTTAAAAAAAGAATGAAATGGCACAGCCCTGGCGTCTGTAGTTTTGACTCAGATAATTTGATTATATTAACTTCACTTTCTTTCTTTTTTTTTTGGGTGGTCCTACATTATTGGGCTATCGCAGTATATGTCTTAATAGTTCTGGTGAAGAAAATATAATATTTAAAACCATTGTCTGTCTACTTTTTATGGCATGGATGTTGGAAATATTCCACTGAGATTCTGGTCCATGTTGACATGATTGCCTCACACACTTTGTGCAGATTTGTCAGCTTCACACTCCAAAGGAGTTTCCTGCACTTGGATTTGCAGATGTAATGACAGAGAAGGTCCCTGAAGAATACAGAAGTTATTGTCATGGTCATGAAGCCAGTTTACTTGCCTGTTGCTTTGTGACATGGTGCATTACCATGGTGGAAGTAGTCCACTGCTTAATCCTTTAAATTCTGGGTGCCTGCTGCTCAATAATACTACTTTAAAGAATTACCTTTATTTAATTCCTTAATTATGTCAGTGCTTCCTGACACAAGTCGGGGTGAGTGTTTGGGCTCATCATCAAGATATAGATTCTATTCAAAATTGTGATGTACTATTCTTTTATTTACTACTAGCTGTAAAGTAGTAAAGTAATCAGCATAGACCTCAGTGTTAACGTTCGCAGTGCACCCTCTGTTGGAATATATTTCATAATGCATGTAGTAATAAAATTCATTGCATTTATCATTCCAACAGCTGGTGCATCTCAAACATTTGTAGCAAATGCATTACAATAAATGTGCTGCTTTGCCTAATTCAATGTATAGTTTTAATGTATGTTTTTTTATTTTTTACACAATTTAGTTAACCGGAGTTATTTTTAAAATTTTGGATTATAGATGTACATGTTGTCTCTTTGATGTTTCCATTCTATTCTTTATTCTTTCAGGTCCGGTAAAGTAAAATGTCAGCCTCGTATTCCTCAATGGAAAATGCGGATGAACGGTGACTGAAAAACGCTGATGGACACGGCAGAGGTTCAAGAGCCACTTAAGGGAACCAGCATGTCACGAAATTAATATGTGGCTTTTCTTAAGTTTTCATATCTTTAGTTAACACCTAATTCACAAATCAAAAAATAAACAAGCTAAGTATCTGATTACAATGAAAGCCTGCAGCCATTGTTGCCCCTCATGAACTGCATCAGAAGCAGCCCGGCACTCTCCACACGTGACCCCTCAGTTCTTTAACAATCAAGCTTTAGTTTAAGAAGCTTACCAGTAGAAGTTTGACAAGAGAAGACGCTAACTGCAATTCATGTTGTCCACTGTGTTTCTGTCTTTCATCGCAGAGCTCATGTTGGTGCTCCTCCTCACCGCCAGTCATTTTTTCAGAGATGTATCCCATCATCCTCATCTTCTACTGTCAGCCATTCTTGAATGCCAAAACCAGTTTTGCTGTTGTTTCCTCTAAAGAAAGCTGTTAACAGGCAAGTCATTCCGATGTTCAGAACAAACCCTAAACTAGAAAGCTTCCCAGGGGATACAGGATTTTTAACAAAGACAAATACACAATTGTCAGAAGACATTTTAACATTTTTTCTTCAGTGATTTTCTAGCTTTGCTTCCAGTAAGGTGAAAAGTCTATTAGCAAATAATACGTGACAGCATCTGTTGCTTGTTAGTTCCGTGGCTGTGAATTGAACTCCTGGCAAATGTTGTGAATAATTTTGGGAACAAACTTATAGAGGTTATCAAACTCGTCCACAAAAAAGGAATGTTCTTTGTCCGGATCGGTGGCAATGTATTCCAGTTCCTCCTGGGCTGCCCATGCAATCCCAATTGAATATGCAATCACACCTGTAACAACAAGAAATACACACAGCATACTGTTTAGAATGCAATTGGATTATATGCAAGTCTAGAAATGACAGGTGCATGCTGGGTTACAAAGGGCCTTCATTCATAAATCGGTGATCGATGACCTGGACTGTGCAGTTCTATAAAACAGACTGCTGTGTGCACGACACCACGGTCAGCTGGGGCTGCCAGAATGTTCGAGCTGCTCCACCCAGACAACCTCTAGATGGGTGGTGTTCCACCATTCCCATCATGGTAGTCCCCACATTACTTTCAGGCATTATCTGGATTGTTATTCTGTTCGGCACAAAATTCACCTTAAATTACATTTTCAGGGGACGAGAAGTTAGATTTTCCTAGCCCAGGGCAACAAATGAAATGCTGCATTGGTAGAAGACTCAAGGACATGAGTAGTACCTAATAAGAATAATTCTTTCAATTTATATAGCGCTTTCCTAGCTGCTCAAAGTGCTTTACACAGTGAGTATACAGCCACGTCAACCAGCTCTCATGTACAGCACCCACCTGGATGATGTGACGGCAGTCATTTTTGCGCCACACGTTAGCTGTTAGGTGGTGAAGTAGTGAGATAGCCAATTAGAGACCAGGGGAATGACTAGGCCATGGTGGGCAATTTAGCCAGGATGATGGGATACCCCTTACTCTTTATGAAGGATGCCGAAGAATCTTCAATGACCACAGAGAGTCATGATGTCGGTTTTACTTCTCATCCAAAGGATGGTGCCATTTTTAGAGCACAGTGTCCCTGTCATTGCGCTGCGGCATTGGGCTCCACATTCAGACCACAAGGTAAGTGCCCCCTGCTGGCCTCACCAACACCTTTTCCTGGTTGGTCTCCCATCCAAGTATTAGCCGGGCCTGATCATGCTTAGCTTTAGGTGGATGACCTCTCTTGAAGTGCAGGTGGTATGGCTGCTGGCCTAGCCAAGATTGGTCAAAGGGCACAAAGACTGAACGTGAGTGGTGAGTTGACGCCTACTCTACGTCGTCTCCAAATCCTGGCTGTCAAGGTTTCCGCTTCAACTACATGAAGTACTGGGACAGTTTGATGGGCTGAATGGTTTCCACTGCTCATTTGCCAAATTTACTAAGTTCTTCTGTTTCTTGGCATAGATTCCAAGCTAAATGTAGAAGCCCAGGGTTTCTCACTCCATTGATTACATCCCGGAGCCAGGACGATTTAGGAGATCGATCAACTTATTTTGAAAAGCCACCTGACCATATAGGCATATTGGGTGCATAATTTTGCATCCTTCCTTAACAGAATAAAACTTATTTATGATCATTCCTTACTAAGAAGATTCATTGCATACACGTACATTCTTACAGTATTTTAAACCTGTGGTATGCAAAGGACTTGGCTAGTTTGTCATGTAGTGGCACGCAACATACGACAGAGGCTTACCACTGCGATGGGCAGCAAGTGCAGGAGCACGAACATCATCATATGACCTTCCATCTGTGATGACAATCATGATTTTGCGTTTGTTTGGCTTTGACTTGCTGAAGAGCTGCTCTGTGGCAAAGGTGATGGCTGCCCCCGTGCTCGTCCCTCCACTCCAGTAATTGATGCGTTTGATTGCATTGAGAAGCTCTGGTTTGCTGTTGTACTGGCCAAAGGAGAACTCCAGTCTCTGCTCGTAGGTGTATTGGACTGCGCCCACTCTTGTGTCCGTATCGGAGATCTCAAACTCCTTGGTGACATTGGCCACAAACTGCAGCACCGTACGGAAGTTCCCTGTGCCAACGCTGCTAGAGCCGTCGATGACAAAGGCGATGTCGGCAGCATTCAGACAGGTCTTGCTGCACACAAGTCGATCGATGTCGCAGACTCGCTTCACAAGGGGCTGTACCGTCTTCCGTAAGGCAAACCAGCTTGGTACGTTCAAAGAGAAGAAACCATTTGTCCTGCAAACGGCCTGCAAGCAAGAAAGTAAAAGGTTCAAATAAAACAAGTGGGAACTGCTATGGTCAGGAATAACCGAGAAAGTAAGTAGAGTGCTTTGGACAGCAAAACTAACGTCCACGTTACATTCAGGAGTAAATTAATTTGTACTGCAAACGAGTCCCCAACACGTCAAATAAAACAACAGCAAAAAAAAATTGAATGCCATGCGTCACAAAACTGCAAACATATAGCATTTTATTACAAATCTGATTACATTCTTTTTAAAAAATTGTGATTTATGATGTTATGGTTAACTGCTTTTTCTCTAGTATGATTGCATTATTTTGTAAATATTCTCTATTTTACCAATTTGATTATGTCTATTATATAAAAAAAATCCTGAGATTTTGCCAAGAGATTTCTTCAAGTCACGTCCTCCGCCACATTCAAACACGCCTACGGTCCACTCAGCTCTCATTCGTGTGAATGTTCTTGTCAGACAGTTTTAGGAAAAGTCCTCAGTTTCATCCTATAAAGACGTTTATCTGGACAGTATTTTTAGATATACAATCTATTTGTTTCCTTCGATGTAGCCCTTTTCTGGACAGTAATTTTATACGTTGTAGATGACACGTCAACGACTAAGCGAAGAAGAAAGGGCAGCATGTCAAAAAGAGACCCAAAAGCATTGGAGAGAAATGAAATCAAAAAAGAACAATAATAATCTAAGTGCAAAGTCGGAAAATAAGGAAAGTAATAATCATCCCGGACCAAGTGGAATTGAAAAGGTCCAAGTGGGGTTGGAAATAAAAGACAAAGTAGAACATCGTCAAGAGGTTCAAAAACATTGGCGCGATACACATGCAGAGCAGGTTAGAGATTATGAAAGTACTAAAATTCGAAAGTCTCAAAAAACTGATAGTAAAGATCACATTAGCGCTAACAAATGAAAATTATTACTCGGTGAAATAATGGAACAGCAAAAAGAGATCAAATATATGGCCATTGGTGATATGACAGAAGTATGTTGATGTTGTTCTGCTTTAAAGTTTAAGTCAGAGACTTGTAGATCGTCTAATTCGTGTTGCCATCGGGGAAAAGTAGTGTTTGTTCCCAATGAAGAGGCGTATCAGCGAGAATTAAAAGATTTGTTGTTTGGTGAAAGTGAAATCCACAAACACTACAGGCAAAATATCCGAATCTACAATAATCTGTTCAACATTCAATGCTCAAAATGTAGATTTACAACAATTAAAGCTACAAGTTTAATTTAGAAGAAACCACAATTCAGTCAGGTTTATATGTATGATCACCGAGAAGTGATGCAACATAGAATCGAAATAGTTAAACAATTGGACATATTAGAAATTCTACAGCCAATAATGAATACAAATCCATACGTCCAAAAGTGTCGCACTTCACATGAAATTTATCTGCAAAACATGAACAAAGCAGTTTTCTTGGATTTTTAAAGATCACGATCACGTTTATAATAAACCAACATGTGACGAATTGTTTGCGATAATAGATTCGAAAGACGGAGATATCAAAGACAGAAGTTTAAAAAGTATTTGTGTGTTAATTTCAAAGCCAAACAGAAAAAACATAACTCAATGAATATCTCTAACGCAACGTGAAACATAATTTTATTTCAGTTTATTACGTTTTACTATTTTTTAATATGGTTAATTACACGCCATAATGTAAAATAGTTAGTTCCATTATGCATATGTAACAGTTCCCATGAAAATAACAATCTGTTTAAATTGTACATCTGCTTACCCATACGTGAGCGGCAGAGACGCGAAGTGACTAGCGTGTAGCACCCGCATGGGGGATGGCGAGCGAAGTGAGCAGGGGGCAAAGCCCCCTAGTTTTCTATATCAATTTCAGTTGTGTTATTTATCACAAATAATTTTCTAAAATGCGGTGGTCTGGTAGCTCACTGTCAAGGGCTCAGGCCTGGTCGCACTCTGTGTGTTTGTGTGTGTCGGTTGCTATGAGTGTGTGTCTGAGTGTGTTCAGCGTCCCGGGTGCGATTGCTACTCCATGGTTATGTGAAATGGAATTAATATTTACACATACCTCAAAATGAATTATAGATCTCATAAAATGCAGTTCATGTCTTAACTTATAGGAAACTACTTCCCAGATATCTCAAAGTATTCTCCTTTATGTTACCGCAAATGCATTTCAGGATATCTCAAATTGACCCTGCAGGCATTTTAAGAGCACTGAAATGCATTTTGAGATATCTCCAAATCACGTCTCGTACAATCTTCTACTCTGTGAATGAGACTTCATGTCGGTTTTAAGATAGCTTGAAATTGTACATATCTCACAATATCTTGAAATGCAGATATCTCAAAATGAAATAACTGAAGTTATTTTGAGATATCTGGAAATGTATTTGAGATATCTTGCAGTAAATTGTAGTTCTCTGAAATGAACATTCAAATATTTTGAAATAAGTTCATTAATTAAAGAAAATGTAGGATATATTGAAATACATTTTTGCATATCTTAAACGGAGCAGAGAGCCGTTTTTAAGAAATCATGAAATTAATTTGAGATATATAGTATGTACCAGTCAAAAGTTTTAGAACACCACATTTTTTTCATTTTTTATGGAAATGTATGCAGTTTAATATCTTAATGTTTCATGAATCAAGGCATAGAACAAGTAAACAATGGCAAATAAAAAATACATTTATTCAAATGTTTCATTCATTAAAGTAGCCTCTAACAGCCAAACCTTTGTGGTAACCTTTTTGATTCAGAATGCCAGTCACCAGTTCTACCTGCAGACCATCACACGTCCCCCTCCATGTTTGACAGTTGGTGCCACACACTGAGGAGCCATCCTTTCACCACCTATGTAGTGGATCGAAGATTACAAATTTTGATTCATCAGTCCACAAGACTTCCCATTTCTGTGTTGTCCTTTAAGAAATGGCTTTCTTCCTGCCACTCGCCCTGTCAAACCAGCAGCACAAAGCCTCCTCTCCACGGTACAAACTGACACTTGCTTTGTCTGAGCTCCGTTAAGCTGTACTTACTTTGTATGTGAATTGCTGTGGGCTCACACCACAAAGCATCTCGCTCTGCAAATTTGTGCTGTGGTGAACTGGCGTCGGTCAGCCATGAACCTGCAATGTCTGGCACAGAAGCAGCCTCCTTAAAGCAACGTGCTAATGTTGTTGTAGGTTTGTGGCTGAGCACTGGCTGGCCACCAAAGTGCAACTCTGATGCTTCCTGGTGTTGGGTACGTCCATAGCAAGGTTATTATAGTTTTGCCTTTTTACTAGTTTTTATTTCTATATTTTTTCTGACCTTACTTGGAAATTCAGTTTAGTTTTAGTTTTCCTTCATCGTGTATTTTTAGTTTTAGTTTAGTTTTTATTTCACAAAGACATTTCTATTTTATATATATATATATATATATATATATATATATATATATATATATATATATATATATATATATATGTTTTAGTTTTATTAATTATGGCTTGGAGCGCCTACGGAGTTAGTTTTGTGTCACAATCGGACAGAACTGTACACTTAACAGATTTGGATACGAGTTTAATGTTAGTGGAAGCTTACTACACTGCCTGGTTTACTATCTGGTTGTGTTTTTGTCTGATAAAAACAAGCATAATCAAAACTAGATAATGAATATGAACAATTTTACACAATTTTATAATTTTTAAAATATTTTCTCATGAAAATCAAGGGGGTTTAGGAAGAACAGGGTTCTTAGACTTGAATGAGTGTGCAGACCCCACCGAGCTGTATTGAGGGAAACAAAGAACAACAAGCATGTAGTGTGAAGGTTAGAGGTGGTGAGACTTGAATAGCCTACCATAAGAACAGTAAACCCATAATGAGCAGAGCAAGAGCAGGTAATAGGAGTACGGACGGGCATAAAACAACAGAGATCTCAGAGTCTGAGATTAAGAACAACATATACATGATCTAAACCTGTTCATCCATTGCAGGATCACAGGAAACCTGAAGCCTACCGCAGCAGGTTTGGATGTAAGGCTTTTAAAATACCCTGGTATGCAATATGTATGATAAGGCTGATGTTAAGAACAAAAAGAATGTGATATTTCAACTATCTATTTTGAGAGAGAGAGAGAAAAACATTGATAAAAGAGAGACAAATATTTTAAAATATAATTCTGATAATGGATTACTTTCACAATATCAGGTATTTTGAGTTGTGAATATGAACTAAAAAAGATAAATTAATAAATATAGAATAAATACAAAAACCCATTAGTATGTTTAGTTTTTCATCACTTGTCAGACTCTCTACCTTTGTTTGTATCGATTTGTTGTTAAACGATATTTGTAAAGCAAAAGTGACTGGTCAGCAACAATATGCTGATCTTGTATGATGACCTAGTCAGTCTCTCGATCAGTGCCGTTTTATTTTCAAAAACCGGGAGTGGTCTACCCTCGGCTTGTATACTCAGATATGGGGATGGATATATGAGGAGTAAACCGCAAGACAATGATTATATTTTTACATTATGTACATTAAGGAACCATCACCAACAAATCAAATTAATAATATATTGAACAATTATTATAAAAGCAATGTTGAATAAATCAGATTCTCAGCTGCATTAAAAAAAATCATATGTGTTCAGGTAAAGTACCACTTCTGGGTGATGGATTTGGCCCAAAAGTTAATACAGATCTACAATTGTCGTGTAACAACCACATGCCAAATTTCATCCATCTATCCAGTTGCGTTTTTGAGTTATCGTGTTTACACACACACACACATGCGCACACAGACCACACAACTCCAAAAAACAGTATTTTTGGACTTTGGGAGGTCTATAACGTCGAGATCCATCAAAATATCGAGGTTGAATTTTTTCATGATTACTATACTTTCTTTATACTTCGTATATGAGAAAGTAAAAACGATTTCTCCTGTGCGAAGTGGCAGGTGAATTGCTGTCAACACAAAGCAGTCACCAGAGAAATAAACTGAAATGTTACTCACTCGTGATTTTTCTGTCCAGATGGTAAAATTTTTGTTGACCAGCACATTTTGATTTCAGCTGTTTGAATTACATCTTGATATGCAACAAGGGCAAAGAAAGGCGGCACACAAATCGCTTTCTGTTTCTCACACTTTATGCACCCGCACTCAGCTTTCTCTGTCTCCGCAAATGCTGTGTGAACAGCCGCCCTCCGTCACCAGTCGCCGTTCACTGGATGAATACGTGCGGGGCGGCTTGTGGTGGATGACTTTCTGGTTTAGAGTTAAAACTTACAAGGGTTAAAGACTAACGGCAAGAATATGCATTCAAAAACGAAAACTAAAAATATTTCAGTAAATTATTATTATTTTTCAGTTAGTTTTTCCAGCTACTTTAATAGTTTCGTTTAGTTTTAGTTTTTTATTTTGGTTTTGTTAATTATTTTATTTCAGTTTACGAAAGTGTTTTTTTAATAACAGTTTCAGTTTTGATTTTAGTTTTCGTTAATTATAATAACCTTGGTCCATAGCAATACATACTGTACAACGAAACTGCGCATTACCTTGTCCACGAAGCTTGCTTCCACCACGTTTTGCTTCTCATTTTCATCCGGTCCTTCGATAGTGACAAAGAAGATATTAATTCCAGATTCTCTGGCTAGACGGGAAGCTTCTTCCACCTTGTCAGTCGGCCAGCCATCAACCAACACCACAGCGATGTTAGGTGCTCCACCGCGGTTCCCACTTGCCTCGCTGAAGAAGTATTTGTTGGCATAGGAGAGGGCTTTACCTGCAGGAGAATGAGGAGCACATAACACAGAATAGGAATGCTGGATAATCACGTCCAGTTAGGCTCACTTGGTGGTGGGGGAAGATCATTTACAAGCAAAGTTTTAAACCCTTCTTTGTTATGGACCCTTCTTGTATGAGTTTTTAAATGTACATATGTTAAGGCACACACAACAAATTCAATTAGTCTTTATATAGTCTGTTAGCTTCCTTCCAGCTCCTCAGATCCAAGCCAAGGTTGACTGCACTCAAATCAATCAATACACGATGATTCGGGTTCCAGTTTATTGAGCTGGGATGAAGATGTTCTATCTGACACACCACTGCATAACACAAGTCGTAAATGAGCTCGACCTGAATCAGGGTCACCGGAGGCCGGGGCCATTCCATCACATGGTCTACTACGGACTGTTACACTTGAGCGTGGGAAAGGCGCTATATAAATACAATGTATTATTACATGGTACTGATCTAAAATAGATGATCAACATAACTTAGATATGAAGGGTAATAAGACAGACAGGTTTGAGAAGCACGAAAAGCACCATGTAATAAATAGATAGATATGAAATCTACAATTTAATAAATTGTAATATATAATTGATAATAGTTTTGAAATGCACTACTTCAGACAGGGTTAAAAACATTGTATAGCTGATATAAAATGAGCTATATGAAATCTAGTATATAATATATAGTAAAGAAATATGTATGAAAAACAATATATGGTAAAATAAAGCATTATACACATAAAATCCATTATTTTTTTTATGGTCAAGCATACTCATGTATAAAGTGCCTCTTTTTATCTTTTTTGTTATTTTTTTTATTATTCTTCATTTTATTAAAAGTTGTTTTGTTCATTTATTATTCCTTTAATCATGTATTATCTGTTATTTTTATTTGAATTGGTTTTTATTTAGTATCTAGGTATCTTGCAATTCTTTCATGCTCCTTGTATGTTGTGTGGAGATCGGCCAAGAGGCGGGGCCACCTGTCCATCACCATGAACAGACCGCCCCCATCCCTATAAAAGCTGCTGGCAATCGAAGTCCAGTGCGGTTCATTTTGAAAGTGCACTGCTGGATTTAGGTGGTTCTTGTGAATATTGTGATTTTCTTTGATTTTTGGTCCACTTCTCGACTATTTTCTTGGATTATTTTTGTGCGTTTTGTTTTGGATCTTGTTTACTTTGGAATGCCTTTTTAGGCAAATCCTTTTTGATATCTTTTTTGTTGTATATTCGTACTTCTTTCAATAAATCTAATAGATAGATATGAAGGCTGCTTACTACATACCTAAGGAGACTACAATGTTGTAGCAGCTGGCCCACACAAACTATATGGAATACACTCAAGTCTAAACAGTAGATTACAATGTGTCTGTAATATAACTAAAATATTAAAATCAACGAAAATGCACAGACACAAAGGTTATGTTGGATAAGGGCAAGTGTAAAGCCTGGGGATGAAGGAGGTCAAAGCAGTGTTTAATGCCCTCTGTATTGGCTGTTTGCTCCAAATATTATTTTTGTTAACACATTTTATTTAAGCATTTGATCTAAAAGTTCCAAATCAGTAAAAGTAGCTTGGATCTATTCATCAATGTCCTCACCATAAGGTCTCAGTGAAGTGAAATGTAGTATGGAATTGGACCCTGCAGGAGTCGGGATTGCGGCCACTTTTAAGAAGTTTTAAAATGGTTGGCTGATAACCGCATATGGAGTCATCGGCACACTCTATCTCTCTCTCACACACACACACACACACACACACACACACACACACACACACACACACCACTTCAGATATTTCATTTTGTTGGACTGAGTCACTGGGTATGTGAGACTACATGACCAGCACTTGCACGAGTGTACCATGGTTTGCCTCACACTTCCTAACATGATGTGAATGAAGTCTGGGATGGAAAATTGTTGGAGAATTTGTGTGATGTGAACCTGGGTTCAAAGTCCTGGATTGCCAATGGTAGGCTCTTGTTAAATCAGCATGGCAAGGAAGACTAAGACACTGTTATTGTTCCATCAAAAGGACAACCATCTGCCATGCTGGTGTAGTTGCCAATGTAATGTGACCGTATGACCACATATACCTCCTTCAAAAGTGGACTCCACTGTTAAAAGGAGACTTTTTAGTAGCTCTGTTATCTTTGCACATTCATCCATTTCCACCATTAGTGTTATAGAGAGAGCTGTAAACTCAGCAGCACTTCAACAGGAGCCAAGAACTACAGTCTCCCTGATTAGGATGGCACCAGTTTAGAGATCTCGAGGAACTGGACACGAATGGCTGTGGGAAAGTAGGAAGTCATGGAGAAAAATCACCTGAACATGCAGAGAACAACCAAAAGGGTCCAGAATCCTACTGATGTTACAGAGCTTTTTTGCAAATTTAACAAAGCTATGAAATATGAACTCACTTCATCGTGTGTAACAGTGGTAGTGTAGTCAGCTCCTGTGGCCTCATGTATAATGCTGTGCGTAGAACTCACACTATAACATGGCGTAAGCACAAAAGCGGGAATGTGCGTACGTACAGAAAAATCCAGATGCAGGAATCTGTGCGCACGCAAACTTTCACGTTCTTCCACTACATAAATCCCGATCAGCGTGAAAAGTAACGCACGTGCACGCGCCTTCTGTCCCACCCCAACTCCTCCCAGAATTACGCCTCTTTGAATATGCAAATCAATATAAATAGCCTTCTGTGAAAAGACAATGGGAAAAGCACGGGGGAAAATATAAATTTCACTGAATACCAAGTGGAGGCAAAAGAAAAACGTACTATTTGTTGGTTTAAACAGTGGTATAATCAACAAAAGGAAGCTGATCGAGTGACAGAGTGTCAGAGAAACTTGAAAGCTCAAGTTCACAAAGTCGCACAGTGCCCGAAATAAAAAAGAAGTTGTCAGATATCAAAGTCGCTGTGAAAAGGTGACTCCTAGCGGACCGTCTGAGTGTCATATGAAAGCTTATTAGGGTACAGACAAAAAAAATAGGCACACAGTGGGGAAAAAAGCACGAAATGTCAACTTTAATCTCGAAATTTCCACTTTAATCGCGTAGTTTATTTTGTCATTAAAGTAGAACATCATAAACTTCATCTTAAAATCGTTTACTAGTTTTTCAAGTAGCACGTTAAATGCTTTGTTCTGTATTTGATCTTCTATGTGCTCTGTGTGTGTGAATCACTACGTGATTCCGTTCTTTCTCTTTCTCCGACAGGACACAGAATCCATTGCATTCGTGATATTACAGCTCTCTGAATAATTAAAATACTGAGATGTATATGTGATATCATTTTCATGATAGGAATGAAAGCATGTTATTAAACATGGGAACACGGTGGCGCAGTGATTGTTCACATCTCACGCAAGAGGCTTGCTGCTCCATATGCGACCTTCGGTGAAATAATTTATTACAGAAGTACTGTCTCTTTCAAACGTACTAACCTCCAATTCCTGTCCTTACTTTTCTTTCTCCAAATACCCAATCGCCACACAATCAGCTCTGTAATAGACGTGAAGCCATTTGTAAGCTTTGAACGACGATTCTTCAAAACTTTTAAGGAACATTGAAATATCTTCGTAGTACATGTTTAATTATTCTATCCGTCTATCCTTCCAGTGTTGCGTCAGCACCAGCAGTAACACAGCGCAAGGCAGGAGCTATCCGTGAACTAGCTAGCGCTGCGGCACGGTGTCCTCACATGTTAATTATTAACAATACTGATTATTTAAATGACGTTAAAGTTTTATCTGTATACTATAAGCAACATATTTTGCTGCATTTCATCATAAAAATGATATCGTCATCATACGCGCTTTATAAAGTGGCGCAGGTTGTGCAATATTATAACTGTAGTGCAAGTTTACAGTGGGGTGATTGTACTTATAAGTACAAACAATTCTACAAGGAGCACTTGATGGACTGATTGAGTGCGTTTGTAGTTCTTGGGATGAAACTGTTTCTGAAACGCGAGGTCCGTACATTAAAGGCTTTGACGCTTTTTGCTGTGGTTGAGGTAGTGTGTACTTGAAACTGTATACCGATAATTCTCTTTCCGATCAGCTGCTGCTGTGATTCACACTCAGATACAGTGATATAAATACTCCGAGTGGTGCAGTGAGAGTAATATGGAAAAAGATGATCCGCAGTGGCAACCCTTAACGGGAGCAGCTGAAAGAAGAAGAAGATGCAGTGAGTGTAACAACGCTAAAGCAGTTAATGTATTTGGAATACTATGGCTATTCCCTGGACCATTATATTGCTACAGGTTAATTAAAATAAGATGCATTACACTAATAAACAATATGCAGTTAATTTCAGTGTATTTATAAAGCCGCGTCAGGAACGTGTTTCTAAAAAAGAAAGGGTAACCACACAGGAACAGTAGCACTGTTTTGACGCTGGGTGCCGCCAGTCTGCAAAACCGAGCGGAGAAATTGCGTACGCCAAGGTATGAGGTACTGTGGAAATGTGCGTGGCTTTATGGCAAGTTTAGGTTTTATACATCGCGATTTGAGCGTGGAAACGTTCGTACGCAACATTTCTGTGCATACGCACCGTTCATACATGAGGCCCCAGGTGATATGGCGTGGGACAGCTGGTTAGGGCTGTGGGCAGTGTGAGAACGGCACCGTGTGAGTTTATTTCACATCAGTTTGTTTCTCTTTTTTGAAATATTCGCTTCTTCTTGGCAATTGATTATAAAATAAAAATAATGGAATATTCAATCCAGCCCTAAAAAAATACAGATGCTGGTCAACAATAGTCGAGTTTCACTATGGCAGCAGTTCAGGAATGGTAAATCACACTCTGTGGTCTTTCTGATGCCATAAAATGAGAGCAGGAAGGAGCCAACGTATTAGCTGGGTGGATTAGGCTGTTAAAAAAAAAAAAAAATTAGTTAAAGGCCTTGGCAGGTTGTGCATTCCACTTTAAAGACAAAAATACGTCCTGCTTTGAGTGACGTGAAGCTCACAGGATATTACTTGTTTGTAGAAAAAAGAATTTGTCAAGGAAGGTCGGCTTTACTGAAGCGCTCAAGGCCATTCTCTAAATTATTAAAGCGCCCTTTTGTGTTGATTAAAAATGTTATTTTAAATCACAACATGCCCCCACAAATTCAAGTCACGCCCACCCTAGATCCATCTCTCCAAAGCCCTCAATTACGTTATTCCTCAGCACTTGTCAAAATAAAGAGACTCAGGCATGTCATAGATAATGCCCACTTCAGTTTTAATGCTAGGAGCTAATAATGGGATTCACTAAAAGGGTGGGTTAGCTGCTAAAAAGGTTTTAATGCTGGAAGTTACCAGCTTGTCACAGCATACCTCTCCAAACGTTCATTCATCGAGGGTTTGAAGCGCCTTACTCCATTAGGAGGTTGTGGGGCAGCTGGAGCAGAGTCCAGGGAGCTTTAAGCAGGTAGAGATGGCACCGCCAGCCTCACTCTCACTCTTGTCCATACCATTTGTCATTCAGGGCTCATTTGGAGGTGTCGGAGAACCTAACCTGCATGCCTTCAGGGCGTGGGAGGAAAATCTGAGTCACCCACAACGTCGCTAAGGTCACATGTAAAGAGAATGTGACCGGACAAGTCATTAAACTTTGTGAGGCAGCACTGCCCCACTATGCCAGCCTTTGTTCAAGTATGGGACCTAAAGTGCCCACTTTCATAGTTAGTTTAGAATGCAGCCGTTTACTACAAGCAAACTTTCTTATATAGTACCCTTCTATAGCAAATTACACATTAATGCTTACAGAAGTAGTCTATCATTTTAGTTAACAAAGAATGAGAACCTGCTGCATACTCTATATAAGATGATCCCAAGCCAGATTGCTCCCAGGGGACAAATAAAGTTGTATCAATCTAGTATATAGTGCCTTTGATATCTATCTATCAATCTAGTATATAGCACCTTTGATATCTATCGATCTATCTATCTATCTATCAGGTATATAGTGCCTTTCATATCTATCAATCTAGTATATAGTGCCTTTGATATCTAGCTATCAATCTAGTATATAGTGACTTAGATATGAAAGGCACTATATACTAGATAGATTGATAGCTAGATATCAATCTATCAATCTATCTATCTAGTATATAGTGCCTTTGATATCTATCGATCTATCTATATATCTAGTATATAGTGTCTTTCATATCTATCTATCTCTATCTATCTATCTAGTATATAGTGCCTTTGATATCTATCAATCTATCTATATATCTAGTATATAGTGTCTTTCATATCTATCTATCTCTATCTATTATATAGTGCCTTTGATATCTGTCTATCTAGTATATAGTGCCTTTGATATCTATCGATCTATCTATCTAGTATATAGTGCCTTTGATATCTATCAATCTATCTATATATCTAGTATATAGTGCCTTTGATATCTATATATCAATCTAGTATATAGTGCCTTTGATATCTATTGATCAATCTAGTATATAGTGCCTTTGATATCTAGCTATCAATCTAGTATATAGTGCCTTTGAGATCTATCGATCTATCTATCTAGTATATAGTGCCTTTGAGATCTATCGATCTATCTATCTAGTATATAGTGCCTTTGATATCTATCGATCAATCTAGTATATAGTGCCTTTGCTATCTATCGATCTATCTATATATCTAGTATATAGTGCCTTTCATATCTATCTATCAATCTATCTAGTATATAGTGCCTTTGATATCTATCGATCAATCTAGTATATATTGCCTTTGATATTTACCTCCAGGACAAATAACAAACCAAAGACTCCCTGGCGGTTTTACTATATTCATGAACTTGGAGAGGCATCCGCTAACTCTTAAGAATTACTCAGGGCAGAGGATGTGGACCCACCTGTGCTTGTTGCCCCACTGGCTTTCATAAGAATGCACTGGTAATGCCATATCTTAGCCGTATCGCTGGCATAGGAGTCCTCTCCATCTATTATCTCCAGATAGACCAGTGGTTCTCAAACTGTGGGACGGGCCCCCCTAGGAGGGCGTGAAGTAACAAAAAAGGGGGCGTGAAGATGTGAAAAAAAGAAAACAAGAATCGAAAATATGAAAAATATATATCTATTGAAACCAAAACAAGTTAACTTAAACTACTTTCTGATACTAGAAAAATAAATATGGAGTTAGATAAATGTCGATAAAAGTTAAGTAGGTATAATAAAATATGCATCTATGATATATCATTAATTAAAAAAGAACAAATTGGTATTAGTGGGGTCCTTTCAAAAAAATGTTAGGGGGACGCAATTAAAACTGTTATGAAAACTCGGGTCGCAAATACTTAAAGGCTGAAAACGCTGAGATAGACAATGTTTTTAGTAAAAACTTCAAGTCTTTCCCTCCGTCGCTAAGGTGTTTCAGCTGCACGTTGTTGAGCCGCGGTGTTTGTTTCATTGATTCTTTTAATTTTGAACCGATTCATTACCCACAAATGAGTCACATGATGCTCATCCCTTTGATTCTTGAGCTGAATCATTATGAGGTGCACTATTCTTGTTCATTTTATTAGTAAGCTAAATCATTTCTAATAACAAATCGCTCAGTTGTTGTTCACTTATAATTCATGTGCTTTGTGCTTTCAAGCAGAACAGTGTCATCCACTATCTAATAGAAAGCTATAGCGTGCGCCTGGACCCTAAGAGCAATCTGATTGGTCAGTTTGGCTTTGGTGACGTGCTCAAAAGAAGTGCCAAACGAGAGGTTTTGAGACTAACAAGGAAGATTACAAGACTTAGGAGGCACACTGGGAGTCGCCTTGAAAGACATGAAGTATTAAAGCAGACAGGAAGCAAGCAGGGTGCCTTGAAATGACAGAGCCAGAGAAGAAGACTTCATGGACACACACTTGGGGGTGGTGGGAGATGTTCAGACACACATGGATATGGAGGAATGAAGTGCAAGGTTCCCCGAAGATACACATATGGCAAAAAAAATCAAATATTTTAAAATGTATTTTATTACATGTCTTTGACAGATAACATGGCTAGTATGATATACTCGCGTTTAAGTTCTCCCACGGATAAGTCGGGGCTTGATTTTGCAGTATAATTTCTGGTATTTTATAATGTCGGTCGATTGTGGAAAACTCCCACTATTGGTCCAACAGATTACGATATGCTAACACCCACCTGAGAGAGTAACCACGGAGCACACCGACTTTTTTTTCTATGTATTGTGCCTACGTGACCACACGGTGATACCCGAACTATTCCGAAGCCACATTTGCACTGATTTGTGTTTGTTGTATCTCTCACCCTCATACATCTTTATCGCAAGAGCATCACTTATCTATGATGGAGCATTTGATCAGAAGAAAATATGAAGCTGGCTTTAAATTAAAAGTAATTAAAATAGCAAAAGAAATTGGTAACTATACTGCTGCAACAAAATTCGATGCGTCTGAGAAACTGGTGTGAGATTGGACGAAGCAAGAAGATGTAAAAAAATTTTTTAAATTAAGTGTCGTATTTTTGAATGGGCGTACAAGTCGGGGTCTGATTTTATGATCAATTTTTCAGATTTCAAGACCCGACTTATACGCAAGTATATACAGTAATTCCATCCATCCATCCATTTTCCAACCTGCTGAATCCGAACACAGGGTCATGGGGGTCTGCTGGAGCCAATCCCAGCCAACACAGGGCACAGGGCAGCAACCAATCCCGGGCAGGGTGCCAACCCACCGCAGGACACACACAAACACACCAAGCACACACTAGGGCCAATTTAGAATCGCCAATCCACCTAACCTGCATGTCTTTGGACTGTGGGATGAAACCAGAGCGCCCGGAGGAAACCCACGCAGACACGGGGAGAACATGCAAACTCCACGCAGGGAGGACCCGGGAAGTGAACCCAGGTCTCCTAACTGCGAGGCAGCAGCGCTACCCACTGCGCCGCCCCATATACGGTAATTCAGTATTTATAATAAACTAATGAATTATTTGATTATATATTTTGTGATTCATCCAAAGGGGACCACCCCAAAAGGTTTTGTTTTTTTTTTCTGCCGCCAGCCTCAGATCTTATCGATGAATTAGATTTAATTAAATGAGAAATGCGAAAGAATCGAATCAGTTAAGTGAATCAAAATTCTGTTCCCTACTTACATTTACATTTACATCATTTAGCAGGCGCTCTTATCCAGAGCGACTTACAACAGTGTTTGTTAGTTTTTTCGCATACCCCTTGGGCTCAGAGCGCAGGGTCAGCCATTGTACAGCGCCCCCTGGAGCAATTACAGGTTAAGGGCCTTGCTCAAGGGCCCAGCAGAGTAGGATCTCTTTTGGCAGAGCTGATTGAGTGTCACCAATCGCCATTCACCAAGTTTTCACGGCTTGGAGGACAACTCACATATCTGTTGGGAAAAATGTAGAAATTCCATTCCAGAAACGAGTGGGTGTGGGCTTTGAACCGAGGTGTAGGAGGAAAGAGCAGAACCTTTGTTGTAACATTTGAAGTATGACTTAAACTGTAACTTAAGAACTTTTACAACAACAATGCTTTTCCTGCTCTCTGCTAAAACAGCCTACTATTATATAAGCAAAATGTATCTTGTTTATACTTGCTGTGGTATTCAGATGCAAATTGCCTGAAAAATTGAATAATTAGTTGAACTGAAAAGTGTCAAAGATTCTGCTGCAGGGTAAGTCCAGAGTTTTAGGGATGTTGCTGTGTACGTCTTTGCTGATAAGAGGTAAGAACCGTCTTAAACCAAATATTTAAGCAGAACTGCTGCTACAAAACCTGAAGGTTGTTTAAGATTTCATGAGCTGTTTCTAACTTATACAAGCATGTCACATTATAGCCTCCTGCTTCTGATGAGCTCTGAAAACAGTGGATGTTTGGAAACAGAATTTTAATTGTATGAGCTCAGGATAAAGGAAAAATTGCCTTATAAACAAGACCATACCTAATTAGAGCTATACAACATCTGATAACAGAGCTGATCAGATGAATGGGAGTCCAATCCACAGCCAAGACCTCATGCAACTATGCTGCTGGGGCACCAAAACACGCATTGAATGTGTTGCTGATCTTCATCTGCTTACAGAACACAGGATAATCAAAGTTGTATGGTGTGAATGTTCACACTCAGCTTGTGGCACTAGCCATTTTAAAGGTTAAAACTGATTAATCCTGCTTTCCCACCTGCAGATTTGCTCAATTCTATCACCAAGGGCTGGGAACCAAACTTCTTTATCAGCTAGGTCAGTCAGGGGTGAGGTGGGATAGTCCTAACAGTAGGCTACGTGGACAGTCATATCTGGGTGAACTCTGAAGGAGCTAGACTGCCAGAAGATATTGGACCATAGTGCTGGGTGCAAGTGTATTGCAACCGTGGATTGTATATCCTCAAATGTTGGCTGGGAAAAGAACAGGAAAACAGAAGTATTGACTGAGCTTAGACATTATACTGGGGCTCCATAAGTCCTAAAGAGAAAAGTGTGAAGGACTTTCAAATACAAAAATCTTTGCTTCATCTGAATGTTTTAGTGAGCTACTTACTTACCGACATTGGACTGTCCTCCTTTCTGTACAATCTTGTCAATTGTGAGTTTCAGGTCCCGGGAACTGGAGTGAACTTTCAAGTTGAATTCTGTCACAGGATCATCCCTTCAGAAGGAGAATGAGAACCGGTGAGAGTTGTTAATTACCTGCAGACTCAATCAGTGAGTGAATTCTGTTCACCAATCCCCCTATCACAATATAGGACCAGCAGGCAAAAAGGCAAGAAGTGACCCTAAACGTGGAGCCAGTCTACTGCAGGGCACTTTTAGTCACACAGGGCTAATAAACCTAACACAACAGACCTTCAGAATGTGGATGGAAACTTGACCACCTAGACAAGAAAGTGTAGGTGTGGAGAGAAGAAGCAACACTCGTACTGGTGATCAGGCTGAGATATAAAGCCAGTTTCCTGAAACTATGAGTTAGCACTGTAATCTCATGTGCAGTATTGTAAATTATGAGGGGTGATCAAAAACCTTTGGGCTTGACAGTGGTAATCTATGTTACCGATTTTGTAAATTGCCAAAGATTAGATTCTGTCTACTAAAATATGCGAAATACAACCTTATAGCATTAGTGTTTATAATGCCATGCTATCATTAAATTACAAACGCTAGAGCACAGTACGCTTTTGGAGGTTCTGTCTCATTTTGACAATGTGTATCTGAACCAGTCCATTCTATTTTTTCAAGCAAGGAATGACCTGCAGCATTCCATAATGGCAGGATGTCTCTTGAAGGTAACCCAAAAATCTTGTTGATGGTGCCAGCAGAGGAAAATGTTGCCATCATGAAGGGAATTGTAATGGAAAATCAGGTGTTGTGCTATCATTGACTCTCTAATACTGCAGGACAACATATTTTGGAAATTCTGTCTCACCTTGTCAACATGTACCTGGACCAATCCATTTTATATGTCACAATCAGAATTCTGCCACATAAGAAGTTGACCTAAGGGCGTGTTGATCTTTGATAGTGCAGGCAGAAGAAAATGTTGCCATCATGGAAGGAATTGTAATGCAGAATCAAAGAGAGAGGGTGGGTGAATTAACAGATCCTAAGGAATTATGGATGGGTCAGCTGAATCCACTTGCTTCTCTATGAAGCAAGGTCTGGGCATGGTGGGTTTACAGAACATGGACAACTGATAATGAAGCCTCACCACATCCATTGTTATAAGGTGAATTTTGAGCTAATGCATTTGGACTGGGAGAAATTTAAGGAGTGTTTGATAACTGGAGTTGAAATATATAACTGTGACCCAGAGTCCTGAAAACAATCAAGACATTGTAAGCACGATTATTTGAAAACATCAAATGAATTCAGCATCCGTGCCAGTCAGCAGGATCATAATCACAAATATTCTGACATTGACTGTGTAGCACATATTGATTCTATTCCTAGGAAGGCCATTATAACAGGTCAGTGTTGTGCTAATTTTCATTGGTGGTTGCGGTGGGCATTTTTCAAAAAGAGTCAAGCTGTCATTGTAGTGTCTCTGCTAATACTGCATGGTTTGCAAAGTCCGTTTTGGGGTACTGTAGACTTGAAGTGATGTTACTCCCTGCCTGTTCTCCAGACCTTGCACCACAGGACCACCACCTGTTCTCCAATCTGCAGGAGTATCATTGTGGGACACACTGTGCCAGTAATATCAAGTCAGTGCAGAAGAGTGGGCACACAAGCAAGACAAGACAAAACATTTTTGAATGGTAAAGAGAAGCATGAGGAAGACTAAAACATGTTTTAAAGTGAAACAACAGTAAAACCAGAGTCGTTTATGCACCATGTGCACATGTACCACTGGATACACAGGGGGTAGCACTTTCCTTTATTCCATACCCGTATTGAATGATACCCAGCATGGGCCCTGCTATTCCCACATCCAAAGCCTGAGAAATCTCCGCCAGGAACTCCTTCTGAATTTTGAAGCGCCGCTTTCCAATGCTCCAGCTCCCATCCATCAGGAACGCGATGTCCACTTTGCACTCTGCAGAAGACAAAAGGAATAAGCTAATGATAGGAGCCGAAAGATGGCTGACCGCAGGCTAACACTTTTCACAAAAAACAAAAAAAACTGTGTGTCCCCCTGTGTCACAGAGCAATGACAAAATGGAGGAGTACATATTTAAAAAGGCAGACGAGCTACTCGGATTTGTAGTGTAGGTGTGGAGAGACAGGAAAGACATGCGGCCATGGAGCGCTTAATGGGGGAGTGGAATTGAAGAGTCGCATAGTTTGGGGGAGGAACGATCTCCTCAATCTGTCAGGGAGGCAGGACAGTGATAGCAGTCTGTCACTGAAGCTGCTCTTCTGTCTGGAGATGATACTGTTTAGTGGATGCAGTGGATTCTCCATAATTGATAGGAGCCTGCTGAGCGCCCGTCGCTCTGCTACAGATGTTAAACTGTCCAGCTCCATGCCAACAATAAAGCCTGCCTTCCTCACCAGTTTGTGCAGGCATGAGGCGTCTTTCTTCTTAATGCTGCCTCCCCAGCACACCACCGCATAGAAGAGGGCGCTCGCCACAACTGTCTGAGTTAGTTAGCACTAGTCACTAGTTAGCACATTCGCTACCCAATTCCAGAACCCAGCAAATAAGCAGGGTCTTTCCCATCTGGGACTCCCAACTCATTTCATGTTTCAGCTGTTTTGTTTTATGGAGGATAAAGTCCACAAGATTTACACGTCAGGAAATTGTTACAATCTGCACAACAGATGTCATGGTGTTTGGTGTCTGTCCCAGTTCAGCCTGTTAAGAGCAGTTTGACTGCATGGCAGCAGACACATGAGATCCCATCATGGATAGCTCTTTGAGTACTGAGAAAAGCGCTATATAAATGTAATGAATTATTATTAATTATTATTATTACTGCACAACATATCATGTGAGGCCTGTCTGCCTACCTCCATTGTCCCATGACATGAAGTGCATGATTACACGTGACTAGGAAATGATTGAATGGCGCATGTCGGAGATGTTTTGGGATGCCAACTGTACACTTTCCTTTACCTCTCCGTATAGATGGTTGGCTGGGCCATGGGATGCCGGGCCTATGACCAACATACTGTATAGTCATTTGAATCACCAACCATAGAACTGATCTCACAAGACCACCTAACCCACTTCTATTCTTCGCTGTGGTTTTAGAAACATTTCATACTTTCATGGATCTCGAAGGATAGCTTTCATGATTTTTGATGCAATGCTTTATTTTTTGCCACAGAGTATGCACAAAAATTAGAAACCCTGAGAAAAGGAGTCAGCAACTTTAGAAGAGCAACACGCCCATGGAAGATCTAAGCCCTCGCTTTCAGGAGGTTCAGCTGGACATGACTGGGCTGTCACTACTCTAATGACTGTGTCTCGTGCGTCGTGTCCTGAAAAGGCAGCATACTTACTTGGATTGCCCTGCGACGCGGGCTCCGGAGCTTGAGGGGCTGAGTCTTGTTCTCTTGCAGGAAAACCTTTAAAGAAATCAGGCAGTTAGAGAGCTGCGAGAAAAGTCGAAGCCCAGGAGGCAGACCGGTAACATTCAGATGTACCCTTCAGCCACCTCTCAGCTGCTGTTAATGTGCCTTAGTGGCCGACCTGGAGGACCAGCCTGTTCTCGTCAGTGACCATTGAGAAGTGAACACACCTGCTGTGCAAACTCAAAATATCTCTTAAACTAAACGGTTGTTACTTAAAGGCAGACTACCAATCACCTCTTCAAAATGGTGGTGTGCTGCACTCCTTTATGTGTGTAGCAGAAGAACTGCAAGAAAGAGACTCCTCTCAAGTGTCTGCAAATAATCGCTCACTATCCGCACCCCTTCTGACCAGGCTCTGCACCACAATCAATTTTCCGGTGCTTTTGCACATGGAAAGAAAGATTGCAGATAAAATACCAATATATGTGTACCACACACATGCGCTTAGGGGAAGGGCTCTAGTGAGTGTAATTCCACTGCCACACCAGGGGTTGGCGCTGTGTCTTAAAAGCGTTCTCTTTTTCTCCCACTGCAGTGCGGATGATTGACAGCTGGAACACCTCTGATGTCACTTCTGGTGTCCACTCACCTGGACCCGCCTCTTCCTGCCGGGAGGGCTGAAAGCCAGAGGCTCTGTTTGAACTCCTATCTGCAGAGACGACTCCGCAATAATTGTGTGTTTTTGACTTTTGCAGCATCCAATTATACAGGGTGGCTATCTTGGTAGCCCAACTCTTTATCGTTGTCCTCTCTTTCTTTTACAGGTGCTATCAGCACAAATTCCACTGGTCATAAAACGACATTTATTTTGCAGAAAATTCTTATTGAACAAATCGTTTCACGTGTCACAATTCATAAACTTCCAATTTTGGTTCAGTATGCAAAATCATAAGTAATTAACACCATTAATAATCTTCTTCTTCTTTCGGCTGGTCCCATTAGGGGTTGCCACAGCGGATCATCTTCTTCCATATCTTCCTGTCCTCTGCATCTTGTTCTGTTACACCCATCACCTGCATGTCCTCTCTCACCACATCCATAACCCTTTTCTTAGCCTTCCTCTTTTCCTCTTCTCTGTCAGCTCTATCCTTAGTATCCTTCTCCCAATATACCCAGCATCCCTCCTTCTGCACATGTCCAAACCAACGCAATCTCGCCTGTGGTAAATCCTCCAAAATAGTGAGATGTAGAAGTTCTTATGCTCTTTAAAATGTATCACAAAAAATAAAAAAATCAACCAATGAGTTGCTTAAAAGGGCTCAAGCTTTCAAGCCTCAAGGTGGAACCGAAACGTTCAGGCTGCACCCGCGCACACTGAGCAAAGCTATGGCAGAGACACAGCAGGGTCCAAGTGCCGACCAAGCAACATGTAACTTGGCTGGCATTACCACGCACCAACTCCAAAAAGAAATATTCTTCTAGATAATAATTGAATGGAGCATATCATTGAGAACTGGACAAATCTGAAAATGACAATGAAGTGGAGTTTTCAATTGTTAACGATGTGTTAAACTATTGATGCAAACTTATTACTTCTCATTTTTGGGGGATATGAGTAATGCCCCACTTGTAATTAATGTAAAGTCTAGCCCTGATTAGTGAAATTCACCAGAGCATTGCTGACAGTGAGTACGCTGCCTTCACCGTTTACTGTGTTCACAGAAAGTTTGCCTGGCAGTTCGCCGTGTGGCCAGCATGACATCACAGAGGTGTAGCAGCCATGCACAGAACTTTCATGAATACATATACTGTAAGCATTCTCCATGTCACATTTTATGTCAGCAGAATGTCACCACCCGATCTGTTACTCCCAATGTGTTTATAAAGAAATCGTGCAGTGTTGTCATTGGAGAGGTACGTTAGCAGACCATAATGAGAATATGAGGAGCACCCACAGAATTTGTGACACTGATCTCTTTGCGCTCATTCATGCATTGCTGCGCAGCATGGCTTATTCTGTATGCAAGCTGAATGCATGCATAATTAGCCACATTGCGCAGTTACAGGTCAAAGCAAACAAAAAAGTACATAAAATTAAATATTAATAAGAACAACAAAAGATTTGTTAATATTTATAAGGTGTTATAATCTTCTCGATGGAAGAAAAACGTGTGAAGCGTCTGCACAGACAGTTTGGAAATCCAAAAATGGAACAAGCCAGTCCAGTGCCATCAGTTTGTGGCAGTGCCAAAGTCTACTGTGAAGGAAGTCTGGAAGTGCAATGATTACTTATTTATTGTCCGTTTGTGGCCATTTGTTGTACTTTATTTGTGTTTACTGTTCTAGGTGTGTCTTTTGTTGTTTGAGAGTAGTTAGCACTGCTGCCTAATAGCTCAGGTCACATTTTTGGCCCCAGTAATCCATCGGGCATAGTTGGCAGACGCTTCCCTAGACTCCATGGCCTATTGCACCAACACAATCCACTTAAGACTGCTCTAGTTCCCCCTTACTCTTTGACTTGAATGCATTTCACGGAGTTTGGTGAGGTTCCCGAACATTTCTGCAATTCTGCTGAATTTATGGTGAAGTGAGCTCCATAGGATTTGCTCATCACTATAGTAAAGACGCCATTGATTAGTAGCAGTAAGGTGTCAACATCTATATGGGCAGCATCAGGATGGACGGGGCACACAGTAACTTTTAGATGGACAAACACTCTCATCCACATCAATAATTCATGGAAGAAGAATCCACAGAGAGACAGGAGAAGCACCACAGAGACTGTGACAACGTGGAGATCTGAACATAGAATGAAGGGTCAACCACTGTGTCATTGTCCGAACCCGTCTTTGTGATTTATTCATCTCTGTTATTGGGTTATATAGTGTCTTTTGTATCAACTGCGGTTAAAAGGCCCTTCCACGTGACAGTCTAGTGGAGCGTTTTCAAGCTGGGTGTCACGACACCTATGGTGGTGTGCTGTTGCTTGAGGAGTGTCACAAAGGTAACGCTGTTAATTTGTTTCATTTTCATTTTCTATAAAAACAAACAAAACTTCATTTGGGCCTTCATATTAGTCAAAAATAATATTTGGATATCTGAATTATGGCTAATGTGAAGGCCCAACTGCAGCTTTGTTTGTTTTTATATAAAGTCAAAATGAAAAAGTATTATTAAAAATAAGAATATTTTTCCTATATTCTTATTCGTCCTATGCATCATACGACCATTTGATTTACGACTACTACCACGTCTCACAGGCAAACCACACCAGCTCCATATGCCGTGGCTCGTTCATCTTGACCTGCAGTGGTTTCGACTACGTTCAGTAACATTTGTCTTACAATTACACGAAAAAAGATAAGTGATCTTGACACAAAAATGAAGGCGATCAAGCAGTATAAGGGAGGAAAGTAGGCAAATGCGATCGCACGTGACTTGGTTATCCCATTGTAACCAGTGTTCGCTGCACGTGTTGTACTGCTGCGCTTTGGCTTTGATTCGAGATAACCTCTGAAGCATCTGCATTGAGACTCATGATGTGCCTCTTTGTGTGAACCGCCATGAAGGGGTAATGCAACCACACTGAACTTACGAGTGTTCATACTCTGTCGGTACAATTGCTCCTCTCACAGTTAACACAATGCACACTGGGAGAGGCTCACACTGATGACGTAACATCACACAGACAAAGAAAGGATTTGTGAAGCTGTTAAAGGTTCAGCACCCATGCAATCAACAGTAATAATGAAACAAAATAATAAAACATCTTCTTATATAACACGCCACCCTGGCTGTTCGTTTATCTGTCCAGGATTTTAAATCCCCTGTAGCTCACAAACCGTTTGAACTACTGACCTGAAATTTAGTACACATATACTATGTGACGTCTACTAACCACGTTTGGGGTGGTGATTGACCTCCAAGGTTATTCCTCTTTTTATTTTTATTTTATTTTATTGTAGAATCAACTCTCGGCAGCAGCCAGCAGGGTGGCCGTGTGGCACATGTGTACGGGCGCCATTCTCATCCCTACCACCTTTACCGTCACTTCCCCTACGTCTTCATATCTTAAATCACTCTTGAGGCAGATTGAAGACTTAAGTGCCAGCTTAAGTGAAAAATGAAAGAAAACATACAAAGTAATTGCAACACAAACACTGACTTAAACAGTTTAAACGTGAAAAGATGTTGAAGAAGGAAGAGAAGAAGCGGGCCGCTAGGGTGGAGAAAAGAAGATCTGCTCAGGAAGCAGCAAGCGCATCAACCTCGGAGCAAACGAATGCTAAATGTAAAGGGACAGAGTATGAAAACTAGGAATGCTCAAGTCAAGTGTATTCACAGCACGTTATCGTGCAGTGTGCTGTCACTAGTAAAAAATAATAACGGTAGAAAATCTACACAATGTGCTAAGAATGATGATAAAAAAGGATATCAAACAAACAATATGACTTAGACTTAGTATTAAATATACGGCCAGGTTTAAATACATACTGTATAACAGTCCGTCTTACATCCAGACTTACGGCCGGTCCGTTGGAACCAAACTTGGTCTTAAGTCAACGACTACCTATATTGATATTCATAGATGCATACACATTGTGTTTTTGTATTTACCTTTTAAAATTATTATTATTATTATTATTATTTCTACTTTTGTGTCTGCAGAGCATGAGGTACTTGTGGTTCATGCACCGTTGTGTAAAAGTCACTGATTAAAGTGTCAGTTTTCAAAGAGAGTGAAACTAAAAAGTGCTGCCCTTCACAAAAGTGGGGTTCTCTTGTGCACTGTCATGGATGGCCGGGGCCTTTTCCCAGCCACGACGCCTCCATGCCGGAAGGAGCAGGGAAGGAGACATGGCCAGAACATTACCTCCCCGAAACGCTAGGTGGCAGCCGTATTCCGGCAGGGCTCCATGGGAGTTGGAGTTTGATAGTGCCTTGAGCATGGGAAAGGCGCTATATAAATAAAATGTATTATTATTATTATTATTATACAGCCCCGTTGGGGGTCTGTGGGCACTGCTAAGGAGTGCTGAAGCAGACGCTGAGCCCTGGAGAACAGCCCTTCCACCACGCCTGGAAGTACTGTACTGCCAGGAGTCCATCACCGAGCACTTCCAAGTGCCTTATATAAGGGGCCAGTGGACACTATTCGGGGAGCCAGAGTCGGGAAGAGGGAGATGAAGCTTGCCGGTGAAGAGTGGAGGACAAAGGAAAGAAAAGAAAGGCAAAGAGAAAGAGTGTTGTGTTTTCTAGAAATGTGTCTTACTGGTGGGGAACAAGGAAGGCGTTTCCCACGAGGGAAAAATAAAAATAAAATCAGTGCGCTTGGACTTGTGCCTCCTGCACCTGCCTGTGTGTCGGGTTGGGGCGCCCTCTATTGGCCACAGCACAAAGTGACACAATGACAGAGCAAACAGAATGAGGCCCAGCTCAGACTGCGCCACCACCTGACTTAGACTTACAAAATCCTGACAAACATTGTCTTGACAGCCTTAACGTGTTAATTGCTGTCGTCTAAAAAGATAAAGAACTGATTATAAGTCTTTAGAAGAGGATGGTAGATACAGTGTACAAGGCCTGACCCAACCCATCAGCAGCCCGTCAATTGTTTCGGGTAGGAGCAGATGGTCAAGGCATGACATACTGAACTGAACTCCATTTCCCTTTTCCCCCCTTAACTGTTACAGTAAAGATGTAATACAGGTTGGTTTCATGTTTATTTTTCTTTACGCCTTATTGTTTCGGGCATTGTGTGTTAAGTCAGTAGCCATCCAAGACGTTGAATCTGAGTGTGTTACCTTTTCTTTTTATTTCTATGGCAGACTGCTGATCCATTTTTAGCGCCTGTGTGCTTTATTTCCCTTTTCATCCAGTGGAAAATTCAATTAAACAGGGCTTCCTTTGGGACCCCCAACACTCATTTCTCTTCTTGTTTCATCTTTTTACATTGTACACTTATGAGAAGAAATCACAAAAATAGGCAACTGTAATAAAATGGTATGTGATAGGAAATTTTAAAGGTAGCTTCTGTAGGATCAGCAGACCAGAATCCATAAGATACATCCAAAAGTGTCCAGGAATCTTCATTGCCCAGTGTAAGGAAAGGAAAATCAGAAGTATGTCAGTTATTGTCCATGGTCTTTAATGAGAACCAAATCTAGCTTTCGCTTGCTGTGATGAATACTTAATAAGTCAGGGATCTTCGCATTAAAGACCAAGTCAGATGAGGATACATTCAGGGTGCCAGGGAAATATTTAAAAATCAGTGCTTCGCATACATGAAGGTCCAAAAGAAGGGGGGGGAGGGGGTGTAGAAAAAAACATTTGGAAAACGTGAAGCTAAAGACGCAGAACGCTGTCCACTTTACTAAAGACAATACCACTGACACTTTGTCCATACATACAAGGGGGGACCCAAAAATAACCGAAAATATTTTTAAAACGTGTTTAATTTAATTTTCTGTACAAACTACAATTAGTCTCCTTCAAAGTACTCTCCATTGGCAGAAATACACTTATCTAACCGTTTGTTCCATTGTTCGAAACATTTTTTAAATTCGTCTGAAGTAATGCCCATTAATGCTCTGGTCGTTTCTTGTTTTACCTCTTCGACGTCAGCAAAACGCCTTCCTTTCAAGTCTTTTTTCATCTGAGGGAACAAAAAGAAATCACACGGAGCTAAATCCGGTGAGTAGGGTGGGTGGTTCAGGGTTGTCATACCGTTTCTTGCCAAAAATTGGTGAATGCTGAGAGCAGTGTGAGATGGAGCGTTGTCATGATGAAAGAACCAATCGCCCGACTCCCACAAATCAGGGCGTTTCCTTCTCACACTGTTGCGCAACCTACTTTTACAAAAAAATTCACTGAACACAAGCACAACCTTCCAGACTGATGGCACTTGGCAGACTGACTTGTGAGGAGTGTAATTAGATCGCCCTAGCGGCCCAACCACGTACTACAAGTACCAACCTAACAACAACAAAATTCCGGTTATTTTTGGGTCCCCCCTCGTACGTTTGAAAACGCATCTGCTTTTTAAAATTCATTTTGGTTTTCCATCCACACTGTTTTGACCACCAAAACATACCATTTCAAAAATGCTTTCCAAATTGTGTAGTCCTAGGGTGTCATACCGTGTTAGCCATTATGGATGTAGTGAGACGTCAAGCAATATGACACCTTTCATTGGCTAACTAAAAAGATTACAATATGAAGCTTTTGAGGCAACTCGGGCCCCTTCTTCAGGCAAGAGATAACTGTCCAAAGATCTTAACTATACATTGTTCTCCTCTTTTACTAAATGAATCTTAGCTTGAAGAGGTCTATTAATTGTTTACGTTTAACAACATTAGAACACTCTAGACGAGAACAGGCCATTCAGCCCAACAAAGCTCGCCAGTCCTATCCACTTATTTCTTCCAAACAAACATCAAGTCGAGTTCTGAAAATCCCTAAAGTCTTACTGTCTACCACACTACTTGGTAGCTTATTCCACGTGTGTGGTTCTCTGTGTAAAGAAAAAACCCTTAATGTTTGTGCAAAATTTGCCCTTAACCAGTTTCCAACTGTGTCCGTGTGTTCTTGATGAACTCCTTTTCCAGTCACAATCTCAATTCACTGCACTAATTCCCTTCATAATTTTAAACACTTCAATCATGTCACCTCTTAATCTTCTTTTGCTTAAACTGTAAAGGCTCAGCTCTTTTAATCTTTCCTCATAACTCGTCACCTGTAGCCCTGGAATCAACCTAGTCACTGTTCTCTGGACCTTTTCTAGTGCTGCTATGTCCTTTTTGTAGCCTGGAGACCAAAACTGCACACAGGACTCCAGATGAGGCCTCACCAGTGTGTTATAAAGCTTGAGTATATCCTCCTCGGACTTGTACTCCACACATCATGGTGCTATATAGCCTGACGCTCTGTTAGCCTTCTTAATGGCTTCTGAACATGGTCTGCCAGTTGACAGTGTTGAGTCCTCTACAACTCCTAAATCCTTCTCATAAGGTGTACTCTCGATTTTCCGACCGCCCATTGTATATTCAAACCTAACATTTTTACTTCCTACGCGTAATACTTTACATTTACTGACATTAAATTTCATCTGCCACAAATCTGCCCAAGCCTGTCTGCTGTCCAAGTCTCTCTGTGATGACTCAATGGATTCCAAATTATCTGCTAATCCACCTATCTTGGTATCATCAGCAAATTTAACCAGCTTGTTACTTATATTCCTATCTAAATCATTTATATATATACTACAAATAGCAGTGGCCCTAGCACTGACCCCTGTGAAGCACCGCTCTTAACATTAGCACCATCACCCTCTCCTTCTTGTGTCTGAGCCAATTCTGCACCCATCTAAAAACATCACCCTGAACTCCCACTTCTTTTAGTTTGATGCCCAACCTCTCATGTGGCACCTTATCAAATGCTTTCTGAATGTCAAGATAAATAATATTATCTGCTCCACTTTGATGGTATCCTTTTGTCGCCTCCTCATAGAATTCCAGCATGTTAGTAAAACACAACCTCCCTCTTCTGAACCCATGCTGACTCTTCAGAATAACTCCCATCCTTGCCAGGTGTTTCTCAATCTTATCCTTAATAATTCCTTCCATTTAAGATGTCTCACTTAAAGGTTTTCCAATGTTGTTACTTGTCCTAGTTGTGTATATAAACAGGGAACTCCAGTTTCTGTATTACATCTTGCCTGAAGAAGGGACCCGGGTTGCCTTGAAAGCTTGCATATTAGTTAGCCAATAAATTGTCATTTTGCTTGACTTCTCACTACTTCCAAATTGTGCAAATTTAAAATAATGATGGGTCTCGCATGTCAGTATGGATGGGAAAAATGAAACTTCTTCAAAAATGCCGCCATCTAATTATCATGTGATCAGCCAGTGACTTCAATTTGTTCTGATAAGACCCCTTGTGGTCTCATCTTTACTGTCCTCTCCTAACTTCTTTTCATCAGCTCACAGGTACTGCACCTTGAAACTCTTGACTATTTTGCTGTATTTGGTTTGGCTGGACTCCCAGTCTAGATATCCCAAATAATTAATTAATAAAATAATTAATAAAGTATCTATCTATCTATCTATCTATCTATCTATCTATCTATCTATCTATCTATCTATCTATCTATCAAAGATTTGCTAACCTTGTACTCGTAGGTAACACTTTAAAAAAACGTGGTGATTCAGGGTGTGTCCTGACAAAGAAGTTGGTTTGGCTTGTTTTGTGTCCTTTTGATACTTCAGATATTGCACTTGACTGATAAGCCACGTGTGCCTAATGGGCAGGATGTACGCGTTTTCAGTGTGAACGTTAGAAACGTTTGGACGAGAACAGGCCATTCAGCCCAACAAAGCTCGCCAGTCCTCTCCACTTCATTTTGAGTTCTGAAGGTCCCTAAAGTCCTGCTGTCTACCACACTGCTTGGTCACTTATTCCAAGTGTCTGTGGTTCTTTGTGTAAATGAAAGCTTCCTAAAGATTGTGTGAAATTTACCCTTAACAAGTTTCCAACTGTGTCCCAGTGTTCTTGATAAACTCATTTTAAAGTCACAGTCTCGATCCACTGAACGAATTCCCCTCATAATTTGAAACACTTCAATCACGTGGAGGATAAACGTTTAGAAACCGACCTAAAACAGTAAATGTGAATGGAAAACTATCAAAATGAAAAGTATATCCTTATTAGTGTGGACTAAGCCTGGCAGAGTAGTGGAACGCTTACACATATACAGTGAGAAGTATCTAAGTAAATGGGACCGATGTGACGTGGTGATGAGAACTGCCCGACGTCTTTGTGTTTAGTGTGTCATAAGCATAAAGGCATCAGACACAAAAGTTGAAAAATGCATGATGAAGAAATGGGAACTGAATTGTCTCACACTGAGCCTAACAGTGAAATCTGTAAAACTTCCCAGTCACACATGAGCCACTCTTTGCTTGGAGTTTGTAAATACAGACGCAGGTTTGTTTGTTTTTTTCGTTTCCATTTCTAAAAGCAAACTCCATTTGTAAATACGCAGGCCCATTAGGCTGGCGTGTTGAATTGGAAAGTCCTTGGGGTGTCACCAAGGAAAACGTTTGGAAAGCCCAGATCCAGTGCATAGTTGCCTCCAGCATTTCTGCCCGAGTTGCTCAATAAACACAACTCTGGCTTTCAAGCGCCCGCAGCGCCAGCCTTTCAAATGGGATTACGAAGGCGACACAGGGAAGCTTTACCTTCTGCGTATTAAATCAATCAAATGCAAATCCGAATGTGGAAGGCCATGTGCTTTACTAATCAAACACTTGAAATATGACAGCATTACGGAGACACCCTTCTGCCTGTCCCGACACGAAAGACGGCCTTTTGTGTGCTTCTGCCTCTGGCCTCCGGTGGATCTAAAAGTGCAAACGCCTCGCACTTCACAGGTTTGTAATTGTGCTGCTTGCAGAGCCTTTTGTAAGAATTCACTCCATTGGAAGTTTATTGTTGCACAGCGTCGAACCCCAGCAGATCTATTCAGGCTCTTTTGACACTGAAAAGTAATGTCAAAGTGGAAACAGATTTCTGCTAAATGATCTAAATGAATTTCAAATATGAAAGACCAAATAATCGATCGCGTAAATAAGTATTCACCACCTTTATATGACACCATGAAATCCTCACTGGTGCAGCCGACTGGTTTTAGAAGTCACCGAATTAGTTCAATGGAGGTCACCCGTCTGCTTTAATTGATTGTAGTGCTGAAAGCCCCTGAATGTGGAAGGTGGTGGCTGGACCTACACAATGACGACAGAACACCACTCTGAGCAACTCTGTGAGAAAGAGGATTGAAAGCACAAGTCCGAGGATGGACACAAGTTTTCTTCTTGCATGGTCACGGAGTTTTGGTGGGAGGCCCATTCTGGTCACATTCACAGCTGTGCCATACTTGATCTATCTCTTAACGTCGCTAGACTCCAAGATTTGTGCAAGGACTTTGATATCTTCTTATCTCCTTCTCCTTACTTGTCATTTTCACGGAGTTGCTTGGCATGTTCTTTTGTCTTCATTGTGTAAGTTAGGCCACCATACAAACTCACCACAGCTGGAGTATTTCTACCACAATTGAGTAAAATCTTAGACAGATGATCTCCATTGAACTAGCAAAACCAGTTGGCTGTTCCATTCTTGATTTAGGGATGTCATATTAAGTGGGGGGTGTGTAGATTAATATTTAATATAGCTGTGTAATCTCATGCTGTAAAAAGCCTGGGGTCCTAGAAACTATTGAAGTCGTCAGAAAAAAAATTGAAATGTAGAGATGTCAGGTAACTGAAAGGAATTACTCTGGGGGTCTCTCTCCTAGGAGGTTTCGTTTTGCTGACGTGCTCACATCGTTTTTGTATTAGCGGCTAAGCGATTTTCTTTCTTCAGAGGTTTTGTTTTACCGATGTATTTGTCTCGCTTGTGTATTAGCAGTGGGAGGAAAAGTAAAAGGGATACGGTTTTGCTGATGTGCTCACCTCGCTTCTGTATTAGCGGCTAAGCGACTTTATCTATCTTCGGTGGTTTCGTTTTGGTAGTGTGCTCGCCTCACTTCTGTATTAGCGACTAAGCGACTTTGTCTATCTATCTTCGGTGATTTCGTTTTGCAGATGTGTTCACCTGGCTTCTGTATTAGCGGCTAAGTTAGTGACTTTCTTTGGAGGTTATGTTTTGCCGACATGTTGGCCTCGCTTGTGTATCCTCAGAGGTGGAGCCCTTACCCTGACTTCACCTCTCACTTCTGGGCCGGACAGACAGACACACACACACACACTTCTACGTGTAGACGTTTATGTACAAGAGTTTGACAATTATTTGTAAATGGGCATTTAGGAATTAGTAGTTATTAAAAAGAAGGAAGCAGCTTTCTGAAAATAAGCCATTGTAAGTTTCTTCCCTCCAAGCTTTAGGGAGTGTAATTTATGGCATTGGACCAGTTTAGTAAAGCTGAATCAGTTTTGACATTACAAACCCCCCACCCCCCCGCAGAAAGGCCAACAACTAGCTAGCTGGTGTGAAGCAGGGCCATACGATTGGCCATTCTTTATCATGACGCCCCATTGGTCCAGTTGTGACGAAACATGATTGGATGAACCAAGGGAGTTGCCCGCTCCCATTTGTCCAGGTTTTGAGATAGGAATGGTATAAGTTGGTCACTTTGCCTTTCTCTCTTCCCAGTACTCCATGAAGAGAAGACAACTCTGACTTAGCAGCCATATTGGGAGAGGCAGGCTGCTTGGGCCTGTTCAGATGATGAGCTGACCAGGAAGAATCAAATGTAACTACAAGCTATTGGGCCACCTAAAAGTACCCATCTAGCGCTATCAGGTTGAATTGATTTGTGATTAACACTAATAGCATTCTGCTTCCTTATAATCTGTTCATATAATATACGTCATTAATTGAAAGTGTGGCTCCCTTCTGCCTATTCTTTCACTTTGTAGATGTGTTGGGTGGGTGCTGAACGGCAGGACCTACAAGAGTGTTACGTGTATGGAACCAGAGACATTTTGTTAAGGTCTACATAATAAAGAGGATAAAGAGGAGAGAAGGGTCACCTCGGACTCAATCAAGAAAAAACAAGGGGTGAGTATTTTGTGTTTTAGATTTGCAATTCATTTAGACCACTTTGCAGAGCTCTGTTTTCATTTTGACACTGAAGAGTCTTTTCCCGTTGATCAATATCAAAAAAATTAAATCCACCAGGATTCAATGTTCTAAAACAATAAAGTCTAAGTGGTGTACAGAAATACCTCAAGACAGCCATTCTACCCATCCCTCAATCTCTGCAAAAGCTCCACACAGTAAAAAATACATAAAATGAATATTTATTTTTAAAATGTCAATCTTTTAACAGTTGAATTTTTTCTATCATAAAAGGGCTAACAGTTTCTAAACAGTGAAAGCTAAAAATGTGCACCACAGAGGGTCCTACCTGTGAATAATGTATCTCCTTCTGGCCTCCAAGGATCAATGCTGTCTGCTGTTTCAAAACATGGTGAATTAGTTATATTTTTAAATTAGAATGAGAATTTTATTAGTAAAAAGAAAAACCAACATATAACATTTTTCCACAAATGTAAAATTTATATTTTGCATCCCAAAAACACAAAACAGCTAAGTAGCTGATGTGGAAAATGTGGGGCTACACAACAACAGCACCATTCATTTCTATAGCAGATTTCATATAAACAGTGTTACTCAAAGCACTTTAAAAGATGACAAAGAGAAATCTGCAAGAAAAGAGAAACAAATAATATTAGGCTTTAAGAATATTAAAGAGTAAGTAACAAAGAAGTAAATAAATGAATCTAAATGCTCTTAAAAAACAGATAAATCTATGAAGTAGAAGAGTATTAGCATCTTGTACACAGTGTCATGGTGTAAGTATCTAAGGATGAGGTCAGAGGGCTGGGAGGAGAGAAAAAACAAAAAAAATTCCAGTTAGGCAGGAAAAATAAAACAAAATCTGCAGGGGTTCAAGGCCAAAAGACCACCCAGCCCCCACTGGGTCTTATACCTACAGTAACATGAATGTTCTTAATCCATTCCAGACATGTTACACGTTCACATCCCACCACAAGCTCACGGTTTCACACACTGTTAGGTAAATCCACTTAACTCGTTTTACATAAAGCATTTTTCAGTCAAACAAACTTCATATTTATAATTAACACTAATTGTATTCTGCTTCCTTATAATTTGGTCATATAATATCTATCTATCTATCTATATAATATACGTCACTAGTTGAAAGTGTGGCTTCCTCCTGCCTGTTGTTTCAATCTGTAGATGTGTTGGGTGGGTGCTGAACAGCAGGACCTGCAAGAGTGTTACATGTATGGGACCTGAGGCATCTTGTTAAAGTCTACATAATAAAGAGGAGAAAGGGGAGAGAAGGGTCCCACCACGAGCTCACGGTTTTACACCCAGTTAGGTAAATCCACTTCACTCATTTTACATACAGTAAAGCATTTTTCAGTCAAACAAACTTCATATTTTCATTCTAGTGCCTTGCAAAGCAGATGGCCCAAATACACTTTGACAGCTGGCTGTGATTTGCAGACAGAGCAACACGATGCTCATTTCTTGCAGTGTGGTGTCTTGGAGTGCTGAATAGTGATGGGGGGATTCACCAATGATTCATTCTTTTTGAACAAGTCTATTCAGAAAATCTTTTTCTGCCTGTCTATGTCAGTTTTGTTTTGAACACGTTGCCTATAAATTCGTCTTTTTTTTTTTAACCATACTTTCAAGTATACAGGGTACAAATTTGCCTGTTATTACAATAGTTGAAATGCCCGTCCAAATACTGACCGACTGATTTGATTCTCATTTACTTCACTTGTGTTTCTTTTGAGAATGAATTGAATCATTGGCTGCGTATGACACCTCTCATGGATGAGTCTCTCATTCATCATACAAGTACGATACGGCAACAGCACATCTACATTTAGAACGTCTCAATGGCTTTTTTTGTACAACTTGTTATTGATATTGTTTTAAACAAAACATACATTATAAACATAATATTAAACAAATAATGTTTGTCTGTTTATGCATACAATAGATTGTTTTTTGCACAAAACAAATTCTTATAAAATATTATTCTAATTTTTAATTTGCGGCATATGGACATCAGCAGCATGTGCCATTCACTGACTCCTTCAAGTCTGAACTGACTCATTACCCGAGAAGGAGTTGCACAATTCCCATTCACTTAAGGTTCTCAGATGTTTAGTCTTATTTTAATTATGCATTTTAATTGTATTGTCATGCTTTGTGTATTAATACAGGACAATGTTATATGAATTATTAGCATGATAAAATTATTATCTTATATTGTATCCTTAAAACATTGCAAAAAATTTTGATGAGAACAGGCCATTCAGCCCAACAAAGCACGCCAATCTTATCCATGTAATTCTTCCAAAATAACATCAAGTTGAGATCTGAAGGAGTTTAAAATCCTGCTGTCTATCACACTACTTGGTCACTGATTTCATGTGTCTGTGGTTCTCTTCCTAATGTTCTTGTGAAATTTCCCCTTAACGAGTCTTCAACTGTGTCCCCATGTTCTTGATTAACTCATTTCAAAGTCCATCTACACGTGGAAGTGTGTGCGTCTGTATGTCTGTCCGGACCGGAAGTACGATCAGATAGTGACAAACTCAAAGAGCCGGCAAGGCGGCCCCAAGTTAACAAGTCAGAAGAAGAAAGAAGTACGAAGCTACAGCATGAAGCTGAAAGAATGTGACTCTGTCGTCAAAGTGAAACCGCCGAGGAAAGACAAACAAGAGAGAACATCGCTTAGCTGCTGATAGACAAGAGGGGTGAGCACGTCCGCAAAACGAAACCGCCAACTTTGCTTTTCAATTTTTTTTTCTGACGATTTCAATAGTTTGTGGCGCAGTGGGTAGCGCTGCTGCCTCGAGTAAGGAGACCTGGGTTCGCTTCCCGGGTCCTCCCTGCGTGGAGTTTGCATGTTCTCCCTGTGTCTGTGTGGGTTTCCTTCCACAGTCCAAAGATGTGCAAGTTAGGTGTCCCTAGTGTGTGCTTGGTGTGTGTGTGTGTGTGCCCTGCGGTGGGCTGGCGCCCTGCCCGGGGTTTGCTTCCTACATTACACCCTGTGTTGGCTGGGATTGACTCCACCAGACCTCCATGAACCTGTAGTTAGGATATAGCGGGTTGGATAATGGATGGATGGATGGATTTCAATAGTTTTTAGGGGCCCAGGCTTTTTACAGCACAGGCTTACACATAGTATGTAATTATGCATGAATTATTAAATTGTATTTTTGCAATGCAAACAGAAGGGAGCCACTCCCCCCACGGACTTCCCAACCTCAAATTCTATTGATGAATTAAATGTCTCTTAAAGAATCAAATCATTTAAAGAATGAAATCGGTAAAGCAAACGTTTGTCGCTAGTCCTGAACCGATCCTACTCAGTGTCCATTGCAACACCGAAACCAGCCCTCAGTGGGTCGCCACTCCTTTGTAGTGATATTTACTGTAAGGGGGACATCTTTTGGATGTGGGAGAAGTCATTAACCATAAAAACCAAATATGACTAAGCTTGTTTTAACGAAGGCATATTGTTAGGGTTAGGATTTGGGTTACCTTAATTTGTCATGGGAAATTTGTGTTCTGAAAGGAAGCTTTTTATTTAATCATTTTTAATTTCTGTGCCTGGTCAGAAAATGAGCATCTGTGTGAATGTGAAAATTACTACCAGATACGTCCATATTCAGTCAGAAATGTATATTTTATAACCGCGTATTCATTAGCCTTCTCTCCGTGTTCTTAACAATGATGTTGCAACTTTGGAATAATCTGTTCAGTATCTTTTGTTGTTCAGAGTTTCAATTCGGAGTGTAGAGCCAGTCTCTTCTTATGGAGAACCTCATTAGGAGATCTGGCATATCTGTGATCTGTTCTGGAAATCTCTGCAACCAGTTCTGCCGCCTTCTAGTCTGTTTTTATGAGAGAAGAATGAAATCACTTGTCCCTATAAAACAGCCTTCATCATTTCCCAGAGTGTCACTGCGGAGACCTCTAAGGATGAATTTGTGTCTAAGAAATAATCAATTGGATTGGAGATGACCATCTCTAATGTTTTAGACATCAGTGGTGAGTGGAGTGTATAGGGTAGAGTGATGTGAGCTCCAGGATAAGAGGAGTGTAGTTAGAGAGGACAATAGCATTGTGCTTATGAGATTTGACAGTGGGCTAGAAATGTTTATCAATAAAAAATAATCCATGTGGTTTTCAGAAAAAAATATTTTTGTGAGTGTTATATTGGACCATTTATTTAGATATTTTCTGCTTTTCTTTTCATCATTTTTAGAGGTACGACATTCTAAATGGAGGTTGTTGAGACCATTCCTGTGTGTTTTTTTTTATATTTAAAGCTTACTTTCTGCTGTGCTCATTTATTTCTACCATTTTGTTTAGCTCTGATGAGCACCTTCTTGTGTCTTGGCTACTAGGCTTGCTCCGACCTTTGCAAGACGTGACATCTGAGCATTTACTCCACGGGTTAAACTTCACTTGGAAAGGTGAGTTCTTTATCCGAGTTGAACCTTTTTGCCTTGTGCTTTGATCTCTGAAATACTTTTAGTATCTCTGGTTTCGATCTTTTGACTGTATTTCTGACTATGATTTTTGTCTCACATTTTTGTTTGGGTTATTAGTCTTCAGAATTTCTGGCTTCTTCCTTACTTTTGTCTTGACTACATTCTTGCTCTCGGCCTCATCTAAAAATATCTCTGCTGGTCTTCCTATAGGGAGATTCTGTCATTTTAAAAGATGTTCTTCACTTCATTGCTGGTCTCCCTCTCTGGCAACCTCAGGGTTCAGGGTATTATTATTTGTTTTCCTTTCATATTTTTTCCTTTTTTGTTTTCCACCTTTTTAGGAATGTATCATTTGCTGTACATCTTTTGACATGTGCTGAATCAGATTCTGCTCTTTACAATCATATCTGAAACGTGTTAAAGACATGTTTTTTTAATGTAGGACATAGATGTTCTGTGAATCTTGAGGCTGCCGTTATTATGGATATTCACCGGGAGAATGAGGTGAACGTTCTTGGTGGTCTGATGGTATAAAAGGTCAAGGCGGTGCGGAGACTTGATAAAGATTATTAGCATGCAGTGTGTGCTTTGCTTGAAACCTTTTCAGCTTTCTGTAAAACAGACTTCTCGCTTTAGTTTGGACAGCTACACTTTCATGGATTCTGATTTAGCTTTGGTAAAAGATAAAAATATTTAAGCCATTACTTCTAAAGGCATAATATGAGACTTATTTTCTACGTAGAGAGATTCGAGCACTTACAGCGCAACCAGTGCTTATCTAGTGTTTGTCCCTCCAAAACTTTCTTAAATTTCATTTTTTTGTATATGTATAAATATGGTTTTATTACATGAAACATTAACATAATAAAAACCAACTGAATAAAATGTATTGTAAATTGTGCTTTAATAAACAGAAATGGAGTGTGATTTTGAACTTGACTGAAGCAGTGATTCAGTTCCCCAGATTTGTCAAGTTCAACTCTTCTGCAGGTAAGTTCAATGGCTTTGTTTATGTCCTTTTCAGCCTAGCATGTCATCCTAACAGTTTGACTTTATGAATGTATTTTTCCAGCTAAGTATTAAATTTGTCAGTGCTTGAACTGTGTCATTTTAGTAGATTCTTTAGCTGCATAGGGTAATGAGGAGGAGGAGTTTGGGAGCATGTGCGGATTACATATAAATACCTGGGAGTGCAGCTGGGTGATAAACTGGACTGGACTGCCAATACTGATGCTCTTTGCAAGAGAGGTCAGAGCCGACTATACTTCCTTAGAAGGTTGGCGTCCTTCAACATCTGCAATAAGATGCTGCAGATGTTCTATTAGACGGTTGTGGCGAGCGCCTTCTTCAATGCGATGGTGTGCTGGGGATGCAGCATAAAGAAGAAGGACGCCTCACGCCTGGACAAACTGGTGAGGAAGGTAGGCTCTATTGTTGGCATGGAGCTGGACAGCTTGACATCTGTAGCAGAGCGACGGGCACTGAGCAGGCTCCTGTCAATCATGGAGAATCCACTGCAACCACTAAACAGTATCATCTCCAGACAGATGAGCAGCCTCAGCGACAGACTGCTGCCAATGTCCTGCCCCACTGATAGACTGAGGAGATCGTTCCTCCCTCACACTATGCGACTCTTCAATTCCACCGGGGCGGTAAACGGTAACATTATACAAAGTTATTGTCTGTTATACCTGCCTCGCACTCTCCACCTTGCACTTTTTAACTTGCACTGTGTTTTTATCACTCTTTAATTAATATTGTTTTAATAAGTATGCTGCTGCTGGAGTATGTGAATTTCTATTTGGGGATTAATAAAGTATCTATCTATCTATCTATCTATCTACAGCACATTGCTGCACCCACCACCTGAATTCGGATCCGAGTGCAGCCGTGCAATGGGGGACACCTCAGCACCACATTGGAGCAGTGTGAAGTTTTTTTGTTTTTTTTTTTAACAGTGGTCTGAGTGCCAATCCTGCCACCATCTCCCAAGTTTTCCCTGCAAGTTGCTAAGCCGCTGCCACAATTGTCAAGTTCAACTCTTCTGTAGGTAAGTTCAGTAGCTCCACATTTGCCTTGTTAATGTGTATTTCAATGTCCTCGTATCACATATCATCCTGCTGTTTCACTTTATCTTTACTAGGTTAATATTAAGTGGTCAGTGTTTCAATGGTGTTATTTTAGTAGAATCGTTAGCTGCATAGGCTTAGCTATTGAAGAGTCATTCTCAAATTTGTAAGCCTCTGCTGTTTTTTCATTTTTTTTTTAAATTTCATGTTCATAAGTTTCACTCCATTTATATATGTTGGGCTTTTCTGTTTGTGTGAGCTCATGTGTTTATGGGTGGCACTTTACTAATGTTTGATAAATGCAGTCTTTGCTTGGCATTGGGCTTGTTCAGCCATGGCTTGGGATTTAGGCAAATAAGCTGTCTTTTCACAAACATCCACACATATACACACCCATCCACAATCCTATTCACACTAATTTGGAATTGCGAATTCATCTGAAGGCCATGTCCCATTTCTTGCGATTTTCATAGCCTTCATTTACAAAATCTTAGTAAGTGAGAGGCAGTTGTGGCGCCCTCACATAAAATCTAGTTGCCTAGTCTGACATACCCAGCGATTCATTCCAACTCATCTGTGATTCACTCCATTAAAATAAAACAAAACAGATTTGATTTTGTCTTTAGCTGTATGAGTAGGCTATATATGTATTAGAGCTGTTAATGGGATTAACAGAAGCAGTGTCATCCTTGCTAGGTGCCCTTCTCGCAATGCTCCGATTACTTTAGGAAAACTAGACACTACTGCAAATTGTCTTTTTATGTTGGCAAAAACACCCTATTGAAACGGAATGCAACGCTTCATCAGTGGGTTAGTGGAATCCAGCACAGCGGGCATGGTGAGGTGAAGCTTAGCTGAGATATTCCTGACCTGTCAGACAGATCCTTGAGATATGTGACAACAGGTGGCCGATATAAACTGATGAAAAACCAAAAACAGTTGTTCAGTGCAAATATGCAGCATTGGCCCTCTTAAAAGGGAACTAAAACAGAGCCTGTGCATCATGTTCAACACTTTTGAGCTTTAAAATGTTAGTCAAGTTAACACACGCTATATGAATTATTATTGGCTGGAGCCATCACTTAGCTGCATTTCCTTCCTCTATCAAGGATGCCACCCAGTTTCTCCAAGATGTTGACTATGGGTGGCTCAAAGTAGCCGTATGTATGTGCAAGTTCTCCCATCAAGTTTTCTTTCATAAATCCAAACTGTTTGTATGGAAAGCTGCATTCACACATTTAATAAATCTAAATAAATCTAAGCCCAGGTGTGTATTGGTCTGGTTTAGAACATTTCGGTAGCTTTTTGTCACCATTTTGTTTGCTGCAAATCACTACTTTGACACTTTGCTCAGATACTGTACATTATTTGCAGTGCACTCTTTGACATCTTGTCAAAAGCTGAAATTGGACAGGTAGCCTTTTTGCTCAAAGGCCAGTGCCTCGGCTACCAGGGCACACTGCATCCCTATAGAATTAATAAAAAAAAAATTTTCCTCACCTTTTGTATCCGATACCTCTGGTACACTTTTGCGGCTTTTATCCAGTTCTCCAGATCTGGGAGCTAATATAATAAATGACATTTAGTTAGGATGAGAAAATAAACATGTTTAGCTGTCCTTAAAAGAAAACAATACCTTAAAGAAAGATAACACAGGGAAGGAATTCTGTATGACTTTTTAGGTATCAAGGGAGCACAGTGGAAACCTGGCAAGGCAGACCCTTGGAAAACTGCAGCACTTTTTAGCCTGTGACTATACAGTACAGTAATAAGAGTAACAGAGATGGTGACAGGCTTATACTCTATAGATGTTTCTCCTGGAGCTCTGCCGATTGTATTGTAGCTTTTGACACAAGTGAATTTTCTACTATGGGCTAACATTTTCAATTATGGTGATGAAAAGAAAAACTCTTTAGGAGAACAGACCATTCAGCTACCGTGTACATTAAGCAATTCAGGAGAACTGTCAACCAACAAGCCCACCAGATGTGCCAGTATGGACCACTACACTTTAAGACATCCTCCCTCTCCCTCTTCTCACAAAATGCCACCCTTCCTCTGCCAAAACAATGTGTTATATATAAGATGCTACATTAAACATGTCAGCTTACGGCATCTATTTACTTAGCAATATTTTAACAACTTGTATGGGATGCACTTCCTTTATTGGAATATAGGAACAGTTTTTTTTTTTTCTCGCTTCGCATGTCAACCCCCCGGCCTGCGCTATGCGCCAGCAACTTCGGGTCTCTGCCGCTCACATATGTGGATTTCACTTATACCAAACAACAAATCTTTTAATTCTCGTGGATATGCCTCTTCATTGGGAAGAAACGCTATTTTCCCTGATGGCAACACGAATTAGACGATCTACAAGTCTCTGACTTAAAAATTAAATCTGAACAATATATTTGATCTCTTTTCACTGTTTTGTTATTTCACAGAATAATAATTTCTGTTTGTTTGTGATAATGTGATCTTTACTATCATTTTTTTGAGACTTTCGACTTTTCGTACTTTCATTATCTATAACCTGCTCTGCATGTGTATCACGTCAACATTTTTGAATTCTTTACGACGTTCTACTTTGTCATCTACTCTTTGTCTTTTATTTCTGGCCTTGGGCATGGTTAAAACTCTTGGCACATGGTCTCGTCTTGCAGAATGTGAAAGTATCTCTCTGAGAAAATCACATCTTGTTCCAGGATTCTTTTTATTATAATAGAAAGATAGTTAAAATAGCAGAAAAATGGATCACCATCCTAAAATGTGCAATGTACTGCTCCAATTTTAAATGACAGAAAAAAGAAAATCAGCAATGGTTTCAATGTCATGAAAGTTAATGTCACATCGTTTTGCACTTTTCAAAAACCGATGATAAAAAAGCCAGTTTCAAATAATGCAAATTCATGATAAGGCTGTAACATGCAGGAGCATTGAAGAAAAAACAAAAGGTTATAAAGGGGATGTACGTGATTGGCCATCTAAAATGTATTCCCGCCTAAGAGACTGACAGATGAGTTTTTCCTTTCTAATGATTGGCCAGTTATAAAACAAATTGGGCGGGTATTTGCCATCATTGTTGAAATGACTGACATCTGCCCCGCCCCCTTCCGAGGCACCCAGCTTGGTTTTTCTCTCATTTTTGCATCTGAGGCAGGATGACAGACAGAGAGCTTTGCAGAAGTCAGAGGCAGGAAGGAGGATGGAGGATGGTGTTTAATTGGACGGCATTTTGCCAGAGGGAGGAGGATGTCCTAAAATGGAAACTGTCCTCTGGGACAAGATCTGTGTAAGGTAGACCGAGTCGGGGTCTGCTTTGAGGTTTTGTTGTTTATTTACTGCTATACTTGGTTCTTACCTTTCTGGTTTATTGTTCAATCATTAACAATACCATTTTGTCACTTTTATTTCAGGTTGGAGCCTGCATACTGTCTTACTGACAACACACACACATGAAAGAGTAATTAATATTGCATTGTAATGTAAATTTCTATGTAATACATACACAGATATATATATATATATATAAACAGACAGGGTGTGCCACAGGTCTAAAATCATAGGTAAAAATATCTAATTCATATATTGATATTTGCTCATCCCAAGCTGTCTTTCAGGAAAGAACACATTAAGACAATTCTTGTAAGAAATCTGAGTCCGAGAGTTCACTGCATTCAATGACACCTCTGCTTTCAGAGTCATGCGTCACCCTGTGCATAGATACTTTTCAGAAATATAAACCTGTATATTACATACACACCACACTATAAAATAAATGTCCTCTGATAGCACAGAGATCCACTGTCATGCTGCTGTACATCTTTAAGAGCATCCATGCAGTCTGAGAAGTTAGACAGGATGGGGGTCCTCATGCAGAAGCATCCATCTCAATGCATTGTCCATGTCTGGCTGTGTTGGGATTAATTAACTTAGTTTCATTATACAGCATCACACTTTGAAGAGAACCTGAATGATGTGGACATTGGTTGATCAAATGACCTTCTCAGGTTATGACCTCTCTATCTCCGCCATATCATGTCTGCTTACTACTTTTAAAAATTTGATCAACTCGTCCTTATCATCCACCTTCCATTCCCATGCTGTGAAGCAAGCACACCCGACAGAATGTCTAAGGGATCCCAAATACCAGGAATTCCACCACCATCACCACCAACAGCTGCAGCACCCGGACACTCAAGGAGTAAAAGCAGACGTTTAACAATTCACACACTTACTGTTTTGTCTCAAGCTGAGAACCCAACGATCAAATTCAGAGATTCCAGGTTTAGAGCTCTGAACTGAAGGAAAACAATTTTTAATTTAACCTGTGCCATTGACTTGAGTTGATTATCTTTTGCATCATGGATTTATACTTAAAGTCAGTGAGATAAAAAAAGG